>NC_083874.1:11509338-11813064 GCF_032452875.1 Bos javanicus | reverse complement strand
CTCACAATTAGCCAAAAGGTGGAAACAACCCAAATGTCCATCAGGGAATGAATAGTTAAACAATATATGATATATCCATAGAATGGAATATTATTCTGCCATAAAAATGAAGCACTAACTCACATTGCAGTGTGGAGGGGCCTCAAAAACATCATGCTGAGTCAAAGAAGCCAGATACAAAAGACCATGTATTGTATGAATTCCATTGATATGAAATGGTCAAAACAAGCAAGTCCATAGTCCGAAAGCAGACTGGTGGTTGCCAAGGACTGAGGGGGCTGGGAGAGCGGGCAATGGTGAGTGGTTACTTAATGTTTTAGAACTAGATCAAGGTGATAGCTGAACACATTCCAAATGTACTGAATACCAAGGAATTAAAAATGGCTAGAACTGCTATGTGAATTTCACCTCAGTAAAGAACAACATGGTAGTCAAGCCTCCAAGAATCAGCCCTTTCAAGATCCAAAGGAGGGAAGGTGTAGGTCATATGGCCATTTCTAGAGGCATATTCCCTCTCTCTCTGGGCACAAGCGCCTCCCTGAAACCTGGAACACTGCTCCAGCCACCAGACAGTCCCACTGGAGGGTTTGCCCTTGGGGAGGGTCTGTCCTGCTCACTTCATATCAGGACCTGATCTGCTGATCAGCGGGTGATCCACAATATCCCTGTTTCCCCGGCCAGATCTGCAGAAGCATCCTCAGGCCAACAGCCTTAATAAACAAAATTGGCAATTTCTTTTCTTTTTAATTTAATTTTTAAAATTTTATATTGGAAGAGAACAAAAGAGGAAGAGAAGAGAAAGGACCTAGGAAGACAAATTCAAAACAATTAACAAAATGGCCATAAGAACATACATATCAATAATTACTTTAAATAAAAAAGTCAGTAAAGAATCTGCCTGCAGTGCAGTAGACCCAGGTTCAATCCCTGGGTTGGGAAGATCCCCTGGAGAAGGAAATGGTGACCCACTCCAGTATCCTGGCCTGGAAAATCTCATGGACAGGGGAGCCTGGTGGGCTACAGTCCATGGGGTCGCAAAGAGTCGGGCATGACTGAGCAACTAACACACTAACACAACAAAGCTGGAAATTTCTGAGAAGGAGGCTTAGGTGTGGAGAAATGGATGCCAGAGGGAGAAAGCCTGAGGGAATTGGTTACTCTGGAGCTGGGTCTCCCAACTCCCACACTACTGACATGATGAGGGGCTGACTGTGGGGCTGGAGAAGACTCTTGAGGGTCCCTCGAACAGCAAGGAGATCAAATCAGTCAATCCTAAAGGAAATTAATCATGAAGATTCACTGCAAAGACTGACGCTGAAGCTCCAATACTTTGGCCATCTGATGCAAAGAGCCAACTCATTGGAAAAGACCTTGATGCTGGGAAAGACGGAAGGCAAAAGGAGAAGGGGGTGGCAGAGGAGAGATAGTTGGATGGTATCACCAACTCAATGGACATGAGTTCGAGCAAACCCCGGGAGATAGTGACGGACAGGGAAGCCTGGCATGAGGCAGTCTATGGGGTCACAGGGAGTCAGGCATGACTTAGCAACCGAACAACAATAACAATTCTCTGTGGGTGGGGTTTCACGGGAGCTGTCCTGCATATTGTAGGGTGTTGACCAGCATCCCTGGCCTCTACCCACTAGATGCCAGTAGCATCCTCCTCTCCAGTTATGAGAATCAAAACTTATAACAACCAAAATTCATCTCCAGATATTGTCCAGTGTCCTCTGGGAACACTGAAATCCACTGTTGTGCAGAAGGATTAAATAGCATATCTTGAACTTGGCCATGTTGATGAACTACTGCCCTCCTCCCAGCTTTCTCTCTTGGAAACTTAACTAGCCTCGGTATCCTGTTTGGCTCTAGAGTTACAATTATTATCATGGACGTTTCATAAAAACCAAGGGATCTTACAGGCTGGAGGAGGAGGAGTTGGAATATATACCCACTTTCCAGGTGTGAAAATAAAGTCTGAAATAGGCAACCTGGGAATAAGAGTCTAAGAAAGGAAAAGAGGTCTTCTTTGTCACCCGCTTCAGCCTTTGCCTTCAGCTGAAAGCAGTCGAGCCACGCTCCATGCACACTTTGAAAAGCAAATCCAAGACTCAGGGCAATTTGGGGAGTCAACAAAAGCCATTCCTGCTGACGATCATCTCTGATTGGCTTCCTGCCTCCGAGCTGACGGTCATTAGAAGCACAGAGAACAAAGCTGGGCTGTGTTGCACAAATACTCCATTCTGCCTCACCCTGCAGCCCAGAAAATAAGAGACAATATTTGTACACAAAGAAGCAATGCCAAGCCCTTCCCCGGCCTCCCCTTGCCGAGGCTTCTGAAGCCATGATTTGAATCTGATGATTTCGCTTTCCTTCTCTGCCAACTAGCTCCCTGTGTGCTTCTGCACCAAGCCTCACTCTTGGGGCCCCCTGGCCTCCTGCCCCTAAATGGCTGGGATGTGACTTCCTTTGTATCTGATTCGAGCTGAGGTTCCAGGAAGAGTCCCACAAGACCAGCAGCAAGCTGCACTTTCATGGGCTGCATTATCGGGCTTTCAATTGCCGTGGTCACCTGGGTTTCAGACCCAGAGCTCTCCAGTATGACAATGAAGTCTTAGTCAGCATGCAAACCAACAGAAAGAGGCTGCCCATACCCATCTTATTTCTTTTTCTTATTTTTTTTTTGGTCAGGTATGGATACACTGGCTTCCCTGATGGCTTAGCAGTAAAGAATCTGTCTGCAATGCAGAAGACATGGGTTCAATCCCTAGGTTGAGAAGATCCCCTGGAGGAGGGCATGGCAACTCATTCCAGTATTCTTGACTGGAGAATGCCATGAACAGAGAAGCCTGGTGGGCTACAGTCCATGGGGTAGCAAAGAGTCAGACATGACTGAAGCCACTTAGCAGGCATGCATGCATAGATACACTGGCTATCAAATGTCACCTCCCTCTCTCTCCATGCACCCTGCCAATGTCCAAAGACACGCCCCAAATGGGAACCTGCAACACTGACCTTACACCCTTGTTACTTAAGGTGTGGTCCACACCCTTGCTACTTAACACGTGGTCCAGGAACCAAACAGCAGAGGCCAACACCCAGCAAAAAAAGCAGAGCATCAGGCCCCATGCTGACCTGCTGAGTCAGAACATACACTTCAGCAAGATCTCTAGGGGCTCTGTGCACACTGAAGTTTGGAAAGTGCTGCCTTAGATCTATTTCAGGGGGGAGGAGGAGCCCCGGTTACTGTGGCTTTGAGTCATCCAGAAAGAAGTGGGGGCTCGCCTTTCTGCTCCAAGCCTTCTCCTCCATGTTCTGACCCCAGAGGAGGAGAATTCAGGAGGCCTGGACCAGTCTTCTGCCTCCACTCAAGGTGAAACCCAAAACCTTCATGGATCAAGAGTGATGTTGGAATGAGATGAAGACGCAGCACAGAAAATTCTGGTTTACTGCACATGGGAACAGTCACAGCCCTCCCATGGCTACTACCTCACTCAGAAGAAAAGTCAAAGCCCTCCCAGCAGTCCTGCACGACCTGCCCCCATCTCCTCCATTCTCGCCCTGGTTCATTTACCTACAACCATACTGGCCTCTCCATCTTTCTCAAACACACAAGGCACCTTTTACTGCCAGGGCCTTTGCACCTGCTATTCTCTCTCCTAGAATGCTCTTTCCCCAGAGAACCACAAGATTCCCTCCCTCTCTTCTAGGTCTTTTCTCTTTTCTCATCCTCAGTGAGGCCCTTTACCCCATCTCCCTACTTAATTTTTTCCTTGGCCCTTGCCCCCAAACACCTGCTGTATTTTTCTCCTTTACCTGGTTTCTCTGTTTCTTTTGCCTAACAGACTATAAGCCCTGTACAAGCAAAACACTTTGTTTTGTTTGATGCTTTGTTCTCAGCACCTAAGAGGGCATCTGTTCCAGAGTAGGTGCTCAGTAAACACCTATGGAAGAAAGGAAGGGTGGGTGGGTCCTGCTGTCCACATCTCTCCCCTCACTTCGTCATGTGCCAAATCTCTGTAGGCATGTTAAGGACACAGATCAACTCCTTGAAATCTGCAGTGATGTGCCTGGTGCACTGTACTGAGTTCTTGGCACAGGAGATTCTTTCCCCAGGTAGAGGTCAAAGGTTGTCCAGGCAGGGGGAGATGAGGCATTTTCAGCCCAACCCTGAGTTGTGCCTGATCCTCCCTATTTAGAAAGCCTGGGTTCTAACTCACAGCTGTGGTGAGCAATGCCTCTGTGAGCTGAGCTGAGCCTTCCTGCTCCCCGATTGGTTCACGGAGAAAACACCTGTGTCAGCGGGATCCAGACTAATCAGCCAGCCGAAGAGGCCAAAAGAAGAGGGAGGGAGATGAGGAGGAGAGACGCACCCCTGGTGGGAGGAAAAGCTGGCTCCTGAAATGGCTCATGGAAGTCAGACTAGCAAACAGCCCTACAGGCGAATACAGATGCACAAAACTTCCCCCACAATAAGATAGATCAGGACCCCCAGTGGCCCCAGAGAGGAGCTGTGTGTGACACAGGAAATGACCCAGTGATTTCTTTACAGGGAACAAGGGCCATGTCTGTGAATAGGAGCTGTTCTTGGGAGCCAGAGCATCAAGGAAAATCAATTTGTAAAGTGGGCATAGCTGATGATCCCAGCCCCTTAGCAAGACCTTGCAGAATGTCCAAATGATCCATCCTTCTCTTTGTGGTACCTTGCCCCATTCCCATCTCATTTCCAGCCTTCTGCAGTTAGTGTGAAAAATCAAATCAGGTTTGTTAACCCATCAAAGTCTTGTCTCTACTACAGGGGCTGCCTGATGGATGTGTTCTGAGGAAACAGATACTTCAATGAGTCAATCAGGCAGTTGAGATTGTGGGGAGAAGCCAAGCAAGTCTTATTTTCATGTTACTTCCATGCTTTTCACCATTACCAGGAAAAGAGTAGGGGGTACCAAGGCCTTGGGTATAGGACGTATTTCCTGCTCCACTAAACAGATGTCATGGTTTAATTTAGAAATATGATCAACTATTATGAGGCCATTAACAGATACAACAATCATAATTACAGCTGCAATTTATTGAGCACTTTGTTGGGCAGACACCAAGTTAACCACTATATACTCACTTTCAGTTAATTCCTTGCAAAAATTCTACAAGGTAGGTTCTATTGCAAGCTCCACTTTCCAGATAAGAAAATTATGGCTCAGAGAGGCTAAACAGATTGCTCAAGGTCATATATATGCTACGGTTCACTTCAAAGTCATGCTGGTGGGGGTCCCCACAGACCACTCAACAGCTTACGCCTACTTGCTAGAAGGTGGATGTTTTGGCCTTTACTTAAAAACTGGAGTTGGGGTATACCTGGGATTTTAACCATGATGAGGCCAACTGGATCAGTCTTCACCTGAGTTCCAGCCACTGACACAATCTAATATAGTAATTATCAACCGTTGCATACTAGCCCACTTCTTCATAAGACCAGCCAGAATGGGTCATAACAATCAATATCAACTTCCAACAATCCAAAGGGTCTTTCTTGAAATCGCAGATATCTCGAACTCTCTCCACCAGCGGATCAGCTTGAGACCGATGGATGTGAAGCACTAACAAGGGCAACTCTGGCGATGCCCAGAATGTTTCAGCACCATGGCCAGTGGCATGAGGCGGGCTTTTAATTACACGGCAAGTCAAGTCTCGGAGACAACTGCAAAGACCTACTTTTAACATACACAGTACAGGCACATACACACAAAAGATCCTTTATGTCAGCAGGAAAATCTCAGAGAAAATTTAAATCCCAACACTAAAAGTTTTGGGGCTTCCCTGGCGGTCCAGTGGTTAAGAATCCTTTTGTCAATGCAGGGGACACAGGTTCGATCCCTGGTCCAGGAAGACCTTGCATGCCGCAGGGGAACTAAGCTAGGTGCCACAGCTACTGAGCCTGCACTCTAGAGCCTGTGTCTGGCAAGTACGGAGCCTGTGCGCCTAGAGCTAGTGCTCCGCAATAAGAGAAGCCATTGCAACGAGAAGCCTGCACACAGCAACTAGGCAGTAACCCCCACTCGTTGCAACTACAGAAAGTCTGTGTGCAGCAACGAAGACCCAGAACAGCCAAATAATAAATACAAATTTAAATAGATTTATGTGCTATTTATTTTTTAAAGTACACAATGATTTCCAATTCTTTGGTTCTGAAAAGAGAAGTCTACCAGGGCAGTTAAATTGTGCTTTTGCTCAGAAAACTGGATATATCTGCATGAGAAATCACAGAGCAGGGCAGTTGAAAGGATTTCAGGGTCAGACATGGTTTTGGCCTGGGGCAAAGGAGTTTCCTTCTCCAAGCCTTGGTTTCCACACACACATATAATGTGAAATGTAGCACCTACCTCCTAGGGCTGACTGAGAATGTAATGAGTGGATACACTCAATAATACATGCAGAACAGGGCCTGGTATATAGTATTGGGTTGGCCAAAAAGTTCACTCAGGTTTTTCTGTAAGATGTTTCTGAAAACCCGAATGAATTTTTGGCCAACCCAGTATGTATTCAGTAAATCTGAGTATTTTGTTCTTGTTTACTCTGGTTCTTATGATGATCAGAAAACGTTCTATGCTTATGAAAGCATAACACGAGGTTCATCTCATTGTAATCATGCAATCAATGTTTATTGTTTTTATTTCAAATGCCACCACTAGTATTATTAACTTTTTCAATTTCTTTTTTAGTCATGTAGTCTCATTCCCCTCCCTTCACTGAAGAGTATAAACACCTACTCTCATCATGGCTGATCAGGTTGTCTTTCAAATCCGAAGTATTTTCAGGAACAAAACACAGTGAGTCCACTCCCTGAATATCAGGCTTAAAATAAATGTTGCAAAAACACCCATCAGATGTTTCATACAAACGGGATCCTATAATACACAAGCTTTTGTGTCTGGCTTCCTTCACATAGCATAATGTTCTTGGGTTTATCCACACTGTGGCATGTATCCATAATTTGCTTCTTCTTATGGCTGAAAAATATCCCATTGTATGGATACATCACAATTTATTTATCCATTTACCCACTTTGGGGTGGTTTCAATCTTCTGTTTACCTCAAGAATATCCGGGAGGAAGAGGGGGAATGCATAATGGCTACAGTGTTTCCTTTTGGGGTGATGAAGATATTTGAGAACTAGATCAAGGTGGTGGTGGAGAACTACTAAATGCCACTCAACTGTCATTTTACTTTTTATGTTTTTTAATTAATTTTTATTGGAGTATAGTTGCTTTACAATGTTGTTGTCTCTACTGTACAGCAGAGTGAACCTGCCATGTACATATATCCCTCCTTATGGGACTTCCTTCCCATTCACGCCACCACCGTGCATTAAGCAGAGTTCCCTGTGCTGTAAACAGTCATGTTCTCATTAGTTATCTATTTTATACATAGTATCAAGAGTGTGTATGTGTCAATCCCAGCCTCTCAATTCCTCCCCTTCTCAATTCTCTCCCCACTTCCCCCCTTGGTATCCATACATTTATTCTCTACTTCTGTGTCTCTATTTCTGCTTTGCAAATAAGATCATCAATACCATTTTTCTAGATTCCACATATATGTGCTAATATACAATATTCAGTTTTCTCTTTCTGATTTACTTCACTGTGTGATACTCTCTAGGTCCATCCACATCTCTACAAATGACCCCATTTCCCTCCTATTCACGGCTGAGTAATATTCCATCGTATAAGTGCACCAAATTTTCTTTATCCATTCATCTGTTGATGGACATTTAGGTTGTGAAATATAGTTGATTTGCTGAACTGTTCACTTTAGTTATGTGAATCTTAATTAAAAAAAACAAAAAACCCTGTTCTTTATCTTTCTCCTTTCCCCCACCCCTTGATTTTCAGAGTTCCCCTCATACGCTTTTACTCACTGACCTTTGCAGATAACTTTTTCCTCAGACAGCCCTCAAGATCCCTTTTAGAAAACAAATGGTTTTAATTATAATAGGAATATGTGTTTATTGTATGTTTAGTTCTTAAAATGTATAATACGTCACTTGAAAAGTGAAAAGTCCTTACACCACTGCACTTCCCAGAGATAATCAGTGCTAGCAGTTTGGTGTTTCTCTTTCGGATTTTCCTCTACACACATGCTTCACACTGGCTGCTCTCTCTCACCTCCTTCAGGCTGTACTAAAACACCTCCTACACTGTTGGCGGGAGTGTAAACTGGTGCAGCCACTATGGAAAACAGTATGGAGGCTCCTTAGAAAACAAAAACTAGAGCTACCATGTGATCCAGCAATCCCACTCCCCGGCACACCTCTGGGAAACATGAAAACTCTAATTTGAAAAGATCTATGCACCCCAATATTCATAGCAGCACTATTTAAAACGGCCAAGACATGGAAGCAACCTAAATGTCCATCAACAGAGGAATGGATAAGCAAGATGTGGTGCCTATAAACAATGGAATATTACTCGGCCATAAAAAAGGAAGGAATGCCATTTGCAGCAACACAGATGAACCTACAGATTATCATACTAACTGAAGCAAGTCAGAGAAAGACAAATACATGATATGGTTTATACGTGGGATCTAAAAAAAAATGATACAAATGAACTTTTTACAAAAAAGAAACAGACTCAACAGATACAGAAAACAAATTTATGGTTACCAAAGGCGAAAGCGGGTGGGGGAATGAATAAATTAGGAGTATGGGATTAACAAATACACACCACAATATATAGACAGACAACAAGAATTTACTGTACAGCATGGGGAACTACATTTGATGTCTTGTAGTAATTAGAATGAAAAAGAATCTGAAAAAGATTATGTGTGTGTATATATATGTCTGAACCACCTTGCTGTACACATGAAACTAACACCTCTGGCCGATTCATGTTGAGGTATGGCATAAACCATCACAATATTGTAAAGTAATTAATTACTTTAAAAATTATTGTAAACCAACTAGTGTTCAGGTAAAAAAAGACAGTCTTCCCTTAAGGCCTTCCCTGGCTTCCAGGTCTAAAATCGCAACACTGTCAACCTTTCTGCCTCTCTGCTGTTTGTTTTCCACTTGTTAGTTTGTTGCAACTTTCCACATTAACAAATTACATCTTATTTTTTTTTATCTTACTTACAGAGGTCTCCCTCACTGGAAGGTCAGCCCTAACTAAAGGGAGGTGTGGCGGGAGCCCTAAGGATCTGTCTAACTTGTTCTTGATTGTATGTTCAGCAAGGAGGACAATACTGACACATAGTAGGTGCTCAGCACATACCATTAAATGCATGAAAACAAGCGTATCAAATTGCATTTTCCTTTTACACAACTGGGATCATGACACATAATGTCCCATGATTTGCTGTGCCCCTCACCACACTGGACGCGTTTTCTACATTGAATGTCCCTCTTATAAAAGGCTGCGCAGCATTACCATAAACGGATGCATCATCACTTATTTAATATTCCCCTAAATGACTCCAGTTTGTCGCTATTACAAGCAAAGCTGTGATGAATAATCTGACCATACAACCTTGTGCATTTGTCAGGATTTTTTTTTTCCTGCCAGCTAAATTCCAAGATGTGGAATTGCTGGGTTAGAGGGGGGAGTGCACACTTGTCACAGACACTACCAACTCAACCCTGGAGATTCACAGAGTTCTATTTTACACTGTTTTTAGAAAGTGAGTTGAGTGTGTGCATTCATTCTGAAATTAAATCCCTGATTTAAATGTAAAAGTTCCTCGGTAACGAAAAGTTCAGATGTGGAAGAATTAACACGACTCAGGGAAAACAGCGCAACAACACAACACACACACAACACAATGAAGTTCCCTTGATGAAAAAGAAAAAGGGAAAAAATATCAAGGCACGTCTGGAGCAGGAGGTGGTGGTTATTTTTAAATAGTATTAACTTTGGAGCCTCTTGGAATCTGAGGCTCCAAAGAATGACTGAGGACTTCTCTTTGTTTTTCTCTCTCTCTTTTGTCAGGACAGAAAAGTTCCCTGGAGACACCTGAATGATGTGAGAACTCTGGCTCCTGGTCCAATTTATAGCCGCGCTCCCCAGTATGTTCAGGCTACCAAGGGGAGATTTGTTCTCTGATCTCGTTGTACTGTCATTCCTGTGCCGTGGTCAGCGAGATCCTCCATTCCCTTGGCATCTTCTCTATACATTCCATCTACCCTTTGGCTTAAATCCAAACCTGGAAATATCCTGAAAACAATTAACTCCGAGCACAGAGGGCCAGTGGTGGCTTCAAATTAGTTCCCCCAAATAAAAGGAAAATCCAAACCAGGGAGACATCTGCAATGATGACCCTAAGAAGAGCCGCAAGAGAGTCAAAGAAGGACCCTCCCAACACAGGTGAGGTGAGAAAGGTATGCAAGAAGCCAGCTGAGGTGAAGAAGGCTCCCTCAAAACCAGGTGCAGCCAATGAGAAGGCCCTGAGAAGGCAGCAAGGCCAAGAGATCCCCTCCCCCAAACCAAACAAGGCCACAAAGGTCCCTCCCAGGGCCACTGGGCTCAGCAGGAAGCCCAAGGTCAAAGCCTCTGCAGCCAGGATGCTGGGGTCCACAGGAAAACAAAAGCTAGGAGCAAATCTGGCTGTTGGTTAGTTGCTAAGTCGTGTCCAACTCTTTTGCGACATCTCTGTCCATGTGATTTCCCAGGCAGGAATACTGAAGTGGGTTGCCACTTCTCCAGGGGATCTTCCTGACCCAGGTATGAAACCTGTGTCTCCTGCATTGGCAGGTGGATCTTTCACTGATGAGCCACCAAGGAAGTCCCAAGACTCTGGGAGAGCCTATAACTATGATCTTCAATTTCCATGTGGAGAGACCATTGTCCAAGCTCATCCCTTCTATCCCTGATCACTGGAGGACATCTTTACCTCCTCCTCAACAACCAATGTCAACTCCAAGCCACTTGAGCCATGTACACCCGCAAGCAACAAAATGCCAAATGCCCCTCCCATCATCTTTCTCTTTAACCACTCCTCCTCCCAGCTAACCAACTCGGAAGTCCTGCACTCCACTGACTCCACCATTTTCCAGCACTCTCTCCTACCTTCATCACCTTCCTTGTCAGTCTCACGTAGGATGGTTATATATCACTCCCAGGAAAAGTACACCTCTGGATGAACCCAACCAGTTGCTTTTCTGATTCTAAACCTTGTATGGCCATTCAAGATTTATAGCATCCTGGGGACTTGCCTGGTGGTCCGGTGGCTAAGACTCTGCGCTCCCAGTGCAGGGGGCCTGGGTTTGACTCCTGGTCAAGGAACCCGATCCCACATGCTGAAACTAAGAGTTCAAAGGCCAATTAAAGATCCTGCGCACTGCACGGAAAGATCGATGATCCCATGTGCCACAACTAAGTCCCTCTTCAAACTCTTCTAGCGAGGGTCACCAAATTCCTCTAGATTGCCAAATCCCAGGGCCACATTTCTCCACTCAGCTGATTTGGTCATGCCCCCCTTTGATGTCTTCCTATTAACTTTCTTGTCACTATTTCTCTGTTTTCCCCTTCTCACGACCCCTTTTCTACTAAATCTCTCAATGTTGGTTCTCCTTGGGGCTCAGTTTTCTTCCATTTTTTACCTAGATCCACTTTCTAGGGGGCCTTATACATTTTGATGTGTTTTGTCGCCTCCTTCTGCCCTTTCCTCCCATCTATCTACTCATTGCTTTGCTCTGTGTCCTGGGAGAAGCAGGACTTCCTCTGGTAAATGGCATTATCCAGCCTTCCTCATCTCCTGCCTTCTGGGTGGGTTTGGCCAATGGGAAGCAAGAGACTGGAGGAAAAGATGGGGAGTTGGGGTATTTCTTCATCCTCCATTTCCTCCCTGATCCATAGTGAGGTTCTGGCAATGGTTGTGTCCTGTTGTACCTTCCCAGAGACATCTCAAACTTCATAGGTACATCTATATTCATTTTCTATGGCTCCTGTAATAAATTACCACAGACTGAGTGGCTTAAAACCCACCCATAAAAACCCATAAAAGAAATTTATTCCCTAGCAGTTATCCAGGCTAGGAATCCACAATTCAAGCGTCAGCAAGAAGTTCCCTCCAAAGGTTCTGGGGGAGGATCCTTTCTTGTTTCTCCTAGCTTCTGGTGACTCTGGGTGTTTCTTGGCTTTCAGTAGCATCACTCCAATCTCTGCCTCTGTCTTCACATGACCTTCTCCTGGATCTTCTCTCCTCCTCACCTCTTCTAAGAACACTTGTCACAGAATTCACTCACCATTACATCCTCAGCACCCATCCCAGTGCTGAGCACACAGCAAGACCGCAATAAATGTTGGTCTAATGAGTAAATGAATCCTCATCTATTTCATTTCTCTCTACATCTCAGCAGCGGTCCGTCTGCATCTTTCACGTTCTCTTCCAACTCTCCCAGCTGTTGCATTGGCAACCCAAGTTAAACAGATTTTCTGGAAAGCCCCAAGCCCCAGGTGACACCTCCTTCATTTGCTCCCCTATGCACGTCTTCAAATATCTGGGTCTTCCCGGCCTTTTTCTCTGCTGGCTCTGCCATCCATGAAGATGCTCCTTGAGGCTTTATCATTAAAAAATAAACCAATATATTCCCTGCCTCCAAAAGAAGCTTTTACTTTTGCAAACTCTATTGATTTAATCCTAGAGGCTGCTGGCAACGGTCCCAGGAGCTTCATCAATATGACAACAGCCAGTGCAGCCGAAACAGCAAGAAGGCTTGGCCAAGATCTTCTGCTTGGGTCTTCAGTGATCCTGACGGATTCTCTCGCAATGATGAAGAAGGATTTACAGTAGCGGACAGGGGATTTGCAGTTGCTCCAGCATCCTGCTTAGGTGAGCAAAAGGAAATGTCTTCAAACTTGAGGTACCTCAGCGCTATTTGTTAATTTGCTACTACAGCTGATTCCCAGGGGGTGCTAAGCAAGCAAGAAATCAAAGATAGTGGAGGAACACTGTGGGTTCTAGAACCCGAGGATAAACTCCCTGGTGGGGTGAGCGGGAGTAGAGCAGGCAAAGGGGAGGTGGGGAAAAGGAAGCTGAAGATGGTAAGAGTTAAAAACTGAATGAGTTAAAACAGAGATTCCTTCACCCCTCCACAGTTACAATGTGGTTAGGGAAGGAGAGAGAAAGAAGTCATAAGAAAAAGGAGGTTGAGGGTGACTGAATCAATGCCCAGGGGGTTAGAAACCATTCATCTCCCCCAAAGGAAAAGTCAACTCTTTGTCAATGTTTTTTTTTTCCAGATTGAAAAACAGGGACTTCCCTGGTGGTCCAGTGGTTAAAAATCTGCCTTGCAATGCAGGGGATGTGGGTTCTTCGATCCCTGATCGGGGAACTAAGACCTCACATGCTGCGGAACAACTAAGCCAATGCCACGACTGAGCCTGCACGCCGCAACTAGAGAGTCTGTGCACCCTCGTGCCGCAATTAAGACCCGACACAGCCAAATAATAAATAATTTTTTAAAGACTGAAAAACAGAGACAGGAAGTGGAGCCCTCCCCACAGGAAGAAAGCAGAAGGGAAATAATCTTTGTTAGCTGGAAATTTAAATGTGAGTCTACATACCCCTCATGAGAATATTGTGCTTAGACATTAGCCCCAGTGAACAGATGATGAATATACATTCTGAATATTCTACATCATCCTACAGTAACAAAAACTCCAAATCTTAGTGACTGAAAACATCACAGGTCTATTTTCTTGCTCATGCTACATGTCCACTGCAGCTGGGCTGAGGACTCTGTTCTACACCATTCTCTCTCCAGCATCTAGTCTGAGGAAGGCTCCCTCTCTGGGTGTGTCTGATGGTGGAGGCAGGAAAAAGGAAACGCAGTGAATCATATACTGCCTCTTAAAGCTTCTACCTGGAAGAGACACCTGTGATGTTCCTCTCATATTCTATGGGTTAAAGCAAGTTACATGGCCATGCCTGTCTTGAAGGAGGTAGGGGAAAAGACATCCCATTGTGTAATCAGAGAAGAACCAGAAACTCTTAGCTAAGCAAGGTGAATAAATTCCACTTAGGAAGATTAAATGCCTTGCTCAAAATCAAAACAACTTCAAAGGTGGCAGAAGTGGGATCAGAGTTCAGGACTCTATGGGGCCTGTTCTTTAAGCTCTACCATCCTGCACAGGACAAGAACTGGCAATAAAGTCTAGATAACAGGGAGGATAAATATCAGTGGAGGTAGGGGGAGAAGGGACAAAGGAGGATAGTGCACTGAGTGAGGGAGAGATGGTGGGAGGCAGAAAGCTAAGAACAGAGCCCAAGCAAAGAGGTCTGTTTAGAAAGCACAACACATCACCAATATAAGGAAAGGGATGAAGAGTCTCACAACCTCCGTGGTGGCTCAGCAGTAAAGAATCCACCTGCGATGCAGGGGACTTGGGTTCAGTCCTTGGGTCAGGAAGATTCCCTGGAGAAGGAAATGGCAACTCACTCCAGTATTCTTGTCTGGGGAAATCCCACGAACAGAGGAGCCTAGCAGGCTACAGTCTATGGGGTTGCAAAAGAGTCAGACATGACTTTGTGACTAAACAACAATGACAATAACAAAGAGTCTTACGCATCTTTCATAGATGTCAGCAGCAACAGAGGATGGAGTAGGGATCTGTGTGAAACCATGTAAGGACATGGGGGTACAACCATGATGAGGACGAGTTTGCTTCTTGCTCTTGCGCTGAAAGCCACCATCTTGGTTGGAGAGCCAACAACCACTCGGTATAACAGCAGCCTCAGGAAGCCAAGGCCACGCTTGCCAGAACTCCCATCAGTGGCATTGTCCCTTCCCTGGACATTTTCCTGCACGGTTCTGGGAAATCAGGGCTGGAGTTGGATGGTGTTCCAGAACGAATGGTGCTGGCTTGGCTTTTCTCAGTACTCTTCCCCCACCCCTACCCAAGCCAGACTGGAAGTGCGAGAGATCCTGGCTCTACTGTACACTCAGCCAGCAAGCAAGAATTCTAATTAGATAGGGAGGCCAGTTTAGCATTAGAGCAAAGCTGTAGGAAAGCATTCGCCATCACCACCATTTCAGTTGAGAGCACCTAGTATGTGCTGCTACTGCTGCTGCTAAGTTGCTTCAGTCGTGTCCGACTCTGTGCGACCCCTGAGATGGCAGCCCACCAGGCTCCCCCGTCCCTGGGATTCTCCAGGCAAGAACACTGGAGTGGGTTGCCATTTCCTTCTCCAATGCGTGGAAGTGAAAAGTGAAAGTGAAGTTGCTCAGTCGCCTATGTATTTTCTGCACATTAATTCATTGAGCCCTCACCAACCATCCATCCAGAAATCCTACTGGTCAACCTTCAAATCATATCTGGAACTGGTGGTTGCCAGGAACTGGGGAGGAAGGGAAGGAGAATAGGAAGTGACTAGCAACAAGTAGTAGAGAAGAAGTGGCAACCCACTCCAGTATACTTGCCTGGGAAATCCCAGGGACAGAGGAGACTGGTGGGCTATAGTCTGTGGGGTCTCAAAAAGTTGGACACGACTTAGCTAGACTGAGCACACAGTTACAGGTATAAGGTTTCCTACTGGGGTGATGAAGTGCTGTAAAACTAAAAGAGCTGATGGTTGTACAACATTGTGAATGTACCAAAGGCCACTACATCGTACACCTCAAAATAGTAAATATTATGTTATGTGTGTGTGCATGCTCAGCCTCGTCAGCTGTGTCCGACTCTCTGCAACCCAATGGACTGTGGCCTGCCAGGCTCCTTGGTCCCTGGGATTCTCCAGGCCAGAATACTGGAGTGGGTCGCCATGTCCTCCTCCAGGGCTCGAACCTCTGTTTCCTGTGTCTCCTGCATTGCAAGTGGATTCTTTACCCACTGAGCCACCTGGGAACCCATGTTATATGTATTTTACCACAATGAAACATTTAAAAAAGGTTGCCTGAATCCAACCACTCATTATTTCCACAGCTAGTCCCGCCCCCTATGGGCCTGAACCAGTACTGCCGCTTCCTCACCAATCTCCAGTTTCTACCCTCCCCCTGCCACAATTTGATTCCCCCTCCCCCACAGTGTTCAGAGGAGCTTGTGCACCTCTGAATCAGATCACGTCTCTCCTCTGCTCAGAACCCTCCATGGCTCCCACCATTTTTTTTTTTTTTTGCTCAGCTGCTAAGTCACATCCGACTCTTTGTGACCCTATGGACTGCAGCACACCAGGCTTCCCTGTCCTTCACTGTCTCCCAGAGTTTCCTCAAACTCATGTCCATTGAGTCGGTGATATCATCCAACCATCTAATCCTCTGCCTCCCTCTTCTCCTTTTGCCTTCAACCTTTCCCCACATCAAGGTCTTTTCTAATGAGTCAGCTCTCCATATCAGGTGGCCAAAGTACTGGAGCTTCAGCTTCAGCATCAGTCCTTCCAATGAATATTCAGGACTGATTTCCTCTAGAATTGACTGGTTTTATCTCCTGGCAGTCCAAGGGACTCTCAAGAGTCTTCTCCAGCACCACAGTTCAAAAGCATCCATTCTTTGATGCTCAGCCTTTTTTATGGTCCAAATCTCTCATCCATACATGACTACTGGAAAACTATAGATTCGACTATACGGATCTTTGTCGGCAAAGTGATTTCTCTGCTTTTTAATACACTGCCTAGGTCTGTCACAGCTTCTCTTCCAAGGAGCAAGTGTCTTTTAATTTCATAGCTGCCACAGTGATTCTGGAGCTCAAGAAAATAAAATCTGTCACTGTTTCCATTGCTTACCCATCTCTGATAAGCACTCTGAGGAATGCTAAGGAGAGACCTAATTTAGACTTGAAGGTGGTGGTGACTGGGCCAGGAAAAGGTCTCTAAGGAGGTACCATTTAATAGGAGATTTATAAGCATTTATAAGCCTTCTCCAAGTGAAGAGTTGGGGGAAGGTCAGAGAATTTCACAACAACTCTGTTTATAAGATAAATCAATAATAAAACCAATGTCCATCAACAGGATAAGCAGACTGTGATACCTCCATAGGATGGAATACTATTCAGCAATAAAAATGAATGAAGCTGTAGTACTCACTCATCCAACACATGTTTATTAGCCCCCTACTATGAGTGTTCTAGAAGGTTCCAATTCACATTGGTGGACAAAACCAATAAAACTGCCTGCCATTGTGGAGGCCACAGTAAAGTGGGGAGACATATAACTAGAGTGTGCCAAAGGGAGAAACAAAGCAGGGGACTGAGTGGGAAGTGCTGGGTGGGCAATTTAAAAATTGGGTGGGGACTTCCCTGGCAGTCCAGCGGCTAAGAATTGAACCCCAGGGAATGCAGGTTCAATCCCTTGTCCGGGAAGATCCCACATGCCTCGGAGCAACTGAGTCCCTGTGTCACAGCTACTGACCCAAGCATCGCAATGGAAGATCCCACATGGGACGCAGCTAAGACCTGACACAGCCAAATAAATAATTTTTTTTTTTTTTAATCGGGTGGATGCTGAGAAGGTGGCCTTCTGGTAAAGACCTGGAGGAGATAAGAGAGAAGCCATGAGGTTGCTAGGAGGAAGGGAAGGAGGATCCGGGCAGAGGGAAGAGCCAGTGCTAAGATCCGGAGGTAGGAGCATAGCTGGTGTGTCTGAGGAAGCGACGGAGGCGCTACTCTTGCTCTGAGGAAGAGGGGAGAGGCCAGCATGGCAGGAGTGAGGGCTTTGGGGAGAGGAGCCTAGAAATCCTCCTGGGCTTCTCTGAGGCACAGAAGCCCAGTGACGGTTTAGGGGAACAGTGACTTCTACATTTCAGGAATGGGGGCGGGAAGAGCGGCCTGAGCTGAGTTCCCACCACCCTCAGCCTGCGTGTCTCTATCACACAAACAAGCCTGGTGTCAGGAGAGCAAGTACATTCCAGTGGCCTGACACGCTTCCTAAACGACCAGAACAACGGAGAGAAAGGTTGGCCTGGCGAAAAAGGAAGGGAAAAGCAGGATCTAAACAGAGGAACACGGAAAAGAAACTGCTGATACATATTAATACTTACTATATCTGGTCTTGGCAAAGTATGGCCCTTTGTGGTGGGCGTGCCTGTGTGATAAGTCACTTCAGCAGTGTCCAGCTCTTTGTGACCCCATGGAATGTAGCCCACCAGGCTCCCTTGTCCATGGGATTCTCCAGGCAACGATACTGCAGTGGGTTGCCATGCCTCCTCCAGTGGATCTTCCCAACCCAGGGATCAAATCCATGCCTCTTACGTCTCCTGCACTGGCAGGTGGGTTCTTCATACTACTTGTGCCACCTGGAAGCTGATGTTCATGGTGTGCTTTTATAAATAAAGTTTTATTGAAAAACAGCCACACCCATTTCTTCACGTATTATCCATGGGTGCCTCTGCTAGAGCAGTGGAGCTGAGCGGCCCTGACAGAGATTTACAGCCCACAAAGCTTCAGATCTTTACTACCTGGCCCTTTGCAGAAAAAGTTACGCGGCCCCTGTAACCATAACAACAAGGTAGAACTACATATTAAAACGTGAAGTACTTACAGCATATGTTTATATATTAATATATAACTCTACAACATAAAATGAGGTAATTATGATTATGGCTCACATCTACTGTAAGTACTCATCAGGTGCTGGGCACTGGATGAAGCTTTTTTTGCCTATGTCATCGCGTTAAATCTGTTCAACAGCTCATTAAATTAGGACGTTATCATTCATGCTGTTGTTGATAAAGAACACAGACTCTGGAACCAGGGAGCCTGGGTTCAAACCCCACCGCTGTTGCTCCTGGCAAGCTCAGACAAGCTACTGAACCTCTCCCCATCCTGGTTTTCTCTTTTGTTACATGGGATGATGACAGTGGTGCCCACGCCTTAAGGCATCTAGAGGACGAACTTAATTGATGCAAGTGAGGTGCTTGTCCTATTGTCTCGAACTCCTGAGGTGGTTGCCCTATTGTCCCGAACTCCCGGAGTCATAGGAACTCCTGTTCCTATGACTGTCTTTGTTGACAGATGAGAAAACTGGAGCAGAGGGAAGGGAAGTCACTTGCCCATTGGTCCAGTGGTCCGGTTGAGATACGAACCTGTGCTGCCATTATGGTCAGAAGCAGGGATCCAGCAAAGTTGGGAAGAGGGTGATGAAAATCAGGAACCATGGAGCTCATGAGAGGCAGACCCCACACATCACCCTGGGGAACTTGGGTCTGACCACCTCTCTCCTCATTGTCCTCGATCTTGGAGTTGTTGCGGGGCGGGGGGTGGGAAGGGACCTGGCTGGTTGGCTGCCAGAGGCAATGAGGGGCTGCTCTTCCGCTCACCGCGAGGTGGGAAGAGGCCAGTTAAGCTTGAATGGAGGAAGTCAAGACAGTGCTGCCTTATCAACATGGAGTTTCGAGGGATTCAAAGAAATGGGCAAGGCTGGGAGGGAACAGGCCATTGTTTCAGCCACTGGGCTGACCCCGGAGGAGGCTGGAGATGGGGGATCCACTGATAATACAGCTGCACTAGATTGGGGCAGGGAGGGCACGAGCCATTGTTAGCATCTCCGGGCTACAATTTCACCTGTGCACCTACTTCTGGCTGCCAAAGAGAAGGAGGAGCAGATGAGGGGTGTTGGGGAGCTGCTTCCTGCTTCCTGCCTGTAATCCACCTCCCTGGCTCAGCCTGAGGCACCTCCCTTAGGTTTCACCTCCAGCTAGATGATCAGTTTCTTTGGACAGGAAGCTTCCCTCTCTGACTCCATCCACGTACCTTCCTTCCCCCACCACAGCCTGAGATGATGCCAAGTCTTGCCAGGGGCACAGATTGCCTGCTGACAGCCAAACTATCATGTGTCTTAAGCAGAGGGCCCTGCACTCAAACCTGGCATAGAACTGAACACCTTTCAAGGACACCCAAAGATTTCCACTAAAAGAGAAAGAACTCTCAGAGCAAGGAAAGAGTGAAGGAGGTATTAGCATGTAGAGCAAAGCAATAATCACCACCATCACCACCAATAATAGCAGAAAAGTAGATTTTTTTTTTTTTTTTGGCCACCTGGGCTTATGTAATAGACAATGTAATATGCTCACCAAGCCTCCACCTCCTAGACGCATAGATGGACTAAACATCCAGTTGTTCAGTTGCTAAGTCGGGTGTGACTTTTCTGCGACTTTGTGGACAGGCTCCTCTGTCCATGGGATTTCCCAGGCAAGAATATGGGAGTGGGTATTCTTATACCCTATTAATTACCCTGAAGCACTCTAGTAGGAAATGGCTTGCAAAAGAGTATTTTGTGATCTTATATAAATGGGGTTGGGCCAGAAGTCAAAGTACTGAATTCCAATCCCCAAACCAACATTTTTTGGTGAGATTTCAAGCACGCCCTAATGCAAAATAAAACAGATAAAAACTCTTCCCCCTCTCCCTTACTTATCTCGTTAGCGTTAGCTGGGGTGACACAGGATGCAATAGCTAATCAGTGTTTTGAAGAAAGAACTATCCACTCATTGTTCATAAATAACATACTGCTATTAATAGGTGGCCATTGTTGAATTAATTCCAGAAAACCCTGGGGTCCAGGGGCTGTCCAGTGACTCTCTTGGCTAGAATTCCAAAGACCATCTGTGGCAAATATATCCTCCAGAGCACATATCTTTGGCAGGAACACAGCTTTTCTCACCCAGAAAACTCAACCAGAAAAGGAACAGCGATCGAGCAGAGAAGGAAAAATCATTGCTGCTGCTGTTTAATCACTCAATAGTATCCAACTCTCTTGCGACCCCACAGACTGTAGCCCTCCAGGCTCCTCTGTCTATGGGATTTCCTTGGCAAGAATACTAGAGTGGGTCACCATTTCCTTCTCTAGAGGATCGTCCCAACCCAGGGATCAAACCGAGTCTCCTGCATTGCAGGTGGATTCTTTACCACTGAGCCACCTAGGAAGCCCCCAGGAAAAATCATGTTAGCCCAAAATTAACTTTTTTAAAATTTTGCCATATCAAGATTTTTTTTTGAACCTTTCATATATATATATATATAATTTTAATTTAGTTTTTTAACACCAAAAACGTTTTGTATTGGGGTATAGCCAATTAACAATGCTGTGATAGTTTCAGGTGAATAGTCAAGGGACTCATATACATGGATCCATTCTCCCCCAAAACCCCTTCCCAACCAGGCTGGCACATGACTTTGAGTAGAGTTCCGTATGCTATACAAAAGGTTTTTGTTGGTTATCCATTTGAAATATTAGCTCAAAATACCTTTTAATCTGACCAATGATTGCCATCTCCGCAGCCATCATGCCAGTCTATGACACACTGTCTCTTCCTTTAAGGACTACAATAATTTCCTTACTGGTCTCAGGGCTTTCTTTCTTGCCCCCATAGAATTTATTCTCCACACAGCAGTTAGTGGGGCTGTTCACAGATATAATCTAATTGCATTGCTGCTCCAGTGACTGGACGGTGCCTTTAGGATAAATATCAAATTTTTAAGCATCTACCACAGGGCCTTTTCACATGCTGTTCCCTCTGGTTAGAACATATTTCCCACCATTCCTGCCATCTCTATATCAAAGTTCCACTAAAGACTCGCTTTATCACCACTTCCTTGGGTACAAGCTGTTTTCTCTGTTCCTCTCAGAGCAAGATTTGTCCCTCCTAAGGCCTTATAGCATTTATAATTGTAAATTAAGTGGCCGTAGCTATTCACCTGTCGTCCTTGCCATACTGTAAGCTCCATGGACGCACTGACTGCATCTGCCATGTTCATCATGGTAACCCAGTGCCTTGTACATGGTTGGCACTTAATACATATGTGTGGTTTGACTTTCTGAGCATGAAAATACTCAAGACCAAAAGAGGTAAAAGTTAAACAGTGAGGGAGGTCGCCTTCAAATCACTGAGGCAAGGATGGGCTTTTTGGAAAATGGTGCAGGGACAACTCTTATGGAATAAAAAGGCAATCGGACCCCTACCTCACACCATACACGAAAATCAATACCATGCTGATCAAAGCCATACAGTGAGCAAAACTGTAAACGTTTTAGAAATAATACGGCCTCAGGGTAGAAAAAATGTTATTAAATAAGATACAACACCCACACACCATAAAGGAGAGGAGTTCCAAATTCAACTATATTAAAATTAAGAACTGCTATTGATCAAAAGATGTCATAAAAAAAAGACGAAAAGACAAGCCAAGAGAAGATATTGCATGGCATATAATGATGAAGGACTAGTTTTCAGAATACATAAGGATCACCTACATATCAATAAAAGAAACCAAGCAACCCAACAAAAAAGACAGTGAACAGGGCATGAGGAGGCATTTCACAAAAGAAACTCGACCAGCCAATAAACGCATTAAAATACGTTCACCCACCTTGTCATCGGGTAGCACAAACGCGGCTCACAAGCAAGAAATTGACACACATCTGCCAGAAAGGCTGCAGTTAAAAAAAGTCACCAAGTGTTGGTGAGGATGTGAAGCAACCTGAACGCTCAGCTCCTGCTGGCAGGAGTGTAAATTAGCACAAATGCTTTGTAAGAATGGTTTAGAGGTATTTAGTCAAATTAAAGACACACGCCTCTTAATATACAGCAATTTTGCAGAGGCATGTACCTCTGAGAGACTCCTGTACGTGTGCAACAAAACCCACAACAACTAGCAACGCCGTTTATCGTTAGCAACAAAAAGAACAAACTAACATGTTCATCACTGGCGAACAAATATGACCATGAAGGAGCCACAGTGACCACAGTAAAAATGGATCTTTCCAATGCAATCAGGAGTCAAAATATAAAACAATTCATATCACAGAATTTTAAATTTATAAAGTTAAAAACCATAAAACGTTTAACTATATCACAAAGCTAGATGGTAAAACCATGAAGAAAAGCAAGCTAAAGGTCCTCATAAAATCCTCAATTGTGGTTCATCCAAGAGGGAAGGAGGGGTTGTGATGGAAGATATGGGAAAATCTGAGGAGATGGTGGTGTCCTGGCTCTTGATCTGGGCAAAAAACCCATGTCTGATTCATGTCAATGTATGGCAAAACCCACTATAATATTGTAAAATAATTAGCCTCCAATTAAAATAAATTAATTAATTTTAAAAATGTTTTAAATTGAAATATAGCTGGGCTTCCCTAGTGGCACAGTGGGTAAGAATCCACCGGCCAATGCAGGGGACATGGGTTTGATCCCTAGTCCGAGAAGATTCCACATGCCATAGAGCAAGTAGGCCCATGCACCACAGCTTCTGAGCCTATGTTCTAGAGCCCACGAGCCATCACTACTTAAGCCTGTGTGCTCTGGAGCCCATGAGCCACAACTACTGCAGCCTGAGCACCCTAGAGCTGCACACCACGACGCCTGAGACTGAGCGCTAGGGACTGTGCTCTGAAACAAGAGAAGCCACTGCAGTCCAATGACAAGCAGCCCCCACTTGCTGCAACTACAGAAAGCCCATGCACAGCAACAAAAACCCAATGCAACAACAACAAAAACTAATTAGTTGATTAAAAAAGGAAATAAAGTTGATTTACAATGTTGTGTTAGTTTTGGATGTACAGAAAAGTGATTCCATTATACGTATAAATACGTATCCATTCTTTTTCAGATTCTTTTCCACTATAGGTTATCATACAATATGAAACATAGTTCCCTGTGCTATATACTTTGGACCTTGTTGCTTATCTCTTTTATATATAGCAGTGTGTATCTGTTAATCCCAAACTCCTAATTTATCCCTCCCTCCTTTGGTAATCATAAATTTGCTTTCTGTGTCTATAAGCCTTTTTCTGCTTTGTAAATATGTTCATTTATATCATGACATGAGTTTTAAAGGAAATCCGTCCTGACTATTCATTGGAAGGACTGATGCTGAAGCTGAAACTCCAATATTTTGGCCGCCTGATGCAAAGAGCTGACTCATTTGAAAAGACGCTGAGGCTGGGAAAGATTAAAGGCGGGAGGAGATGGGGACAACAGAGGATGAGATGGTTGGATGGCATCACCGACTCAGTGGACATGAGTTTGAGTGAACTCGAGGAGTTGGTGATGAACAGGGAAGCCTGGTGTACTGCAGTCCATGGGGTCGCAGAGAGTCGGACACAACTGAGCGACTGAACGGAAGTGAGCTGATAGTTTTTAAAGTGTTAATCTATGTTCCAACATTCTCCGCTAAGTTTGTTTTCTCCCCGTCCCCTCCTCTCTCACACACACAGAGAGTCAGCCAAAGACTAAGAAAAAACAAGACACATATGCTGGTTTATGAAGAGAAAGAGAAAAGGGACAAACACTGAGACAGAAAATTAAAAGATAACGGAGACACAGGAAATGAAAAGGGATGAGGGATTGGCAAGAGGCATCAGTAAGGAAATGAAAAGTGGGGAGACAGAGCGAAATAAGGGGGGAAAGGGCTGTCAAGGATAATGAGGAGGGGAAAAGATACATGAAGCGATATTGTCTCTCTTCTTTCTGTTCTTTTTTCTTTGTATGAACTTTCCCTCTCTTTATTTCTCTCTTCCTCCATCTTTCTCCCTCTCCATCTCTCTCTGGGTCTCTTTCTCCCACCCCCATCATCGTCTTCCTTGCCTTCCTCCAGATCTTTTTCTTTCCCCTTCCGTCTCTCTCTCTTTCCATTTTTCTTTCTCCCTCCTTTTCCTTCCCTTCTCCACCTCTTCTAGAAACACACACACACATCACATACAATCTCTCTTTGTTGTTCAGTCGCTAAGTCATGTCTGACTCTTTGCAACCCCATGGACTGCAACAATGCCAGGCTCTCCTGTCCTTCATCATCTCCCAGAGTTTGCTCAAACTCATGTCCATTGAGCAGGTGATGCCATCCAACCATCTCCTCCTCTGCCGCTCTCTTCCTTTGCCTTCAATCTTTCCCAGCATCAAGGTCTTTTCCAATGAGTCGGCTGTTCACATCAGGTGGCCAAAGTATTGGAGCTTCAGGTTTGGCATCAGCCCTTCCAATGAATATTCAGGATTGATTACCTTTATGATTGACTGGTTTGATTTCCTTGCAGTCCAAGGGACTCTTCAAGAGTCTTCTCCAGCACCACAGTTCGAAGGCATCAATTCTTTGGCACTCAGCCTTCTTTATGATCCCTCACATGTGTACATGACTATTGGAAAAACCATTGCTTTGAATACATGGACCTTTATCGGCAAAGTAATATCTTTGCTTTTTAAGACACTGTCTCCTTAATACATATTTATTAACACATAATTTATATTTAACACATGATCTCTCTTTAACATATATTTATCACGTAGTTACTCTGTGCCAGACACAGTGCTAGGGAGTCAATAGCCAGGGGAACACAGGATGGCAGGGTCCATCGTGGTGGCCTCGATGTCTGCCCCCAGGGCACTTGTGGCCAGGCTCAGACATGGACGGACCTGTGGGCAGCCTGCGACTCTCTCCTCCTCATTAATTTCACTATCAAACACTCCCAGCATCACAAGTTGTAGGTCTTATTTATTAAATATTTAACTAGGAGGAACCCAGCTGAGATGAAACCTCTCATTTGTGGCAGCCCCAGGAGAGAAGAACACGGGGCCTGCTGCTGGGATTAAGTGCGGCTGACGGGTGAGACCCAGGGTGCCGGAGGGGGCCACAGGCGGGGACATCCCTCATCCGAGGCGGAAAGACCCAGAGATAAAGAGAGCTGGGCCTTTTCCCAGTCTCACACAGGATGCCAAGGGGTGATGGAGCCAGGGACAGGACACTTATAAAAGTCTACAGCCAGAATAGGTAAATTCATAAAGAAAGAATGCAGACGAGCAACCGGGGGAGGAAGTGGGGGTGGGGAGTGACTGCTTAATAGGTGTGGGGTTTCCTTTTGGGGTGATGAAAATGTCCTGGAACGAGACTGGTGTACAACACTGTGAGTGCACTAAATGCCACTGAACTGTACACTTTAAAATGGCTGATGATCTAAATGGAAAAATAATTTGAAAAAGAACAGTTATATGTATTAATAAAACTGAAACACCTTGTTGTACACCTGAAACTTAACACAACACTGTTAATCAACTATGTAATATACAAAATACAGATTAAAAAATAAAAAGGTTGATGGTTAATTATATGTGAATTTTACTACCATCTTTTAAAAAATGGAAAAATTACCCATTATAAAGAGTTCTGTTTCCTCTACTCCAACTATTAGCTCTAAGGCCGATGAACTAATTTCTTAAAAATTAACACATTTATGTACAAAGTGCTCACTACCCACATCCCTGGCCCCCTACTTAGCACAAGGAACCATCATATCATTTATGCTCACGGTCCTGGGAGGGAGATGCCAACAGGTCCTTGGTTTTACAGAGAGGTGAATCCACAGCTCAGAGAGGGTAAGTGCCTTGCCCTAGGTCACACAGCTCCAACTCCAGTCCACCTACTGTCTGAGTGTTCTTAACTACCCAGTGCTCTCTGCCAATCCCAGCTGAACTTTAGAATCACCTGGGGAGTTTTTTTAAATCCCCATGCCTAGGGATAGTCCTGGACCAATCTCATCACCATCTGTGGGGTGAGGTTCAGGGCATCAGCATCTTTAAAACTTTCAGGTAGACTGCAACTAGAGCCAACCTCACCTGGGGGATTTTGCTGAGATACAGTTTGAGATTGAGCAGGTCTGGGGTGAGGGACAGAGATTCTCATTTCCAACAAGCTCCCCTCCAGGAAGGTTCTGCAACAGCACATCCACAGAATTTGCCACGATGACGGAATGCTCTCATCTGTAAGGTCTGATACAATAGTTACTAGCCACACATGGCAACTAAGCACGTGACATTTGGCTGCTGCAACTAAGGGACTGACTTGTTTATTTTGTTTAATTGTAATGAATTTTTAAGTGGAAATAGCTCTGTGGGGCTAGTGGCTACCTTACTGGGCAGTGTAGGTCTAGACAAATTCCAAGGAAAGAAAGATGCAAGACATCCAACAGGTTAGAAAAAATTATATCCTCGAACTTGAATAAATAACGTAGAGTCTTGAAAATAACCCAGAGCTCATTCTCTTTGCCTGTGTCATTTTTCTCCTTAATTTTTGGCTGCACCACCCAGCATGCCGGATCTTAGTTTCCTGATGAGGAATCGAATCTGCACTCCCTGCAGCAGAAGTTGGGAGTCTTAAACACTAGATGGCTAGGGAAGTCCCTGACTACATCTTTAAGTGACCCAAGACCTGGCACAAAGGATGAGAAGACATCTTCAAGAGCCAAAAAGTTGATTCTTCTCCGTTCTTTTTTTTTTTTTTTAAAGCATCTCTCACCTGCTCAGAAACCCTCACCTGTTTCCTTCATCGGCCCTACCTTGGGTCTCCCCAACCTACCCCTTTCACCATCTAGACAGAATCCTCTAGGAAAGAGACCGCCAGCCTCACCACACCTGCTCCTCATCTTTCCTGCTCCCTGCTGCTGCTACTGCTAAGTTGCTTCAGTTGTGTCTGACTCTGTGCGACCCCATAGACGGCAGCCCACCAGGCTCCCCCGTCCCTGGGATTCTCCAGGCAAGAACACTGGAGTGGGTTGCCATTTCCTTCTCCAATGCATGAAAGTGAAAAGTGAAAGTGAAGTCACTCAGTCGTGTCCGACTCTTCTCGACCCCATGGTCTGCAGCCTACCAGGCTCCTCCGTCCATGGGATTTTCCAGGCAAGAGTACTGGAGTGGGGTGCCATCGCCTTCTCCGTCCTGCTCCCTAGAGCGACCCAAATCAAGCCCACACCTCTCCTCAGATCTCTTCTAGTTCAGGTGTCAGTACCAACACCCTCTGTCTTCACCACCCTGTCTTCTCTCCTGCTTTATTTCTGCACTGTAGCACTTAACCGCACGTCAACTGGAGCCTTTACGTGGTCCTTGGTCTGTCCCCCAGCTAGATGTTAGCCGCATCAGGGCAGAGGTTTGGGTCTGTCTGTCTGTCTGTGTTCTAGTGCTTGTACTAAGGAGAAAGCAAAGAGCTTCAGCCACCTGTCAAGCATCTACACTGTGCCAAGCATGATATTTTTCACTCATCATATTGATTTCATCCTTAAAACATCCCTGGGCAGAAAACACTATTCCCATTGTGCGGATGAAGAAACTGAGGATCGCTGAAGTTCAGTATCTTTCCTCTCTGACAGTTGGCAACACCAACTGTCAGAGAGGGCCCCAGTCCTGGCTGACCTCAATGTCTCTTAACTATTCCCTTATACAATCTCTTCCTATAGGCATGCCAACCTCTCTGAAGCACACGTTTTCCCAGGCATAACCTGAGCATCTGCCCCATCTGGGCCTTTGTTCCTGCCATGCCATTAGCTGTCCCATGAGGTTTCCCCATTTGTTAGATGTGAGACCTTGGCAGAGCACTGGTGCAAGCCAGGAGTGGAGGAGACCACCTTCCAGAAAAAAAGAGTGGAGTTAAGATGCCCAAAGAAAGTAAAAGTTGTTTCCAGCAAGAACGAGTCCTCGTCCTTCAGAGCCAGGGATCAAGTTTAGTCTCTGAGCCTCAGTGCGAACATATGTTACATGGGGGCAAAAATAAACCCACCAAGCCCGCAGGACTGATATAAAGATTAAATCAGTCAAAGAGCTTCCCATCTAGCCTGAGGACTCATAAGCTCTTCATACAGAGAAGCTACCAACTAGACTTGAAAAACACTTCCTCTTTATTGGAGCTCCAGTGAAATTCCAGGCACGAACAGGCATAAGGACTGAAGAGACGAAACCCATCATAAATGCGGCAAATGATCCAGTTGCTTTTGGGGGGACAGCAAGGCGCAGATCCTGTTTGGTTAGTTGGAAGAGCTGTGACTAGCACTAAATGCTTGGACAGCTTGCTCTAAATCACGTGGTAGCTACTGCACCCTGAAATAAGAGGGTTTTCAGCACCAACATAAGCACACAATAATAAGGGCAAACTCTGATCCCACGCCCACCATGTGCCAGGCATTAAGTGCTGTTTAAGCCTTATAACAACCCCACGAGACAGGAACTCATGTTATACCCATTTTACAGATGAGGAAATTGAGGTCCAGAAGGTGAAGTACTTGTCCAGCATTAAGAGGTTGGAAAGAAGCAGAGCTGGGATTTAACCCAGGTAGCCTGGTTCTACAGCCCTCCCTCTTAACCACTACACTGCTTCAAACCCGACGTAGAATCAAAGAACCCCTCAGTGTCTATAGAACCTGGTGCCACTTCCCCAAAAGCTATCTGTGACAGATGTCTCTAGAGAAAATGGAGCTAACGATGCGACCAGGGACATCACAAAGGAAACACAGATAGCCCGTATGGATCTGGAAAATGCTCTGCATCTTTGCAAACTGAAGAAACGTATATTGCATCACAAAGAGAGTCCATTTTTTTCACTTATCTGATTGGTTATGATGTAAAATCAATGACAGCTAGCTGGGCCACATGATCAGGGAAACAGGACCTCAGAGTTTAAAAAGACACAGTCTAGCTGTTCCTGGCAACCTGGCCCCAAAGCCTGATAGATGACCCAGCCATGCCACCTCCAGCAATCTGTCCTAAGGAAATAGTGAGGTCCTCGTAGTGTGGCTGGTATTGGAGGAAAGACAGCAAAACACTGTGTACACACAAAAGACCCTATTTTCTGTGATGGAAAACAAAAGGTATACACGTGTCAGGTGGAAAACAGGAATGATGCCGCCATTTCCTTTGGAGTAAAAGTCTTCTCTGTGGTCCACACAATCTACCCTTGTCACCTGCCTCCCTGCACCTCCCCTCCCTTGCCTGACACATAGGAGGTGCTCAGTAAACATTTTTGAATGAATGAAATTTATCATGAACGCACTCTTCTCCCCCCTCACATCTCCAAGCTTATCTGTCTCAGGGGTGTCCTAGACATGCCCAAGGCCAGCCTTGGGTGTGGAGACTAAAGAAACAGAACCACTGTCTCTTCCAGCAGTACTCACCATGCCAGGAGCCCAAAGAAAGTGAGACACGATTTAAAAACTGGGCAACAGAAGGAGAAGGAGAGAGAAAGGAAGGTTGCAGCAGCTTTCATTCCAACATTTTCCAACTCCAGCTGAGACTTCCTTCTATATACTCATCTATATTTACATCAACGAATCTGTCAGTAGCAAGCCTGTTGCTGATAGTGTGGGATCTAAAGTTCAGAGAAAGCTGGCTCAGACACCCAGCTAGCAAGAGAAACTGTAAGTAAAATTTAAGTAACCCCCAAACCCTAAATCCACCCACTCAAGGAATCCGTGACATCTTTTACATCAAGATTTCTCAGTCTCTGCAATATTGACATCTAGGGTTGGATAGTTTTTCATGGATGGGAGCAGGAGTGTGCCGTCCTGTGCATTTTAGGATGCTCAGTACATCCCCAGCTTCTATCTGCTAAGTACCAGTGGCACCCCGCCCTCTACATTCGTGACAACCAAAAATATCTCCAGACATTGCCAAAAGTCCCCTGGAAGGCAAAATCACCCCCAGTTCAAAAGCACTGCTCCACATGCAGCCTAGGAAAAACTCCAAACCAATCAACTGTTCTTTCCATACTCCTCCTCGACTTCCCAAATTTCAAGTCACCTAGTCTCCAAATCTCTTTTCAGATTCAAGGAAAGAGGCGGCAACAGTTTTAAGACTTGAATGCAACCTCTAGACCAGATTATTTTCAGTCTGAAAATATTCAGCACTGTGGACACAGCTTTACGCACAAAGATGTTCATTGTGCTGTTGTTTATAGACAAAACAAATGACTGGGGTTGGTTACAAGAAGTATGGTATATCCATAAAGTGGAATGTCATCAGATATTAGCAACAGTCTTTTCTGGAGTTGATGCCAACCCATACAGCACCACTGTGTGGATTTAAATAAGACGCCCCTTTTGCAAGTTGTTAGGTCCATCTGTCAAAAGATTGTCATAATATCTTCATTTTGCTAGAACAAGATACTTAAGCTTTCATCATCTGAGAAACTAAAATAATAAATGTACAGTTATGATAGGAGATACAATACCCTTGTGCAGTGTGCAGTCTATACAGCTCTACACGGTAGTCCTGATGTTGCTGTCCAGGAATATCTAGTGGCATGGAAATGTGTTCATAAAAGCTTATATCCATAAGCATAGATGGAATGAAATAGATTAAAATGTCACCAGAGATTCACTCTGGATAGGAGAGTATGCATGTATTTTATATTCTTTGTACTTCAGATATTCAACAAATGAAGAGGATAGGCCTCCTGGAGGAGGTTAGTTTTGGGCTGAGACTTAAACGAAGAGAAGGAGTCAGCCATTGGGAGACCTGGAGAAACAATGATGCAAGCGGCGGGAAGCGCCAGCACAGATGCCTCCAGATGCAAAAGCCAGATTTGAGCAAAAAGGGTCAGTGGGGCTGGGACAGAGTGGAAGGGGTAGAGAATGGAAGAAATGAGATCAAAGACAAAACAGGGACTTTTTAGATCATGAGGGGCCTTGTAGAACCTAGTACATCTATAATCTGCAATCTCTGACCAGTGAGGAAGCATCTGGGACATTTACCCAACCTACTTGGAAGAGAGATATTCCATTAGCCCACCACTATTAACCAAGGGAGCAAAATCCAAGGAATTCCACTTTTAGTCCCAGTACTGAAATTAAAAAAAAAAAAATGAAAGTGCTGTTTCCAGAATTTTAATAATCTTTGTCAAGAACACTGTTAATTTTCCTCATCACTACTCAAACACTCGTGCATCATACAATGTGGGAACTGTTGGGGGATGTGAGGAAGGTACATCACTGTTCCCTGCCCTCAAGGAGCTTTCTAATGGGAGGTAAGACACAAGCATACCATCTTACTGCTTTTCACAAAGCAAGCAAGAGTCACTTAGCATTGAGGGTGGTAAGTGGAAGGATTCAATCTCCAAGCCAATAAGAACATCAAGTATCAGAGACCTAGACACGGACACCCACCCTTCCACACACCCTGAGATCTAACACCACCCATCCACCCACCCATCCATCCATTTCCATCCATCTATTCATCCATCCATTCATCTTTTTACTCTTCAGTCCAGTCACCTGCCATCTATTATCCACTCATATATTTGCCCATTCATCCTTTCTTTCCTTCATCACTCATTCATTCATCCATCTGTCCACCACCCATCTCCTTATCACCCATCAATCTACTTACCCACCCACTTATAACCCATCCATCCAGTATCATTCATATTTTCTTTGTCTCATCAATCCATCCTGCCCTCCTTCATTCCATCTAACCCATTCACCTATTTGTCCATCTGTCCAACCATCCACAAATCTATCCAACTATCCACTCATCTGCATAAGATACTTCTCCCCTCTAAATCACAAATATTCATCAATGATCCTAAACTTTAGACTCTGTTGTGATTAGGAACAGGCCAAATTGTTAAAATTCTACATTCTAACAACTCTTCCAAAAAATTTTGACTATTCTAATTTGTGCAAGACCCAAATGCTCCAAGTCCTTATAAGACCTGCACAGAAGCTGGCCTATTCTCACTGGATTGAAGTCTCTGATGTCTTCAAAGATGGTACACTTAAAAAGCAGGGTATGGTTAGAAGAAGGGGAAGTTGTAAGCAGACTGGAAAGAGCCTGGCAGTGGGGTATAGGGAATGGGAGAGGAAGTTGATCAGGGATATAGACAAGGATTGCTGAGATGAGAAAAAATTTGCCTGGGCCTTAGAATCATGGAATTCTAGTATCTACAAATATTGATAACATGACCCCCCTGATTGTTTTCCCCTTGAATTCTACACTGGAGCAATGGCGGTTCAGTTGATAATCCAGGAAGATGGAGTCTCAAGATAGATACCAAAGAATAACAGAGATCAAGGGGATTAAGAGCCTTGGCAAGCAAAGGCAGAATAATAACTAATACTATGCAGCACGTAGGACTTTCCTGGTGGCTCAAGTGGTAACAAATCTGCCTGAAATGCAGGAAACCTAGGTTTGATCCCTGGGTTGGGAAAATCCCTTGGAGAAGAGAATGGCAACCCACTCCGGTATTCTTGCCTAGAGAATTCCACGGACAGAGGAGCCTGCCAGGCTACAGTTGATGGGGTTGCAAAGAGTCAGACACGACTGAGCGACGAACACTTTCACTTTCACATAGCACCTACTATGTGTCATGCACTATTCCAAGCATTGGGTCAGAAAGGCCACTCAAATAAGCCCATCCTTCTTTCTTCCCTCTCATCGATCCATTGTTCCATTCATCCATATATAAACACATATAGCGCTAAGTTCCAGGCACTATTTTCTAAGCGTAACATGTATTAACTAATTTGATCTTCCCAGATAGGTGCTATTAGAACCCCCTTTAGACAAACTGGGAAACTGAGGCATAGAATAACTTAAATGACTTGAGCAAGGTCACACAGCTAGCGACTAGCAAGAGTTAGTATCGGAACCCCATTCCCCTGGCTCCAGAGTCCATGCTCTCAAATCAGCCCTGATACTCCTCTACTAACAGCAATTGCCAATGCCTAAGACACAGGTTGACTTTCAGAAGACAAGGAAGAACAGAGGCTGTCTGGCTGACCCAGCCCTTAGAGAGAAGGATGGGTAGACTGTGAAATGGCTTAGCCAGTGCCTGTCAGATGGCTGGTGTTCCATAAATGCTGATGAATCTCAGCTGATTCTAGCTGAAGCGACATTCCCAAGTACACAGACTAAAATTAACACCTTGAATTCATTCATTCCAAAATTATTTATTCAGTACTGCAGCACTGTTCATAATAGCAAAAAAAAACAAGAAACCTGGAAACATCCCAAATGTCCATCATCCAGGAAGGTGGATAAATTGTTGTATCATCGCAGAATATAATATTATACGGAGAAAAATAAATGACCTCCAGCTACACTCAAATAAGAGAGATGAATCTTAGAAACATACAATTGAGTGAAAAAAGCAAGGGCAAGTTCCAGAAGGCTAAAAAGGCTCAGAAACCACGAAAGTAAAACATTAGAGTTAAGGCATATGTAAATGTGTGATAAAACATCTTTAAAAAGAAAGAAAGGGAATAAGACACACCCAATCCAGGGGCTTCCCTGGTGGCTCAGTGGTAAACAAGCCGCTTGCCAGTGCCAGAGACATGGGTTCGATCCCTGGTCTGGGAAGATTCCACACGTTGTGCAGAGCAACTAAGCCCATGCGTCTAACTACTGAGCTTGTGCTCCAGAGCCTGGGAACCAGAGCTACTGAAGCCCGCGTGCCCTAGAGCCCGAGCTCCAAGGCAAGAGAAGCCACCACAATGAGGAGCCTGCACTCCACAATCAGAGCGCAGCCCCCGCTCCCTGAAACTAGAGAGAGCCCACGCAGTAATGAAGACCCACCACAGCCTAAGTAAATAAATGAATAAATAAATAAAATTAGACACCCAATCCAAGAGAGAGTGTTGCCTTTGGGGGAGTGAGTGGGGGAGGGGCGGGAAGCCAAGGCAGGGTCAGAGGCTATAGGTAGAAGTAAATTACTGAGCATGTTCTAGTTCAGAGGGATCCCCAAACCAGCAGGATCAGCAGCTCCCGGGAACTTGCTAGAAATGAAAATTCTCGGGTTCCACCCGAAACCTTTTGAATCGGAAACTCTGGGGGCAAAGCCCAACCACCTGTGCTTCAACAGCCCCCCAGGACATAGTGGTGTGGGCCCAGGGGTAAGCATCTCGGCCCTGCAACAGGTGCTGCTGACGCTGCAGGCCTGGGGACCACACTTTGGGAGCCACTGTTCCAGTTCTTTACTCAGGTAGTGGATCCATCAGTGTGTTTCCATATGGTATTAAAATAAATAAGGAAAAACAAACGAAAGGAGAGACAATATTCAGAATGTGTTGTGAACCCAGAACAGGATTAAAGCAAGTCACTGTTCAAATAAGGTGCAAGAAAACATCCCAGAGTCACGTATTCAGCTACTGTAGGTGCCAAGCACAGGGCCAGAGTGGTGACCACAACAGACCTAGCCCTGGCAATCATGGATCTACAGTATCCATTCTGATACTCTCCCCCATTCTGATGCTTTTTACAAAATAATCATATCCACCACATGCTTTCATGTATCTTTTAATCCTCTCATGATGTCCCGGTTGTAGGACTATTATGCCCATTTTACAGATGAAGAGACTGAGGCACAGCTACTGGGAGTTGGAGCTAAGATGCACAACCGGAGCCACCTATTCCCAAACCCTTTGCTTCACCTCCACCAGTATCACCTTCCCTCCCAACCTCTTCTCCTTTTAGCCTCCAACCCTGGTGCTTATTACTCAAACAAGCACATCCCTCCATGGACACCACAAACATTTCATAGCAGCAAGTGAGGATCAGCAGAGGTTCCCATGCCCATTATTACTAATAAAGGAAATGATAAAGGTTAATGGAATAAAAAAACACAACAGGTTCTCCAAACTTATGGTTAATGGCAGGGGGCGGGGGAAGGATGGGGAGAAGGGACAGTTAGGGAGCTTGGGATGGACATGTACACACTGCTATATTTAAAATGGATAACCAACAAGGACCTATTTTTATAAGACAGGGAAATATCCCAATACAAAATAAGAAGTCTTTTTAAAACAAACAAACAAACCAAGAGTGCCTCTTCAAATAAAGAAAATCCCCTTGCCAAAAAAAATTTTTGTTAATTAAAATTAAATGGATAACCAACAAGGACCTACTGTACAGCACAGGGCACTCTCTTCAAGGTTATGTGGCAGCCTGGATGGGAGAAGAGTTTAAGGGAGAATGGATACATGTATATGGATGGCTGAGCCCCTTTGCTGTTCTCCTGAAACTATCACAACATTGTTAATCAGCTATACTCCAGGATCAAATGAAAAGTTTAATTTTAGAAAAAAGTTTTAAAAAAGGATATAGCAAGTTCTGGAAGGTAAGAAACTGGGTAACCCCCTCACAGAACAAGTTCTAGGTCTGTACCCAAGTCTCGTTTAAGACGAATCTGTCGGTTTTATTCTTAAGATCAGACTTCGCCCTCCTGCAAACGCTTGTATAAAAATACTTTAAAATTGGTTTAAAATTATATAATACTTTACGCACAGACCTAAAATGAGAACAGAACTTAACAGCATGAATATTATTTACTGGCAGGTGGGCGATGAAATTGCGTTTTCCTTCATTGCTCCATGGAGGGGGCGGGGTGGGCCTCTTAAATAGTGTTGTTGGGGGAAGGGCTGCTAATACCCGAGTTCCAGGTCCAACCTGAGTAAAGAACACCTTATAGGAAGACCCAAGAATGTTCCCAAGCTGAAAAGAAGATAAAGCCGCCTCTGACCCAAGAGAGACGACAAAACTTGATCCGTATTTAACTCTGGAATTTCGCGCTTCAGAGCTGGGATCTCTCTCGCATTAGCTGCCTTAAATAAGTAGCTTCCAAAAGCACAATTCATTCCAAGATAAAGTCTCAGCTTTTCAGAGGAAAAAAAGTTACTTATCTTCATCTTTCCTGGGCACTGGCACCATCTCTGGCTCCCTACATCCCTGGGGTGTTAAGAATTCACTAGTAGATCGATAGCGAGCCGGAAGCAGCTGAATAGCACAGGGAGCTCAGCTTGGTGCTCTTCGATGACCTAGAGGGCTGGGATGCGAGGGTGGGTGGGAGGCTCAGGAAGGAGGGGATATATGTATACCTATAGCTGATTCACATTGTTGTCCAGCAGAAACCAGCGCAACACTGCAATGCAATTACCCTCCAGTTAAAAAGAAAAACTCAACAGTAGGGCCACCAAAGTCCTTGTTAGCCCCAAACTGCTGGGCTTTTCAAGATATTAAAACCAGGACAGGGCCAGGCAAACAGGGACATCTGGTCAACCTACCCAGACAAGGACTAACGCCCGGTGGTTTTTGAACACCTGGATTCCTCTCCTGGAATGTTCCTTGTCTTCCTCTATGCTCCCAGGAAGTGAGGGAGAAGGGAGAAAGAAGAAAGACAGAAACTGTTGGGGAAGGGAAGGGGATGTAATCTAACTGCAAAGCTGAGCAGGGGTCTACTGCTCAACTCTCAGGAGTCGCCCAGGACGGCCACAGCAACTGTCCTAGGCCTGCGGTCTCCATCCTGCGTCGGACCCTTTGGCTCAGAAGAAGGAGAAGGGGCGGGGCAGGGAAGCTAATTATACACTTTGAAACTCCCTCACCTTGTCACCCACAAAGGAAGGAACCAAGGGAGAGGAAGACAATTTTACCTCAGACCAAAGAGAATAGAAAAATAGGTCAAGTGGCCATGTATTTCTCCTCCCCACCCCCAACTTAAAGCTTCCAGAGAGAAAGGAGAATGCAAATGGGCTTCCAAAGGGGAAAGGGGGAGGGGAGGGATAAATTAAGGCTTTGGGATTGAGATAAACAGTTCACTATATAAAAAATAGGCAAACAGCAAGGACCTGCTGTACAGCCCAGGGAACTGTATTCAATAGTTTATAATAATCTATAAGGGAAAAGACTCTGAAAAAAAATACATATGCATAACTGAATCTTAAAGCTTTAAGCTGTATATCTGAAACTAACAACACTGTAAATCAACTGTATTTCAATTTAAAAGAAAAGGGTGCACGCTCAGATTAATAAATCCAAACCAGCCAGTCAACAGAGGGGCCCTTCTCTCCCACTCCTACCCAGAGAGCCTGGTTTCTCAACAACGTTTCCAAAATAGAACGTAAGGAGAAGAAAGTACTCTCCAATGTGATGGTTCATGCATTTTGGAGCTTTCTCCGTAACAGGAAACTGGGCTGAGCATTTCTCATGCCTGATCCCCTGTGACCTCTCGAGAGTCTGCCCAGGAACATGAACTCAGAAGCAATATCCTCATCAACTGCATGAGGAAACTGAGGCTCTGATGCTCAAGGCCGCTCGTGAGTCATCTGAACCCAGGCCTGGCTGACCTAAAGCTCACAGTGCTCTCCCTCACCTCTGTTATATTTCACGGTACCACCTGCATCCTTTTATGAGGAGTTGAGTTAGCATCCCTGGAAATGTATAAACTGGGGTTTCAGGATGAACGATAGACCCCATATCTCTGGACTGATTCCACCTTCCTAGCGGTGCCTTCCACTGTTGAAGGAGTGCATGTGTGTGCTTGCTACTGGGCGAGCAATGGGGCGGGGTGTCCATAAGCTCCAGGTACCCAACAGAAATCAAGCCTGAATATTCACTGGAAAGGGACTGATGCTGAAGCGCCGATACTTTGGCCACCTGAAGTGAAGAGCCAACTCACTGGAAAAGACTCTGATGCTGGGAAAGATTGAGGGCAAGAGGAGAAGGGGGTGGCAGAGGATGAGATGGCTGGACGGCCTCACTGACTGAGTGGACATGAATTCGAGCAAACTCCGAGAGATAGTACAGGACAGGGAAGTCTGGCGTGCTACAGTCCACGGGGTCACAAAGAGTCAGACATGACTTAGCTACCAAACAACAACCCAACACATGTCCCCTCAAAAGCCCCAGGGGAAGACTCCACTCTCAAGGGGCCACTGCTCCCCGATTTCTCTAGCACTAACACTTCAGAGATCTTCTTTGGTCTATTAACCTCATGTATACACATGCCTCTCATCATCCCACCATCCGAACCTAAAACCCACTGAAAACCTAAAACATGGGTACACAGGTGAATCAGATCCCTATAATTTGGAAAATGGGTAAAGAGGGACATTTTTGTCATTCATTGGACAAACATTTATGGAGTACCTACTTTGTGCCAAATGTGCTGGGGTGGCAGTGGGGAAAAGGGTGGTGGGAAAAGGTCTCACAGCCTCAGAGGTCGACTTTTTATTGCCGAGGCACCAAACCAAAGCACCCCTCTCCATCAGAGACCTTCTTCTGCCACACTGGAGATCCCACTCCATTGCTAGACTTCAAACCAGAGCAGGCACATAGCTTCATATGACATCCTCACCCCTTCTAATTTCTCCGACTGGCACTTACTGCTATCACTTCTGCTACTCTCCACACATCCACAACCCTTTATGCTAAACCCTTGAGGCCAGACGCACTTTGGAGCTTAGAACACGCTGCTTTTAAAGGGATCACAGGATGGGAATGCAAAATGGCACAACCACTTTGGAAAACAGTTTGGCATTCTCTTACAAAGCTAAACACATTCTTACCACATAACGCAGCAAACCTACTCCTGGGTATTTATCTGAGAAATAAAATGTACATTCCCAAATGTTCCCACTAAAACCCATCCACCAATGTTTGTAGCAGCTCTATTCATAATCGCCCAAACTGGAAACACCCAAAATGTCCTGGGAAATGGAAGAATGCACTCTGCTCCAACCATCCCATGGAATACAACTCAGCACTCAAAAGAATGAATAAATGATACACACAACAACATGAGTGAATCTCAAAGGCTGCGTACTGTCTGATTCTATTTACATGACCTCCTAAAAAAGGCAAAACTATAAGGATATAAAGAGTCTTCTCAGATAGCTCAGTGGTAAAGAATTCGCCTGCCAATGCAGAAGCCGCGATCCCTGGATTGAGAAGATCCTCTGGAGAAGGAAATGGCAACCCACTCCAGTATACTTGCCTAGGAAATCCCATGGACAGAAGAACCTGGTGGTCTACAGTCCATGGGGTCGAAAAGAGTCGGACACAACTTTGTGACTAGACAACAGCAATAAGGATGGAAAAAAGATCAGGGCTTGCATAGTGGGATGCTGACTCAGAGAGGACCAGGGGATAGTCTAGGTTGATGAAATTATTCCCTATTTTGATTCTGGTGTTGGCTACATGACTGCATGCATCTGTCAAAACTCAGAACTGTATGCTTAAAAGGGTGAATTTCACTGGAAGTAATTCATATTGAATACTTCAATAAACCCGGTTTTTGAGAAAAAGAAAAAAAAAAAGGATGCATCTATGATGTGACCTGGATACTCCAACTATAACTTGTGGACAAACAGCATGGTCAATCCCTGGAGGCTTGTTAGAAAAGACCCCACCCCAGTGACTTTATGGTGCAATGGTAGCCTGTCTGACTCCAGCGTGCGTGCTAAGTTGCTACAGTTGTGTCTGACTCTGTGACCCCATGGACTGTAGCCCACCAGGCTCCTCCGTCCATGGGATTCTCCAGGTGAGAATACTGGAGTGGGTTGTCATGCCCTCCTCCAGGGGAATCTTCCTGACCCAGGGATGGAACCCACGTCTCTTATGTCTCCTGTACTGGCAGGTGAGTTCTTTACCATTGAGTCACCTGGGAAGCCCCATCTGACTTCAAACCCCACTCCAAACTTGCTAGACAAAACTCACCATTTTAACAAGGCAATCCTCACACTCAGTTAAGTCTAGAAAGTACTACAATGTATATAAATAACACTTGCAGTGGGATGGCTGGAGCAGCACCCCAGAATCAAGCATACCTACCATTTCTTCAGTAAAATATACCAAAATGCACACCACGCTAAGTCGCTTCAGTCATGTCCAACTCTTTTCAACCCTATGGACTGAAGCCTGCCAGGCTCCTCTGCCCATGGGATTCTCTAGGCAAGAATACTGGAGTGGGTTGCCATATCTTCCTCCAAGGGATCTTCCCAATCCAGGGAGTGAATCTGCACCTCCATGCCTCCTGCATTGGCAGGTGGGTTCTTTACCACTAGCACCATCTGGGAAGCCCAAAATGCACACCAAGTAGGATCAATGAAGACCGTAAATTAAGAGTAGACATTGGGGTCAGCTCCAGGTAGGTTTTTAACTCCTCAATGAGCTGATCTTTTATTTGTCAGCATTTGGGGATTGTGGAGGGGAAAAAAAAATCCTAAGGGAAAAGTCACACTAATATCTACTCCACAGAGTTTTGCTCTTCTGGAAATATCTGCCACACTGATCTAGGAGAAGAATCAGATAGCCATTCTCCCTTGCCCTTCTAGCACAATCTACTTTTCTGAGTGGGCCAAGGCTCTGATAATATGCTCCAACATCTCCCAGGGCGTCGACGTCTGCTTCCGATACAGAACATTCCTCTTTAGAGAGTTTTTTATTAAAAAAAAAAAAAGTGGGCATCTGATGTGAGGGCACTCTGGGTTTCTCACTGAGATTCCCGAAAATAAAGGGTGAAAACCTGGGATCCTGCATGTGCTTCAGGAGAAGGAGCAGGATAAGACAGAGACCAGAGTCTGCGGCTCTTGCCATGGCCCACATTCCTACACAGTGCTCAGGGGACGATCTGCTGGCATCAGCAGGGCTGGAGGAAGATGACATTCACACTGGCGCCGGGAAGAGCGTCAGGAGTGAGTGGCATTAAATGGGGGCTTGAGGAAGGTTGACAGATGCGCCTTATTGAGCTGACAGATTTGAGCTCTTTAGAAGTCATCATCAGAGCCCGTCACAGCCATATTTAAATCAGCCTTCCCATCCACGAGAACACGGAACCCAGGTGTGTGGTCCAGACAGCTCTGCTGACTGGACTCCTTCGAGAGTGAAGGAAACCAATGGAAACCCGAACATCAAAGATTTCCATGTGGGTTTTCTGACTTAGGAAGAGAAAAATGAAATTCCTGAGAATCTCTTTAAATCTGCTGGCTTCAAGCTGAAGCTGCCGAGGACAGTGGGGTGCGGAAATGGAGCTTGGGGCGGGGTGGTGGATCACAGTGGCAAAGTGCCCGTGAGCATGGAGAATGCAAGGTTGCACCCTCCGCCAGCGTACCATGCTGGAATTTGCATGTGGAGGTAACGCTTAGGCCCTAGGAGCCCACAGCCAAGTTCATGGGATGCGTAATGACTCCTCCTTCACATGACAGTGAGAAATCTGCTTTGCCCACTCACCTGCGACCCTCAGTAAATGCTACTTCCAAGTACACGTCATCCGCTATTAGGTACAAACTCAAAGAGAAACGCCTTCCCCACAAAGTTCCACCAAAGACACACACAAGAATGATCCCAGCACCACAGTCTGGAAATTACTCAAATGGCCCTCAACCATAGAACGGAGAGCTACACTGCAGAGAGTCAACAATAAAGTAGCACACAGTGTTGAGAAGGAAAACCAACAATGACCTGAAGTGACATGGATCCATCTCACAGACAGATTGTTGAGCGGGGAAAAAAAAAAGCCAGACACAGAGGAACACAGCCTCTGACTCCATTTCCAGGAGGCTTAAAAGGAGTCCAAATGAACCCATGGGGTCAGAAGTCGGGGTAGCGGTAACCCTTGTAGGGGGATTAACTGGAAGGGGGCAGGAGGGGACTTTTGGGGAGCTGGTCACTTTCTTTTCCTTGGCCCAGATGCTAATGGCATGAATGTTCACTTACTAAGCTGGACTTGACTTGGGTACTTTCCTCTCTCTATATAAACACAGGGAAATATATACATATATGTAAGTCATTACTTTTAAAGTTCTAAATAAGTACTTAAACACATTTTTGAATGGCAGAAATATTTGGATACTCAAGTCAATGTTCTGCCCCGGTACCCTGACTCCTCCGTGTTTCCATACATCCCGTCTCTTTGCACTGGCCCAGATTTCCTTACCCAGCCCCCATCTCTCTGTCCCCTCCCCTCTCATCCTCTCTCCTTCCCCCCGCTCCTCCCCAGAAAGCTCAGTCCTGGATGATTCTGCTTGGGGACAGATTAGGGGAGTGGAGAGCTCTCCCCTTTGACCCTTTGAGAGTGGGACTGTATAATGTGTTTGCTGCCTCAGGCCCAGAGAGTGAACAGAAACTGACAGCAAACAGCAAAATGCACAAACTCATCACGAAGCTCCTGAGAGCATGAAAGCCAGAGAAAACCTCTCAAGGACCGAATGCTCCCAGGTCACCTGCATCTCTCTTTTAAGATTCCTCCTTCCAAAGGACTGTTGCCATCCCCTCCCCAACAGTCCTCTGATCTGCAGGATTCAAGCTGGACTGGGGTGAGCTAAGGACACATTTGGACTCCCACCTTCTTCCTTTCCTCTTAGAAGACTCTAAATACAGGCTCCGGAAGGCAATCTAAAGCCATTTTCAACCCGGAAACCTGTCAGCCCAGTGAATCCTTCCTGGGCACCTCCGACTTATCTGATCCTGCACACACTGACATCTTGCCATTCTCTGTGCCCTCCTACTCCTCCAGGGATTGAGAGGAGACAGGCAGAGTGAATACAAGACGCCGGACCATTTCAACAGATCATCACAAGGTTGAAACTTGGGAGGCAAAGACCTGGCTCCTGCCTGGGGCACCCATCAAAATGACATCATGATTAGTGGTACACCCCTCCCAAAAGACAGCCGCTGAACCTCTGAATTTTCACCACCCTCCAAGTAGACTGTTCACACACACTCCAAAAGCTCAGAGCCCTCTGTTGCAGTTTCGGCGCCCAGAAGCCCAAATCCTGCTCAAAGTGGATCCACCAGCCAACATGTTCCTCCAATAAGCAACCCCAGGACCACCCAGGGCTCAGCCTTGTAGGGTGTATAACAGTCAAAACCATATGCAAAGAGGATGGGGGGCTCATCAGTGAAGCCCAGGGACCCAGCCAGTCCTGTTCATTTTTACACTGAGGGCAGCCAGTTGGAACTCAGCCGAGGAGCGGCACACTTGGGCACGGCACGGTGTCCGGCCAGCCTGGGGAGCAGGGTGCATTCCCCCGACTTGGAATCTGGGTCATGCTTAGATAACTGCTAGAAAGCCCGACTAATTACCCATCCTTGCCTGCCTACATCTCAACAGATGTTAAGCCCTCCTCAAGGTTTATTTCAAGCAGGCACGAATTTAAAGAAACACGGGGGGATCTGCATTTTAATAGCATCTCCACAGAGGGAAATCTGGACTCCACCTTCTTCCTCTGGAGCTTTAATTTAAAAAAAAAAAAAAAGGCATTTACCTGCCCGAGATGTCCACATGGAGGCTGACTCTCCTGGTGTCCCCTCCTGGGTCTCTAGGGTGGAAGAAGCCGATTCCAAGCCAAGGCCTGACACGGCACCCCAGGAAGGACCTGGCACCTCATTTTCTCTTGTCCTGTCTTTCTTATGGAAGTGGCCCATCCTGGGTCTTTCAGGTCAGGGCCCCAGATGGGGCAAACTGGGATGTATCCTACACCCCGAAAGATGATGAGATCCCTAATCAGTGGCAGAAGGCAATGGAACCTGCAGACATGGGGGAGAATAAATGCCCCTCATCCCTTCCCAGCCAGCGGCCCACTAGGGAATATTCATTCTGGCCAGTGCTGGCCCCTCCGTATGAAGGCCATATGCTCTCATACTGGCTCTTGGCCCTGGGAGCCCCTAGGTCCCCTCCTTGAGAGGGCGGCCCCCAACCTCGGGGCCAGCAGAGGTGGAGAGGCCTGAGAGCTGAGACTGGGCCCGGCTCTAGAGATAACCGTGGACTCTGGTGAGGGGCGGCTAGGGAAACCCAGCCAAGGCCTTCCCCCGCCCCGGTCCTTCCCCTGCCCCGGCCAGAGCACCCAGGCCCTGGCCGGGTCCATGCTCATTCCGGAGAACTCTGACCCACCCGGAACTGGCTCTAAAGGCCCCTGTACGACCCCCAGGGCCCAGCCCTCCTTCCGAAATCGGTCCTTAGAAGGAATCCACTCCCCCTGGCACCCCCCAACCCCAAGCCTGCACAGTAGCTCAACCCAGATCGGGGTGGAGAGACGCTCCGCACTCTTCCCTGGTGCCCCCTCTCCCACCCCCTGGAAGACCCCCCCCCACCACCTCCCATCAACCCCCGGGTCTCTCTCCCAGCCTGGAAGAGGGGAAGCGGAGGGAGGAGGGGGAGGCGCAGCTGCCGGGGGTTCGGGGCAAAGGATATGGCCATTCGGTGATCTTTTTGGCGTATTTTCTCACCACGTTGTCCTCGCTGAAGAGGAATAGAGACCGGTTGACCGTGAGGCAGTTCTGTCGGACGGGGATGGGGTTGTAGAGGGCCATGGTCCGCGCTCTCTGCGCCATTGACTGCTTGTACATCCTTTGCGCCCCGGGCTGCCCGCCCTGCCGGCTGCCCCCGGCTCCTCGCCCGCCTCCGGCGCCCACGACCACCCCGGCGGCTGCCCCGGAGCCTCCTCCCCCGTAGCGGGCCGGCATCTCGTCTCCGAAGCGGGCCATTCTGCAAAGAGCAAAGGGCTCCGGGTTACGCTGCGGCGAACGATGCGGAAGGCGCCGCCGCCGCCGCCGATGCTGTGAAGACGGCGGCCGGAGCTGCGACTGCGGAGACGCTCCACGGCCCAGCCCATCGGGCGGCGGCGGCTCGGCGCCTCGGGTCGGGGGCTCACAAGGCGGCTGCCCGGCCCCAGCCGGGGATAGCAGCAGCTCGGGACATCTTCCTGGCTGACCCCGGAGAAGGAGGGGCTGGAGGAGGGTGCGGGGGCGGGGCGCGGGGGCCGGGGAAGGGGGGAGGGGAGAGAGAAGCGAGGCAAAAAATAACCGAGGAAGGAATCCAGGCAATCCCCAATCCACCCACTCCGGAAAAAAAAAAAGGGAGGGGGGGAAAGCAGTTAAAAAAAAAAAAACGCACACCCCCTTTAAGACTCGAAGGATTTGCAAAGGACTCCCCCCGGGACGCAGTGGAAGCTTCAAATCCCCTCCGGGGTCCGGGTCAGGCTGGCATCTTGCAAAAGCAGTGCGCTCGGCCCATTAAAACAATTTTTATTAAAAAAAAAAAAAAAAAGCAAGTCTTTCCTGGGGGGAAGGGGAAAGGCAGCCCCCAAATTAAAAAAGAAAAAAAAAAAGAAACAACCCTTTCTGTTTTGAGTTCCTAGACCTTAAAAATGCTGAAAGATCTGTAGCCAAAAAATTAAATTAAGAGTATTAAGGGGAAAGGAAAGAAGGGGAAGGGGGAGGGAAACACTCCGAAGAGGTCTTAAGGAGTCTTGAAGCCGCAGGGTCCCGGTGATTTTTTTTTCCTTCCTGAATCACCAGCGGCTGCCTCTTCTGCCCAAGGAGTGTGAATGTGCGTGTGCGCGCAGCGTTTCACTCAACCGTGCCTCATCTTGGGGTTAAACTGCAGCAATGAAATCCTGAAAATTCCCAACAAGAGGGGAAAAAAAAAAAAAAAAAAAACGAGAGAGAGAGCGCGAGAGGGGGAGAGGGATGCGCGGTTCTCTTAGCCGCTCAATAGCTGCTCCGGATGCTGCAATGCCTAGCGTCCACCACCCGTCTCCCCGCCCCAATGCCTCCTCCTCCTTCTTCTCTAGATTTTGCTAAAATAAGACTGGTGTGGAAGGATGGCGGGGGGAAGAGGAAAGAAGTGGGGGAAACGGGCGCAAAGGTCTGAACCACTGGCCAGCGAAGCTCCAAAGAGGAGCGTTTGATGAGTTTAACGGGAGAAAGACCCACCCCAAGTGGGGGACACATGATGGCCTGCGACCAATCGCGGAGGCGCGAGGGGACCTGGCTCCGCGGAGTTTTGTGGGGGAGAGAGGGGACAGCCGGATGGTCGGGTGGCAAGGGGGAAGTTGGGACGACAGATTTCTCCTCCCTTGGGAGGAAACCTTGTTTTCCAACGGGTTCCATTTCGGTTGCAGACAGCCGGACGCTCCCAGCATCTTGCAAGGAGAAGGAGGGAGGAAGAAACTTAGAGACAGAGAAGGATGGAAATGCAAGTCTAGGGTCCTCTACCCAAATTTGCTCTATTTAGCAATACACCAATTTGAAAAACCGGGAGCATGGTTTGATGATACTTCTGCGAAAGTTTCAAATCACCCAGGCCCTGCAAACTGGAATGAAATATTGACCCCTGTCTTCGGAAAGACCCTCAGGGGTGTCAAATCTGAATGGCCAGGAGCAGATAACTAACCAGGTCCTGCTTGGCTGGATAAAGGTCTGGCTTATGTGTGTCCCATGGTGTTTGCTTCCCTCCAGAGCCACTACAGGGCCTTTTTTATATTGTGAAACTGAAAACACACAGAAAAATACCCAGAGCATAAATACACAGTTTAAGAATTTGCTGTGAAACAAACACACATGAAACCAACACCCAAGTTCAGATGGAAAGGGCACCTTGCTGCCTCTCTGGAAACAGACATATACCCATTCTCCTCAGCAATGTAACCACATCCTGACTGTATGGTATTAATAACTTTGCTATTCTTTATACTTTTACTACTTTACTGTGCATTCCTAAACAATACAGTTCCACTTTGCATCTCCTTAGATTTTCTATGAGTATGTGTGTGTGTGCTACATCACTTCGGTCTTGTCTGACTCTTTTGCAACCCTAAGGACTGTTGCCTGCCAGGCTTCTCTGTCCATGGGATTCCCCAGGCCAGAATACTGGAGTGGGTTGCCATTTCCTTCTCCAGGGGATCTTCCCAATCCAGGTATCGAACCTGAGTCTTTTATGTCTCCTGCATTGGCCTTCAGGTTCTTTACCACTTGTGCTACCTGGGAAGCCCCTTACATGAATATAATCATCAGTATATGCTCTATGATGTCTGATTTCTTTGGTTCAACATTATGTCTTTGACATAGAGAAGACTGTAGTTGCCAAGGTGGGTAGAGGGTAGGTGGCAAAGGGGAGGACTGTGAGTTTGGGATAAGTGTATGCAAACTATTATATACAGAATGGATGAACAAGATCCTACTGTATAGCACAGAGAACTATACAGTTCATAAACCATAATGGAAAAGAATATGAAAAAGAATGTATGTGTGTATATACACACACACACACACACACATATATATATATATATATAACTGAATCACTTTGCTGTATGGCAGAAATTAACACAACATTGTAAATCAACTGTAATTCAATGAAATAAGATTTTTTAATTGTCTTTAAGATTCATCTACTTTTGTCACATGTAACTGCAACTGATCGTATTTTCACTGCTGTATAGTATTTCAGTGAAAGAATAGCCAGAATCTGTTTACCCATTATCTTCTTGATACATATCTAAGTTGTTTCCAGTTGAGGCTCTTAAACAAATTCCTGTTTTGAATAATCCTGGTTCCTATAAGTATACATTTCTATAGGAAGAGCCTTAAGCATGGAATTTCTGGGTCCCAAGTAGCATATCTTCAGATTTGTAATATGTCATTAAACTGTCTTCCAAAGTGGTTTCTTTCTACCAAGAAACCACTGAATTTTCACAAAAGCAATATATCGACTGGAAGGCAGGGGTGAGGGAGGAGAAAGGGAAGAGGATGAAGAAGATAAATATTTTTCCAAGCTTCAGCTGGTCGAATCCTAGTTAGTGCTCTCCCATCAGTATCTGTATCAGTATTGTATCAGATACTGTTTCAGTATCTCCAGGAGGAGAAGGGGACAACAGAGGATAAGATGGTTGGATGGCATCTCTGACTCGACGGACATGAGTTTGAGCAAGCTCCAGGAGTTGGTGTTAGACAGGGAAGCCTGGCACCCTGCAGTCCATGGGGTCAGAAAGAGTCAGATAGGACTGAGTGACTGAACTGAACTGAACATCAGTATTTGAGTTCATTTGAAACACACTAGAAAAGGTGACTTTACATAAATTCTCCATTCTGTGCCTGTGGGTAAGACTTTACAGGTTGCTTGTAGCACTTTCGAGATTTTCTATCTTGTCAAGGTATGGACAAAATGATTAAACCAAGAGTGATCAGAGTTGCAAGGAAATGGGTTGTGTAGGATTCTCAGTAAGCATTGAAGATTTTTCCACTTAATGTTTCAGAATTCAAAGGCAAATAGTTAATATGCATTGAGAAGTAATCTCACATGCACGGATGTAAATAGCCAGTCATATAAGAAGGCTGCACTGCAAAGCGAACTTATGCACATAATTTGTTACGATGGACTTTTCTGAGAAGACAGTTGAGTTTCATAGCATAAGCATTACCTACAGGGATTTCTAAAGATCCCAGAGCTTTTCAGAAAAGAGTTAACTCCTCACTGGGAAAGTCCTTACTAAGATGAAGCATCTACAAGTCTTCATAGAAGTCCCACTTTACAGATGGAAATACTGAGGCTAAGAGAGAATTTTAAAATATGCCCAGGTCACTAATGGGTCTGAAACTACTTCTGCCTCTATTGGGTGGAGAGAATTTGATAGAAACACTTTGGAAAACTGGCCATTTTTTCCAGTGCTGAACATCTGAATACCCTGTGACCCAGGATTGGCACTCCTGGGTATATACACAAGAGGAATGAGGATGTACGTGGATGTAAGTCCACTCCCTGGGATGTGAATAGCATCATATTCATACTAGTTAAAGACTGGAAACTTCCCAAACGTCTACCAATAGCAGAATAGGTCAATGCACTGTGGAGTGTTTGCACAAGGAGCCCTCTGCAGCAATAATGACCAGTTGGCAGCCACACACAAGTGCTTGGATGAGTCTCACACACACCATTTTGTGCCAAAGGAGCCAAGAGTACAATAGAACATGGTGTGGAATCTCTGTTATATCAAGTTCAAAATGGGCACAATGAATCCATGCTGTTAGAAGTCAAAGTAGTAGTCACTCTGGAGGGCTGGGGAGAAACTGGCACAAGGGGTGCCTTCTGGAAGCTTCTTGATCTGAGTGGTAATGATACGGGTGTATTCACTTTGTAAATACTGTGCATTTGGTAAGATTTCATTAAGCTGCACCTATGAGTTGTATGGTTTTCTATGTGTCCTCCAGCTCAATAGAAAATGTTTGGAATGCTTCTGAATGTAGATTTCAGGGAGCACTACTCATTATAGTGATCTGTGATAGTTCTCCTTGTGGACTTGAACCATGAAGTCCTACAACAAACTTTGGCAGCCTTTTCAACCAGAAGACAGAGAGAAATCTTCCTAGATGCCCTGACCCAAGTCTAGACAGGAAACAAGCTGGCTGCTTGTCAGAACTGCCTGCAAAGTGTTGTAAAACTTTTGAGTCCTGGGCCTTCCTTCTGCCCTGACTTTCATTCAGCCAGTCTATAGGGGTACATCTAGGTTTGCTAATCACTGCTCTGGAACATACAAACTTACTATTCCTATCTTGCCATTATCTAGAGTTATCAAAGCAAAGAGGAACTAAAGAGCCTCTTGATGAAAGTGAAAGAGGAGAGTGAAAAAGCTGGCTTAAAACTCACTGTTCAAAAAACTAAGATCATGGTATCCAGTCCTATCACTTCATGGCAAATAGATGGGGAAAAAAGTGGAAACAGTGACAGACTTTATTTTCTTGGGCTCCAAAATCACAGCAGATGATGACTGCAGCCATGAAATTAAAAGACACTTGCTCCTTGGAAGACAAGCTATGACAAACCTAGACATCATATTAAAAAGCAGAGACCATCACTTTGCTGACAAAAGTCTATATAGTCAAAGCTATGGTTTTTCCAGTAGTCATGCAGGGATGTGAGAATTGGACCATAAAGAAAGCTGAGCACCAAAGACTTGATGCTTTTGAACTGTGGTGTTGGAGAAGACTCTTGAGAGTCCCTTGGACTGCAAGGAGATCCAACCAGTCCATTCTAAAGGAGATCAGTCCTGGGTGTTCACTGGAAGGACTGATGCTGAAGATGAAACTCCAATACTTTGGTCACCTGATGTGAAGAGCTGACTCATTGGAAAAGACCCTGATGCTGGGAAAGATTGAGAGCAGGAGGAGAAGGGGGTGACCGAGGATGAGATGGTTAGATAGCATTACTGACTGAATGGACATGAATTTGAACAAACTCTGGGAGATGGTGAGGGACAGGAAAGCCTGGTGTGCAGCAGTTCATGGGGTTGCAAAGAGTCAGACATGGCTTAGTGATTGAACAATAAGAATTATCAATGGTGGCAATGCTGGCATTTTTGATGTAACAGTTTTTGGCATTCACGTGTCTGGTACATCCTGGGCTGTTCAGCACCCCTGGCATATGTCCAATGTAGGGTCAGTGGCATCCCAGTCTTGTGAAAAGCAAAAATACCCCCACTCATTTCCAAATCTACCCTCCCCCTGTCAAAGTGGCAGAAGAGTCTATGCTTTCATCTCACCAGATGGTATTCCCAAAGCTTGCTTAACTCTAAAGTTTGACATGGTGGAGTTCCTCTCTTTCCTCAGAAACTTCCAAAGTCTTCCAACCCTCTCAATTGCTCTATTTCCCTTTTCTGGAAAGAACTCAACTCACATACGCTAAAGTGTGACAGGGATCTAATGGGTTCACTTTTCAAAGACCAAAAATTTCTATATAGCCAAAGGAATGAATCTCTAATATTGGAATCTTACATACCATCCAGCAAATGGAAGTGAATGGGCAAGAAATCATCATAGATTCCTCAAATTAGTGCAGTAGGTAGTTCCTTGTCCTCTTTCCACCATTAATCCAAATTAGTAAACACTGACCCAGTAGAAAGATTTAGAAACTCATTAGCATTGCAGACAGAAGCAGTTTAATAGTGGGCCTCTAAAAATCAGTCTTAGCCACTGGTTCTAATCTTTAACACATTTGCAAGCTGGAGACTTAATTTATCAATCAGCAGCAGCACTACCAGACTGGCTTTGAGAATTATATTCAATTGAACAGTGCAGGCATCTCTGAAATAAATGCCCTAAATAAATAACTGCAAATTGCATTCATTTGGCTGCTAAAACAATTATCAACTAATCCAGTCATTTTGAGTTGCAAGAATGGATCAGCCAAAAGACATTTGGTCTCCAACTTCTGGTCTGGATACTCATTGGGAGTGAGTACCAAGATCTTTGGGAGTTGAAGGGTAAAAACACAAAAACCAAATCTGATAATCTAGACATTTCCAGGTCATGATATAGGCAGTCAAGAGTGAATCCAGAGATGAAATATGGCTGTCACTCCAGGCATAACATTGCATAGCAGTATTTCCAAAAACAAATGAGATAGAGTCAAATTCTGGATAAAATCATAGGTAAAAATCATAGCTCTAACACTTCCTAGCTGTGAGCTCTTGGAAAAGTGCTTAACCTCTCTGAACCTCAGTTTCTTTGTGTAAAATGGAGACATGACTCCTTGCGCCACAGATTACTGTAAGGATTAATTAAGACCAAGCCAGTAAGCATGCACAATGACTAATATATAATAAGCAATCCAAGAATGATGGTAAATAGATTTTTTTTTAAATCACCAGAGTCTGGAGAGATTGTCCATGTTCATGGATAGGAAAACTCAACACTAATAAAAGACAGTTATCCAAAATACTAAAAGAATTCTTAAGACTCAACAATAAGAACACAAACCTGATTTTTAAATGGGTCAAAGATCTCAAAGGACACCTTGCCAAAGAAGATATACAAATGGCAGATAAGCATGTGAAAAAATTCCCCACCTGGTATGTCATCAGGAAAATGCAACCTAAAGCAACGAGACACTGCTACAGACCTATCAGAATGGCTAAAATCCAAAACCCTGACGGCACCAGACACTGGTGAGGATGTGGAGCGACAGGTACTTTCACTCACTGCTGGCAGGAATGCCAGTGGTCCAGCTACTTTGGTTTCTTAGAAAACTAAACTCACTCTTGTCATACAATCCAGCAACAGCCCTACTTGGTATTTACCCAAAGGAGTTGAAAACTATGTCCGTACAAAAACCTGCACACAGTTGCTCATATCAGCTTTATTCATAACTGCCAAAACTTGGAAGAACCAAGACATCCGTCAGTACATGAGTGGATAAACTGTGGTATATCCAGGCAATGGAATGTTGCATGCATGCATGTGTGGTCAGTCACTTCAGTCATGTCCAACTCTGCAATCCTGTGGACTATAGCCCACCAGACTCCTCCGTCCATGGGATTCTCCAGGCAAGAATACTGGAGTGGATTGCCACACCCTCCTCCTCCAGGGGATCTTCCTGATCCAGGGATCAAACCCACATCTCCTGCATTGCAGGCAGATTCTTTACCCACTGAGCCATCTGGGAAGCCCCAATGTAATATCATTCAGTGTTAAAAGAAATGAGTTATCCAAGCCATGAAAAGATATGGTTGAAACTTAAATTCATATTACCAAGATAAGAGGCTGTGCATATTGTATGATTCCAACTATACAACATTCCAGAGAAGGCAATGGCACCCCACTCCAGTGCTCTTGCCTGGAAAATCCCATGGACGGAGGAGCCTGGTAGGCTGCAGTCCATGGGGTCGCTAAGGGTTGGACACAACTGAGTGACTTCACTTTCACTTTTCACTTTCCTGCATTGGAGAAGGAGATGGCAACCCACTCCAGTGTTCTTGCCTGGAGAATCCCAGGGACGGGGGAGCCTGGTGGGCTGCCGTCTATGGGGTCGCACAGGGTCGGGCATGACTGAAGTGACTTAGCAGCATACAACATTCTGGAAAAGGCAAAGCTGTGGAGACAGTAAAAAGATCAGTGGTTGTCAGGGGTTAGGGTAGAGGGAGGGATGCATAGGTGGATCACAGAGGAATTTTAAGGCAGTAAATTACTCAGTATGAGACTATAGAGGTCCAAATCCATAAATGTACACACCAGAGTGAACCTTAACTATGGACTGGTTAGGAGTAAAAGTCGCTCAGTTGTGTCTGACTCTTTGTAACCCCATGGAATACGGTCCATGGACTTCTCCAGGCCAGAATACTGGAGTGACTAGCCTTTCCCTTCTCCAGGGGATCTTCCCAACCCAGGGATCGAACCCGGGTGTCCCATGTTGCAGGTAGATTCTTTACCAGCTGAACCACAAGGGAAGCCCAACTGGTTAGGAGAGGGGAGATTAAGCTCCATCTCCTGGAGGGAAGTGTATTTACATATATTCTTTTTTTTTTTTTTCAATTGAAGTATAGTTGATTTATATTATTGTGTTGACTCATTGGAAAAGACTCTGATGCTGGGAGGGATTGGGGGCAAGAGGAGAAGGGGACGACAGAGGATGAGATGGCTGGATGGCATCACTGACTCGATGGACTTGAGTTTCAGTGAACTCCGGGAGTTGGTGATGGACAGGGAGGCCTGGCGTGCTGCGATTCATGGGGTCGCAAAGAGTCGGACACGACTGAGCGACTGGCCTGATCTGATTGTGTTAGTTTCAGGTGTATGGCACAGCAATTCACTTCTATGTGTATATACATATATAACTGAATATATATACTTTGGGCTTCCCAGGTGACTCAGTGGTAAAGAATCTGCCTGCCAATGCAGCAGCCGCAGGAGACTCAGGTTCAATTCCTGGGTCAGGAAGATCTCCTGTAGGAGGAAATGGCAACCCACCCCAGTATTCTGCCAGGATAATCCCACGGACTGAGGAGGTTGGCGGGCTACAGTCCGTGGGGTCATAAAAGAGTCAGATGCGACTGAGCAACTGAGCCTGTACGCATGCATATACTTCAGATTCGTTTCCCTTACAGTTCATTACAAAATTTTGAGTACAGTTCCCTATGCTACACAGTAGATCCTTGCTGACTATCTATTTTATACACAGTAGTACGTATATGTTAATCCCAACCTCCTGATTTAACCCTCCTCCCTACCTCCTTTTCCCCTTTAGCAACCATTAGTTTGCTTTCTACGTCTGTGAATCTATTTCTGTTTGGAAATAAATCTATTTGTACCTTTTTTTTTAGATTCAACATGTAAGTGATATCAAATGATATCTGTCTTTCTCTATCTGATTTACTTAGTATGATAATCTCTAGTTTCATCCATGTTGCTGTAAATAGAATTATGTCATTCAATTCTATGGCTGAATAATATTCCATTGTATGTATGTACTACATCTTTATCCATTCATCTGTCAATGAACATTTAGGTGGCTTCCGTGTTTTTGGCTGTTGTAAATAGTGCTGCAATGAACACTGGGGTGCACAGATCTTTTAGAATTATGGTTTTCTTTGGATATATGACCAGGAGTGGGATTTCAGGATCATATGGTAGCTCTACATTCTTTAGAATTCTTTTGTAAAAAAAAAATTTGTCTCTTCTCCCATATTCATTTACCCACTTATTTAATCTTTTATTTATATCAATACAGACTCATATATTTATTTTTTTCTTTGGATTATCCAGACTATGTTATTTATTTTGTTCCTTGAAATATTCCTGTTGGCCATTGGGAGTTCCTTCAGACTGGTTCCTGTGTTCCTTTGATGTGCTCCCATTTTTTTTTAAAGCTTCCTTACTTTCTGGCATCACACAAGGCTCCAGGATCATCCCTCACTGCCATGCACTAGAATCAGCCATTTCTCCAAGGATCCCTGGTTCCTTTCATTGAAGAATGATATTTAGTGATCTCAGAGCTGGGTGCAATGCTGCATTTTTAGTTTTTATTTTGGTGGAAATTATATGTGGAGGCAACTTGGCAATCCCCACAAAACTTACAAGAACTATTATAGATGAAAGTTCAAGGAGTAACAGATTTATACAGTTACTCCCCACAGATGATGGTTCATTTTAATGGTAAAAGTAGCAACTGTATTGCAGAGTGCCTTGGCAGATAAGCAATCGTTCAAGAGCCACACCAGTGAGGGGGCAAATTGACTTCAAGTGGGTCTTGGTATGATGTATCAAGAAGGCTACAACATGACTTCTGGGGATTTCCTGCCATGATTGTATCATTTGAATAAACTGAATTCCATCATGTTCAAAATGAGGGGCCTTCTACAAAATAGCTTTTCTGTATTCTTTGAAACTGTTAATGTTAGGAAGCTCAAATAAAGACTGAGGAACTTCTCCAGACTGAAGGAGGCATGAGGACTGAATCTAACAAGGGAGTCAGGATCTTCTTTTGCTATGAAGGATGTTATTGGGACAGCTGAATAAGGTCTGTAGATTAAATAGAGTATCAATGCCAATTTCCTGATTTTGATCATTGTGCTGTGTTACAGAAGCAACTGCCCTTCAGAATACACTGAAGTATATAAGGTTGAAGGGCCATCATACCTATAAATTTTCCTCAATGGCTCAAGAGGAGAGAGAGAAAGAGAGGGAATAAAGTGGAAGTGGTATATGTCAACATTTGGGGAACCTGGATGAAGAATGTACAGGAATTCTCACTACTGTGCTTGCAACTCTTTGGTGAGTCTGAAATTCTGTCAAAATAAAAAGTCAAAATAAATAAACAAGTGGCTACAAAAAGTTACATGTGTACAAGTTCCATTCACTCCTTCATGCATTTTGGTGAGCACCTGTTATGTGCCAGGTGGTTTTTCCAAGTGCAGAACAAGACAGACAAAAACCCTACCGTTGTGGGACTGGGTGGAAACAGGGGCGGGAAATGGAATAAAGAAGGAAAGTCATAGTTTGTCAGATGGTATTGAGTGCTGAGTAGGGCAGGGACTTTGCTCGTGGTCCAGTGGTTAAAAAATCTGCTCTCCAGTGCATGGGATGTGGGTTCGATCCTTGGTCAGGGAACTAAGATCCCACTTCCACAGAGCAACTAAGTCTGCATAGCACGATTACTGAGCCTGAGTGCTAGAACAAAGGATCCCGCTTGCTGCAGCCAATAAATACATAAATAAATAAATATTTTTAAAAGGAGAAGAACACAGCAGGAAAGGGGAATAGAGAGTGCAGAAACTGGGAATTAGAGTCAAAGAGGTCTTTGGGACACGTTATACAAAGCAGTGCAGACAATATATACTATCTGCTTCCCATAAGAATTTGTCAACTGAATATCACTTAAATTCGGATCTCTCAATGTAGAAGGCAGCTTCTGACAAGGCCTGTGATGATTCTTGCCTTTTGGTGTTCACACTCTTGTGCAACACCCTCTCCTTGAAAGTGGGACCTAGTAACTTTTTAAAAATTCTTTGCCTTTAAAAATTTTTTTAATATTTTTTTATACAAACAGGGCTTCCCTGGTGACTCAGATGGTAAAGAATCTGCCTGCAATTCAGGAGACTGGGTTCGATCCCTGGGTTGGGAAGATCTCCTGGAGCAGGGCATGGCAACCCACTCCAGTATTCTCGCCTGGAAAAATCCCCATGAACAGAGGAACCTGGTGGGCTACACTCCATGGGGTGGCAAAGAGTCAGACATGACTGAGCGACTAAGCACAGCACATACAACTTTTAAAGGTAACTTTCCATTTACAGATATTACAAAATATTGACTATTTCCCCCATTTTTAAAAATCATTTATTTATTTGGCTGCGCTGCGTCTTAACTGCAACACGCAGGGATTGAACCTGGGCCCCCTGCACTGTGAGTGTGGAGTCTTCAGCACTGGATCACCAGGGAAGTCCCTTCCCCTGTGGGGTACAATGCATCCTTGAGCCTGTCAGGGAGTCTCATTCCCCGACTCCTATGTTGCCCCTCCCCTCCCCCACTGATAACCACTAGTTCATTTTCCATATCTGTGAACCTAGTGACTCACTTTTAATGAATAAAAGATGAAAGCGTGATGGGATGGCACTTTTGAGATCAAGTTACAAAGCGACTGTGGTTTGCACATTACATGCCCTCTCTAGCTCTCTCTACTGCTTACTCTGAGGGAAGCCAGGTTCCATGCTGTGAGCTGCCTTATGGAGGGCCCCACATGGCCAAGAACCAAGAGCAGTGTCCAGAAAACATCTAGTGAGGAGCAGAGACCCTCAGTCTTGCAGCCCATGAGAAACTGAATTCTGCCAACTGTCACATGTTCATGCTGGGAAGGGAAGTCTTCCCCAGTTAAGCCTTCGGATGAAGATGAAGCCTCTACTGATACCTTGCTGGCAGCCTCATGAGAGACCCTGAAACAGAGGACCCTGGTTCCTGCCCCACAGAAACTGTAAGGTAATAAACGATTGCTCTTTTACTTTTTGTTTATTTCTGGCTGTGCTGGATCTTCCCTGCTGCAGGTACCTGTTAGTTGCAGTGAGTAGGGGCTACTCTCTAGCTGAAGCCCTTGGGCGTCTAACCGCAGTGGCTTCTCTTGTTGCAGAGCATGGGCTCTCGGGTGCACAGGCTTCAGTAATTCCAGTCCATGAGTTTAGTTGTCCATGGCACGTGGAATCTTCCTGGACTAGGGATCGAACCCATGTCCCCTGCATTGGCAGGTGGATTCTTAACCACCAGACCACCAGGGAAGTCCTAAATGATTGCTCTTTAAAGATGCTAAGTTTTGGATAATTGGTGACATAGCAAGAGAGAACTATCATATTGAAAGTGAAGTGAAAGTGTTAGTCTCTCAGTTGTGTCCAACTCTTTGTGACCCCATAGACTGCAGCCCACCAGGCTCCTCTGTCCATGGGATTTCCCAGGTAAGAATACTGGATCAGGTTGCCGTTTCCTCCTCCAGGGGATCCCAACCCAGGGATGGAACCCGCATCTCCTGCATTGCAGGCAGATTCTTTACCATCTGAGTCACCAGGGAAGTTTACCTTCTCATCCTAAAATTTAAAAAACTGTGTTTCTTCTTCAGGTTTCCAAAAAAAACTTATCCTCAGGCAGCGGCATTAGAGCTGTTCACCAGCTATATCCCTTTTTCCATATTCCAGCACATGATGAGATGGCATTCCTTGATCCCCTTGTGTTTGCTGAGGCCATGCAACTAGTTCTGGCCGTGAGCTCTTGGTGGGAAGGAAGTGGGTGGCTTCCAAGTTGGAGCATTTAGTGGCCAGTGTAAATCTCTCTGGTGCTGCAGTGACTAGCCTATTTTATGTGACTCTTATAATTAAACAAATGGAAAACCCAGCCCCCAGTTATACAAGCCACATTTCTAGAACTCAAAAACCACATGTGTCTCGTTGCTGTTGTTAAGTTGCTAAATCGTGTCTGATTCCTTGTGACCCCACGGACTGCAGCATGCCAGACTTCCCTGTCCTTCACTGTCTCCCAGAGTTTGCTCAGATTCGTGTCCATTGAGTCCGTGATGCTATCTAACCATCTCCTCCTCTGCCTCTCCCTTCTCCTTGCGCCTTCAAACTTTCCTAGCATCAGGGTCTTTTCCAAGGAGTTGACTCTTCGTACATGTGTCTATCGGCCATCTCATGGGACAGCACAATCGAGAACGTTTCCGGCACCTGTCTACACAGTTGGTGGGAATATAAATTGGTGCAACCACTAAAGAAAACAGTATGGTGGTTCTTTAAAAAAAACTGAAAATAGAGCTACCATATGATCCAGCAATCCCACTCCTGGGCATATATCCAGAAAAGAAGAAAACTCTAATTTGAAACGACACACGCACACCAGTGCTCACAGCAGCAGCACCCGCCAACCCCGGGACTCTGTCTTTCTCCCAAACTGAAATTCTGTGCCCATTACATACTGACTCTCCATTTCCCACTCTCACTTCAGTGCCTGGCAACCACCACTCTACTTTGTCTCTATGAATCTGACCACTCCAGCTCCCTGCCATGGTGGCATCATATAATACTTGTCCTTTTGTAACCGACCTGTTTCCCTTAGCATAAGGTCTCTAACATTCATCCATGTGTCAGAATTTCTTTCCTTTTTAAGGCTGAATAATATTTTATTGTCTAGATGGACCACATTTTGTTTATCCAACCATCCATTAATACACATTTGGGTCGCATCCACCTTTGGACTATTCTGCCCCATGCTGCTATGAACATGGGTATACCAGTAGCTCTTTGAGTCCCTGCTTTCAATTCTTTGAGGTATAGACTCAGAATGGGGACTGGTGGATCAAACAGTAATTTAATACTTCTTTTTTTTTTTAATTTGTTTATTTTGGGGGGCTTCCCAGGTAGCATTAGTGGTAAAGAATCTGCCTGTCAATGCAGGAGAGTCAAGAGATGTGGATTCTATCCCTGGGTTGGGAAGATTCCCTGGAGGAGGAAATGGCAACCCAGTCCAGCCTTCTTTGCCTGGAGAATCCCATAGACAGAGGAGCCTGGCAGGCTACAGTCCATGGGGTCACAAAGAATCTGAGCAACTGAGCACCTCTTTATTTTTGGCTGCACTGAGTCTTTGTTGGTGCACTTGGGCTTTTTTGAGCTGTGGCAATCCAGGACTACTCTTCATTGTGGTGGGTGAGCTTTGCATCGCAGGGGCTTCTCCTGCTGTGGCATGAGGGCTTTAGAGTGTGCAGGCTTCAGCAGTTGAGGTGCATGGGCTTAATTGCCCGGTGGCATGTGGGTTCTTCCCAGACCGGGGCTGAAACCCATGTCCCCTACTTGGGCAGGCAGATTCTTAACCACTGGACCACCAGGGAAGTCCCTATGTTTCATTTTTTGAGGGATCCCAGTACCATTTTCCATAGTAGATGCAGAGTCCTTAGCTTTTAGAAGTACATATCAAAATATTTACAGATGAAATCACATGATGCCTGAGATTTGCTTTAACATGACCCAGGGTTATAGAGAAAATAAAAGGTTTGCTTTGATTTGCAGAGTAAGGTTATGCTAAAGGTTGTGATACAGTAACTAGATACGTCCTAAGCTGATAATTGTTGAAGATGGAAGATAGCACCGTGGAGGGCCATTATTCTATTCTCTCTTCTGTATATATCTGAGCTTTTCCAAAAGGAAAAGAAAGAGTTTCTTTTCATATAAAGTACTTGAAATAATCTTGATTCATATTGCAACAAGAACCTCACAATTATAGAAACAAAAGTACTAAGCTTACTATATTCTCAGGCAATTACAAATTATATTCAGCATCTAGCCCCTCTGTTAAGTCAGAAGCTTGATTAAATGCTTACTTATATATTCCTGTGTATCCTGAGAAGTTAGCAAGGGAAATTTAATCAAATGAACTACATCTGCTTATAGAAATTCCTGTCTCAGTTTTTCTTGAGAACTGAGCTGCTGCTGCTGCTGCTGCTAAGTCGCTTCAGTCGTGTCTGACTGTGCAACCCCATAGTCGGCAGCCCACCAGGCTCCCCCAGCCCTGGGATTCTCCAGGCAAGAACACTGGAGCAGGCTGCCATTTCCTTCTCCAAAGCATGAAAGTGAAAAGTGAAAGTGAAGTGGCTCAGTCGTGTCCAACTTTTCACGACCCCATGGACTGCAGCCCACCAGGCTCCTCCGTCCATGGGATTCTCCAGGCAAGAGTACTGGAGTGGGGTGCCATTGCCTTCTCCGTGAGAACTGAGCTAGATCCCCTCGATTTGCAAATTCGTAAGTTTACCACACCCAGAGATAAAGTCACAGGTGGCAGAATAGAGCATGTCATTCCACCTGGAACACTTGAGAAAAATAATCAGCTTCATTTGCTCAGTTACTCATCCATTTGACAAATGAGTTTTTAAAAACATCTATTCTTTTTTAAAATTTTTATTGAAGTAGAGTTGATTTACAATGTTGTGTTAGTTTCAGGTGTACAGCAAAATGATTCAGATACATATGTGTGTATGTATGAATATATAGGAAAGTGAAATTGTCAGTCACTCAGTTGTGTCCAACTCTTTGTGATCCCATGAACTGTAGCTCACCAGGCTTGACTCCTCCGTCCATGGAATTCTCCAAGCATGAATACTGAAGTGGGTTGCCATTTCCTTCTCCATGGGATCTTCCCAACCCAGGAATCAAACCTGGCTCTCCTGCATTGCAGGTGAATTCTTTACCGACTGAGCCACCAGGGAACCCCCTTGTGTGTGTGTGTGTATATATATGCATATATTCTTTTTCAGATTCTTTTCCATTATATATTACTAGAAGATTTTGAGTATAGTTCCTTGTACGATACAGTAGGTCCTGTTGTTTATCTATTTTGTATATGATAGTGTGTATATTTCAATCCCCAACTCTTAATTTATCCCTCTCCCCCTTTCCCATTCTATGTCTGTGAGCCTTTGATAAATGTTTATTGAGCGCCTATGCTTACTATGAGGCCTCACCCCCAGGCCCTGAGGATAGACACAGCCATGAATAGAACAAATAAGAAACTCATGTTTTAGGTCAGAGAAACAAGGAATAAGAGAACTTGGATAGCTCTAGCATGTGTCAAGTAGAGATCATTTTTATAAGAAAAATAGGAGCAGGCATGGGTCCAGCTAGAAAGGGGAAGGGGAATTATGTGGGAAAGACCTCTCTGTGAAGGTGACACTGAAGCAGCGACTGGAGGAGAGAAAGGGACAAAGATGCAGATACAGGGGGAGGAGTTTGCAGGCCGAGGAAGTGTCAACAGCAAAAGCTTGTGAAGACAGTGACTGGGGTGTTCAAAACAGGAGGCTCACATGGCCAGAGTGAAGAGGTGAGAGGGGATGAGATAAGGGAGGTGGACGGAGCCCTACTGGGGCTTTATTGTTTAAAAACGTAGCTGTTATCATGTAGCTTTGTTTACAATGTAGCTCCAATACTTTGGCCACCTGATGCAAACAGTTGACTCATTGGAAAAGGCCCTGATGCTGAGAGAGATGGAAGGCAGAAGGGGAAGAGGGTGACAAAGGATGAGATGGTTGGATGGCATCACCGATTCAATGGACATGAACTTGGGCAAACTCCAGAGATGGTGAGGGACGGGGAAGACTGGCGTGCTTTGGTCCATGGGGTTTCGAAGAGTCAGACATGACTTGGCGATGGAACAACAAAGTTTATTATTTTTCAGGTATGGTGAAGACTGAGCGACTAAGCACAACATACAGCATGATGAGGCCAAAAGATCAAGAGTCAACTGCCATTGAGTAAATAGCTTGTTTTACTCCGAAACCCCAAGAGAGGACTGCCCTGGTGGCCCAGTGGCTAAGGTTCCATGCTCCCGGTGCAGAGGGACTGCCCTGGTGGTCCATGCTCCCAGTTCAGGGGGCCTGTCGAGTTCAATTTCTGGTTAGGGAACTAGCTGCATGCCACAACTGGAAAAGAAAAAAAAAAAAGATCTCGCATGCCACAACGAAGATTGAAGGTCTGACATGCCACAACTAATACCTGGGGAAGCTAAATAAATAAATATTAAAAAAAAAATCCCAAAATGGAGGTCGGGGAAGCACCAGGGCCGGTCGGTCAGGAGGCAATGACAGCAGGATGAGAAAGTGGACCAGAGACTTCACTGTAGCTTCTGCAGAAAGGAAAAGGTAAGTCAGGCTACGCAGGCTTAGGATTGGCTGGTGTTAGTAATGTTAGCAGGCTATGGGGCATAGGGGCTCTTCCTAGTTGTCTGGTACTTGCCTTGGGGTGATAAGGGCAGTGGTCTTGAATATGAGAGTCCGATAGAGGAGGTTGTTGGGGTGTAAGCTCTGGACTGGTGTGTTTGTATTTGAAATGCATGCTCATGGCTGAATCCTTTCCGGTCTCAGAGGATAGGCTAACCCTGGAAGAAGCAGTCCTGCAGAGTTACCCAGATGCCAAAGCACTACATCACACATGGTTAATACATTTATATTATGACATGTGCCCAGAAGACTTTTCCTCTTGTAAAGTCACTTCATGCCTCCTAAAGTGTTTTAAGTTCTGGAACCCCAAGGTCTTGCCTTTTATATAAAGTCTCCTCCAGTGGTTCAGTGGTAAAGAACCCACCTGCAATGCAGGAGATGTGACAGAAGCCACAGGTTTGATCCCTGGGTTGGGAAGATCCCCTGGAGAAGGAAACAGCAACCCACTCCAGTATTCTTGCCTGGAGAATTCCATGGACAGCCCATAGGGTTGCAAAAGAGTGGGACACGACTTAGCAACTAAACAACAAGGTCTTGCCTAACCTGTTCACTGCTACAGCCTCAGCAACTGAGAAAGGTCAAAATAAAAACACACTATCTTGGGACTTCCCTGGTGGTCCAGTGGCTGGGCTCCACACTCCCCACGTGTGTGTGTGGCAGGGGGGGTTAGGTTCCATCCCTGGTTGGGGAACTGGATCCCATATGTCCCAGCTATGGGATTCTGCATGCTGCAGCTAATGATCCCACATGCTTTAGCTAGAAGATTCCGAATGTCACAACTCTTAAAAAAAAGTTCCTGCATGCCAGATAAAGGATCCCGTGCCACAATTAAGACCCCCATGCAGCCAAATAAACAAATAAATATTAAAACAAGAAAAAGGAACCCAGGCTCCCCTCGTGGCTCAGTGATAAAGAATCTGCCTGCCGATGCAGGAGACACAGTCTGCTGGTCCAGAAAGATCCCACATACCGAGGAGCAACTAAGCCCGTGTGCCGTAACTACTGAGCCTGTGCTCTAGAGCCCAGGAGCTGCAACTGCTGAGCTCACATGCCCTAACTACTGAAGCCCATGTGCTCTAGAGCCTGTGCTCAATGAGATAAGCCACTGCAGCGCAGAGCCTGCACACGGCAACTAGAGAGTAGCCCCGCTCTCCACAACTAGAGAAAAGCCCACACAGCAACGAAGACCCAGCACAGCCAAAAACTAAATAAATAATATTTTAAAAAAGAACCCCACTGTCTTGATCAATGAAAAGGGCAAGTTACAGAGAAGTAAGGAACGTGAGCAATCTTTATGAGATAGACAGAATGCATGAAAATATAAAAAGTGCTTGTTCATATTTTTTTTTAAAAGAAACAAGAGACCAATAAATGACTTCCCAAAAGGGAGAGGAAGGGAATGAAGGCAGAGCTGAGGGGAAGTCTAATCCTGACACCTGCTTAGAATCAAAGCAGAATTATTTCCCCAGAAAATGTGGACTTACTCCTTTTATTTTCTTGTGTTTTCCTCCGTGACTAAAAAAGAGCAGGAAACACACACACACACACAACAAAGAAGGTGGTAAGAGTTAAGCTTAGTGACAACATGAATGGGAACGCGTACACGTGTTCACGAGGTTACGCGTAAATATATGCATACATCTGTGATGTCCTTCCATAGCCGTTCTGCTTTTCTGTCACTGAGATGACAACAGCTAAATAATTTCATGTCCCATATGGCATCCCGACTGTCACCAAGTTAATGCACAAAGTTAAAGAGAGTTTGTGATGAAAAAGAAAACCTTTTGAATTATGAAAAGGTAGACGTGTTGTGGATGTTGCTGGCACTGTCCAGCTTAGATCTGGCCACCTCCGTGCATACAGGAGAGGCTTCCCACTACCAGTCCTCAGGGGAATTTCTCTGGGAGCGTCCTGCAACTTGTGATTGATGGAAGCTGGTGGATAAATACCTCAGCTCCCTGGGTCTTTTGTTGTTCAGTCGCTAAGTCAAGTCTGACTCTTTCCGACCCCACAGACTATAGCATGCCTGCCAGACTACCCTGTTCTTCACTATCTCCCTCCCGGAGTTTGTTCAAACTCATGTCCATTGAGTCGATGATGCCATCCAACCATCTGATCCTCTGCCACTCTCTTCTCCTTTTGCCTTCAATTTTTCCCAGCATCAGGGTGTTTTCCAATGAGTCGGCTCTTCAAATCAGGTGGCCAGAGTATTGGAGCTTCAGCAACAGTCCTTCTAATGAATATTCAGAGTTTATTTCCTTTAGGATTGACTGTTTGATCTCTTTGCAGTCCAAGGGATTCTCAAGAATCTTCTCCAGCACCACAATTCAAAAGCATCAATTCTTTGGCATCAGTCCTTGGTCCTAGGATGTGGTAACTCTGAGCAAGGTGCTCTCTGCTGCCCCCCAGGGCTCTCCACCGGTACCGAGTCCCATTGATTTGCTCAGTTCAGTTCAGTCGCTCAGTCGATTCCGGCTCTTTGCAACCCCATGGACTGGAGCATGCTAGGCTTCTATGTCCATCACCAACTCCCAGAGCTTGCTGAAACTCATGTCCATCGAATCGGTGATGCCATCCAACCATCTCATCCTCTGTCGTCCCCTTCTCCTCCTGCCTTCAATCTTTCCCAGCATCAGGGTCTTTTCCAATGAGTTGGTTCTTTGCATCAGGTGGCCAAAGTACTGGAGCTTCAGCTTCAGCATCAGTCCTTCCAATGAATATTCAGGACTGATCTCCTTAGGATTGACTGGTTGATCTTTTTGCAGTCCAAGGGACTCTCAAGAGTCTTCTTCAACACCACAGTTCAAAAGTATCAATTCTTCGGTGCTCAGCTTTCTTTATAGTCTATCTCTCACATCCATACATGACTACTGGAAAAAACAGTAGTAACTGGCTACAGTATTCATACAGTATACAGAATACAGTAGTGATTTGCTGCAGTATTAATAACTTGCCTGAGGGCACATCCATTCATTACTCATTGGTTCTTCCTTTCCTGGCTTCTCTGCCAATGTGTCCTGTGACCTCACCACAAAACAAGTGAATCTTTGCTTCCAAAACTGCTTCTGGGGGGAATCCAAACGATGACAATGGAGTTGGACAGAGTCTGTTATTAGTTATTTCAAAATCTTTAGGCAACAGGAAAATCTTCCTTTCCCTTCTTCCTTCCTTTTTCCTTCCTTCCCCTCCTCTTCCTCTTCTCCCTTTCTCTCTCGCTCCCCTCCCCACCCCTGCCACTCTTCCTTCTTCAAAAAAGAGTCTGAAAGCCTTGTAGGATAAAAGTTGAATACAAACGTTTAGTTACCCCTCAATATATGTGCTATTCTGGCCTCACTGTGTCATAGAAAAAAAACACAGAACTACTTGTCAGAAGATTTGGACTCACCGTCTTCAAATGTAGCCACAAGCCTCAGGTGACCACTGAGTACTGGCAATGTGGCTGGTCCAAAATGAGATGTCTTAAAATACACCCCAGAGGGGGACTTCCCTGGCGGTTCATGGACCCCCAGTCGGGGAACTAAGATTCCACGTGCCAAGGAGCAACTAAGCTCACGCACCCCAACCACAGTCTTTGTGCCACAGTGAAAGATCCCATGTGACTTTAGGAAGAAGATGCTGCCTGCCACAACTAAAGCCCAAGGCAGTCAAATAAATAAATAATAGAATTCATTTAAAAATAGGTAAAAATAGAATAAAATACACACCAGGGGACTTCCCTAGTGCTCCAGGGGTTAAGACTCTGAGCTTCCAATGCAAGCAGCAAACAGTTCAATTGCTGGTCAGGGAACTAAGCCCTTACACATGTGTAATCCAAAAAAAAAAAAACAAACAATAAAGTAAAATACACACCAGATATTGAAAACTTGGTACAAGAAAAATATGTGAAACAATCAATAATTTTTATATTTATTATAGGTGGAAGCAATAGCATTTGCAATATGTTCGGTTATCTGAAATGTATTACTAAAACTAACTTTACCTGTTTCTTTGTACGTCTTCTAATGTGGCTGCTTGAACATTTAAAATTGCATAGGTGACTATGCTGTATTTCTACAGGACAGCGCTGGTCTGGATGATTACCCAGCTCTGTACTTTGGAGCTCCATGACTTAGGCAAGACATTTAATCCAGGGCTTCCCTGGTGGCTCAGTAGTAAAGAATCCGCCTGCCAACGCAGGCCTCAGGGGTTCCGTTCCTGGCCCCAGAAGAGCCCACATGCCTTGCTCAGAGCAATTAAGCCATATGCCACAACTTTTGACCTGGTGCTCTAGCGCCTGCAAGCTACAACTACTGGAGCCTGAGCAGCCTGGAGCCTTTGCTTTGCAACAAGAGAAGCTCTCACACCACAGTGGGAGAACAGTTCCTGCTTGCTACAACTAGAGAAAAGCCTGCACAGCAATGAAGATCCAGCACAGCTATAAATAAAAAAAAAATGAATAAATAAAATTATTTTTAAAGATATTTAATCCCATGAAGAGGGTTTCCTCATTTAGAAACAACACGGCAACAATAACAATGTAATAATACCACCTCTCCACACTAATGTCCAAGCTATGTTCTACTGTGGGCTTGACTCATCACTGAATCTCTCCAAGCCTCAGTCTCCTCATCGCAAAATGGGAATGAGGGCAGTATGCACCCTGTGTGATCAAGAAAGAGATGACACCCTGTATGTGATGGGCCGGGCACAGATTAGCAGAGAATGAATGTTGGCTGTGTTGATGATAGTATTTTCTGTGTGTGTAGGTGAAATTGCACCTTGGGTCAAAAGGAAGTATTCCCTGAAAGCATCTGATGCCTCAGAAACAAGACAGGCAAAACGCAGGGAAGGACCCACCAAAGTCACAGACAAAATAACAGGGAACAGAGCCCAACAAGTCATCAGAAGACAATAAAAGCGCCATCTAAGAATTACACTCAGAGAGAAACATGACTGTATTTGTGTTCAGGCTTCTGGAATATCTGTTGTCTCATAGAGACACGCTAAAGGGTTGACTTGAAAGTGAAAGTGAAGGTTGCCCAGTCGTGTCCAACTCTTTGCGACTCCATGGACATAGAATTTTCAGGCCAGAATACTGGAGTGCGTAGCCTTTCCCTTCTCCAATGGATCTTCCCAACCCAGGGATCAAGCCCAGGTATCCCACATAGCAGGTGGATTCTTTACCAGCTGAGCCATAAGAGAAGCCCAAGAATACTGGAGTGGGTAGCCTATCCCTGGATTTGCCCGACCCAGGAATTGAACCGGCATCTCCTGCATTGCAGGCAGATTCTTTACCAACTGAGGGTTGACTTGACACAACATTAAACCTCTTTTCTAGGCCTTTTTTATTCCCTTCTCTGGCATCACCCATGTCTTTTGTTGTGGAAAATACTTTTATCCCATGCCAAGAGAAATCACTTCACTCTCATGTATCTGAGACACTCACTTAAGGGCTGTGTCTCAAACTTGTCTCAAATCAAGAAAAAAAACCCAAGTCACTCTGTTGGGACCAGAATCAAGGAAGTTTAACTGGGCTTACAGATTTCTTTCAAGGCAGTGTAATGTGTGATCCAACTGTGTGGCTTTGGACAAGTTGTCCAAATTCTCTGGCTTCAGCATATTCATTTGTAAAACAGGGAAATTACAGTGTTCATTCAGGGAGTTCCTTGATGGTCTAGTGGTTAGGATTTGGAACTTTCACAGTCACAGCCTGGGCTCAATCTCTGATCAGGGAACTGAGATCCCACAAACTGCATGGCCCTCCCACCCGAGAAAACCCTGATAACAGTGTTCACTCAATTGCTGGTTGTGAGAATTAAATGAGATAATCCACAGATCATGCTAGACTCAGAACCTGGGTGTCTAACCTGGGTTAAACTCAGAACCTACTTTTCCTTGCCTCCAACTTGGAGTCTTTTTTGGTTACCAAACAGATTTCCAAATAAGTGTGATGCTTTTTTTTTTTTTTAATTATAATTTGTTTTTAAATAGCTTTCAAAAGTCAAGTATTTTCACATTAAAAAAATTTTAGGCCTCTATCCCCAGACTACCCTTAACACAACAAACACAGTGGGAATTTTACTGCATTTCTGTCTAGTTTCTCTCTCACCCCCTGTGTTTTTATTTTACATATAGAAGTAATTACAGTGAGAAGATATTTTATATATAATAGTTCCTTATCATCTGAGTATTCATTATCTAGATACCCACATAGTTATGAGTTTAGGGAAGCAAACGTTGTCCTAACATAAAAATATTCACAAATAAACTTACAATTTCACAATGATTCATTCTGGACTAACAGAAACACCACTTTGAAGCCCCACCAATCAATGTATTTGCCAGTGTTTACCTCTGATTGTTGATGTTTGTTTGAGATTTTACAATACAATTCAAAATGATGGGAATCGATTGTAATATGAAAATTGGAAGTCTCTGCAAAAGACAGCAGGATTTCTGAAGTCAATGAAAGTGATGTGGGAGAAACATTTGCAATGCAGAGGACCCCACTGACAAATGAGGAACCTGTAAAGTCCCACCAATGGAAAGTCAGAAAACAAGAAACAGTGATGCTCCAGAGAGTGGTAACTGACCAGCAAATGATTTTAAAAGCCCTGTGGGAAAATGGATGAAAATCTCGCTTAAGTGTGCCAAAAATAAATAAATAAAGACCCCCTGTAGGAACACCTGATGCTGGGAAAGATTGAGAGCAGGAGAAGAAGGGGATGACAGAGGATGAGATGGTTGGATGTCATCACCAACTCAATGAACATGAATTTGAGCAAACTCCAGGAGATGATGAAGGACAGGGAAGCCTGGCGTGCTGCAATCCACGGGGTCACAAAGAGTCAAAGAGTCAGACTTTGACTGAAAAACAAAAGGAACACTTCCCAAAAGCCAAAGATGAAATGAGAGATGTTCCACGATCCGCCATACAAGTTTTCAATAGGAAATTATATACATGCAAAAATATCAACTTTTGACTCATTCTTTGTTAATTAATGAATTACAGCGTATTTGTGACTATTATTTAAATTTTGTTAAACAGGATCTAAAAATAAATTCAGGTTTATGAAGTTTGGATTCCTTGTACAGGACAAAGTCCCAATTGGATTCCTATTTTCACTGGGTTCACTCTAAAGAGATTTTTGTTTTAAAAAACAACAACAAACTTACTTGGCTTCGCCAGGTTTTAGTTGCAGCACAAGGACCTTTAGTTTCGTCTTGCTAACTCTTAGTTGTGGCATGTGGGATTTAGTTCCCTGACCAGGGGTTCAACCTGGGCCCCTGCACTGGGAGAGAGGAGTCTTAGCCGTTGGACCACCAAGGAAGTCTCCATGAAGCTTTTGCCAGTAGTAAGTATTCTGAAATGGAAGCTTCCTCTATCACTTTCTCACTGAATACCATAGTATAACTATCATTTTAAAGGTTACATTTACTTATTTCCATTTGGCTTTTAATAACGTCTCCAACTGGGTCCTTTTAGCTTCCCTTGTGGCTCAGCTAGTAAAGAATCTGCCTGCAATGCGGGAGACCTGGGTTCGAACCCTGGGTTGGGAAAATCCCCTGGAGAAGGGAAAGGCTAGCCACTCCAGTATTCTGGCCTGGAGAATTCCATGGACTGTATAGTCCATGGGGTCACAAAGAGTCGGACACGACTGAGCAACTTTCACTTTCACCTTCAGGGGCTTTTAAATATAATAGGGCAACACGTGATGTAGTTTCCTGGTGTTTTGAACACAAAGATATGTCCCTTCTGTGGAACCACTGCATTTGTAAAATCCTTGATACATATTTCCAGTGTTTCTCTAAACAGGCTGCACAGATGTACCTGGCCATCAGAAACATTCGAGATGATTCTGCTTCTTGTATATTAGACATATTTGTTGAGTCCCTACTGTGTGCCAGGAGCTGTTCTAGGCACCCGGGACACAACTCAGAACAACAGAGCCTCAAATCTCAGCCATCATAGAACTGATATTTTAATTGGGGGAAGACAGACAATAAACACGCTTCCCTGGTGGCTCAGATGGTAAAGAATCTGCCTGCAATGCAGGAGACACAAGTGACATGGGTTCAATTCCTGGGTCGGGAAGTACCCCTGGAGAACGGAATGACAACTCACTACAGTATCCTTGCCTGGAGAATCTCAGGGACAGAGGAGCCCGGCAGGTTTACAGTCCATGGGGTCCCAAAGAGTAGGACATGACTGAGGAACTAACACTTTCACTTTCAGACAATAAATAATCATTTAATATGGTAGATATGGTAGCAAAGCATGAACTAGGGCATGGCAGTAAAGGTAGGGTTGGGTGGAGAGACAATATTCAGAGAGCCTCCTTGGTAAGGTAACATTCTGGAAGAAACTTGAAGGAGGTGAGGAAGGGAGCCTCAAATGGTGTACATTATCTTATTTGCAAAACAGAAATAGAGACACAGATAGAGAGAACAAATATATGGATGCTAAGGGGAAGGAGGAGTGGGAGGAATTGGGAGATTGGAATTGACACATGCACACTATTGATACAATGTATGAAATAGATAAGAAATGAGAACATGGGGGCTTCCCAGGTAGCTCAGCCGTAGGAGATGCAGCCTCAAGCCCTGGGTCAGGAAGATGCCCCTGGAGAAGGAAATGGCAACCTACTCCAGTATTCTTACCTGGAGAATTCCATGGACAGAGAAGCCAGGCAGGCTACACTCCAAGGGGGGTCACAAAGAGTCAGACAAGACTTACTGACTAAATAACGAGAAAGCACCGTATAGCTCAAGGAACTCTACTTAATGCAGTAAAGGTGAGGGGGTGTATGTACATGCACGGCTGATTCATTTTGCTGTACAGCAGAAACCAATACAACATTGTAAAGCAACTCTACTCCAACACAAATTAATTTTTAAAAAATCTATGGGAAGGCTAAAAGTGAAAGTGTTAGTCGCTCAGTTGTGTCCTACTCTTTGCAACCCCATGGACTGTAGCCCATCAGGCTCCTCTGTCCATGGGATTCTTCAGGCAAGAATACTGGAGTGGGTAGCCATTCCCTTCTCCAGAGGATCTTCCCGACCCAGGGATCAAACCCAGGTCTTTCACACTGCAGGCAGATTCTTTACTGTCCATGCCACCAGGGAAGACGGTATGGGAAGGCTAAGGGAGCAGCAACTGCAAAGGTCCAGAGGCAGGCACGTGCTTCATGTATACAGATAAGTTGGTGAGGGTGCATTGTTCAGGGTCTTATGGATTGCAGTCAAGTCTTTGGGTTTGGGGAGCTATAGAGGGTTCTGAGCAGAGGAGGGACATGCCCTGAATCACACATTCATGGTCTCCCTCTGACCAGGAGAGCAGAGGGAGAGGAAAGTAAAAACTGAGAGACTAGGGAAGAGGCAGCTGCGCTGGTGCAGGTGGGAAATGATCGGAGCTGGAACCAGGTGTGTACCATGGAGAGTTATTTCTGCATTTATTATGAAGGCTAAGCAGACAGGTGTTGCTTATGGATTAGACGTGGGGAGGTGAGTGAAGGAGAGAAGCCAAGGACGCCTCGGGGACTTTAACATGAACAGCCTAAGGACACAGCTGCTATCAGCTAAGATGAAGACAGAGGGAGGGGGAGTGTCGGGAGGGATGAAGCAATTCACACTGACTTGCCACGTCCCCCTTGAATTACAGAATCACCCCACAGCAGCATTCATAAAGAATGAAAGTGCAAACATCTATTAATAATTATTTGCAAATGCTGCATATTAGGTAGTTTAGATAAACCCTTCTCTCTGGGAATTTTGCCAGAAGAATCCCAAACTAAGCTCTACAGCTATCAAAGCCAATAAAGTGCCATCAGGGAGAATATGGAGAAAAGCAGTCTCTGCCTCGTGTGAGAATCTTTTTTAATCTAACATTATCAGGACTTCCCCGGTGGTCCAGTGGTTAAGACTGTGTGCTTCCACTGCAGGGGGCGTGAGTTTGATCCCTAGTTGGGAAACTAAGATCCCAAAGGCTGCAAGGTGCAGTGCAGCCAAAAAAAGAAGAAAAAGAAAGAAATCTAACGTTATCATTCCTTCATCTACTCTTCTATAAGACCACAAATGGAGCTGAAGAGAATTAGAAAATATTTTCTGAAGGAAACAAGAAAATAATTGCAGGGATGGATATTTAGCAATTTAAGGAATAAGGAGATAAGGACTTCTCAACCTAGGAGAAAATGAAAGGAAATACTTCCTCCCACTGGCAGCCGCACTCTATCCCTCTTATCCTCTGCCAACACTGGATTAGAGTCCCCAGTTCTATTGCTATTATTTGTGTAACTATTATATAGTAATGGTCCTGCCATATTCTAGCTTGTTCATTTATTTATGTCTACTATGTTCCAGGCACTGCAATAGACACCAGAAATAAGAGAATCTTATTGACAGCTGGTTGCCCACATTTTATCCACTCTTCTCTAGCTTTCAGTATCCAGCAATAAAAGAGAACTACATTCCCTAGACTCCTTTGCAGGGAGGTTTAGCCCTGTTAACAATGCTAGTCAATGAAACACACGGGCACTGGTCTCAAGTATTCTTTGCCATTTGACCTCTTTTCTGCCTGGAATGCAGATGTGATGTCTGGGGCTGCAGAAGCCACTCTGAGGCTGATCACGAGAGGAAGGTAAAGAGTACCTCAGCCATGACATACGTGGGCTATTATAGCACTTTATGAACAGACAAATACAATTTTTGACTGATACACACAGACAGCTGAACAAGCTGTATTTTCACCTGTTCCTCTTCATAAGACTCCTTGAGTCCAGAAACTAGTTTTACTTTGCTTTCTGAGCCCTCAAGAAATATCAAATGAAGCGACTTTCCTGGTGCTTCAGTGGTTAAAGCTCTGCCCTTCTGCTGCAGCACAGGCTCAATTCCTGGTCAGGGAATTAAGATCCCATGTGCTGTGTCCAGTGTCACCTAAAAATCATGTTGAATGAATTACTGAGTGAGCAAGGCAACTCTACTTTTACAATTAAAAAACAACGGGACAACTTTTAAATGACAAAATGCCCAGGGATGCCATCTGAGACCTCCTACCCCAGTGAATTCCTACAGCCTGGGAAAAGCACATCTGTGAAATGAGAATAGCAGCAGTATCTACTGACGGACTTTCTGTGAGGGTCACATTAGTCACCCAAAGATCAAGAATGCTAACAGTTCTATTCTAAGTGCTGCTTAAATGTTGCCCTTGCTCTTATTCTTTCCCAATGTGCATGTATGTGTGTGCTTGTGTGCAGTCGTGTCTGACTCTTTGGGACCCCATGAACCCCACCAGCCCTAGCAAAAGTAGATCTGACCTCCCACACTGGTACCCCATCATTGCTCTACATCTCAACACCTCGTTGGTTTCCCTCAGAGTCCTTGCAACAACTATTTTCATTTATTCACTTTATAAGCATCTTCACTTGAGAAGGTTGTTCTTCATTTGCCCACCCCACCCATGCCAGACCCATTCTCGGCTCTTTTCTACTCTGAGCATCATCTAATTTCCGGATCCTTTGGGATCTGTTGCTTTCAGCCAGTTGGAGGAACCAGGAGGAACTCAGAGCAGGGGAGGAGAAAGAGATCGCGGTATTTCTTCCCCATTGCCTCCTTGCTTTGGTGTCATGTGTCTGGTCAGTGGCTGGGTCCCTCCACAATGACGGCTCCTATGAAGCAGCTCCTCCTCCATCATTCCAATTCTTTTTTTTTTTTAATTTTACTTATTTATTTATTTGGCTGCTTCAGGTCTTAGTTGAGGCATGCAGGATCTTTCCCTGCAGCACACAGGCTCTTCACTGTGGCTCACTTGCTCCAGAATGCCAGGGACTGAACATGCATCCCCCAGTATTGGAAAGCAGATGCTTAACCACTGGACCCCCAGGTAAGTCCCTCCATGATTCCAACTCTTAATGGCTCCAGCACTGCCATTTCTTCAACTCAAGGCTCTCTGCTATTGCTAGCAACTGGGTACTCCCCAATCCCTTGTGGGTCCCCTTTAACTCTGTCTACACCTCTTGAAGGGGTTTCCTAGGTGGCGCCAGAGGAAAAGAATCCACCTGCCAATGCAAGAGATGCAAGAGACTCTGGTTCCATCCCTGGATTGGGAAGATCCCCTGGAGAAGGAAATGGCAACCCACTCCAGTATTCCTGCCTGGAAAATCCTATGGACAGAGGAGCCTGGTGCACTACAGTCCATGGGATCACAAAGAGTTAGACATGACTGAGTGGTTGAATAAACACACACACACACACACACACACACACACACACCCCTCTTCAAGGAAACTCCTCCTTAAAGCTTCTTGACTTGAGCTGTGGTGTGAGGTTGGAGATGGGCAGGCAAGTGAATTGTTTCCTCTGTGAACCTTGAGAGAAACTCCTACCAGGCGGTAAATTCCATGAAAGTAGAGAATACACACCTGTTTTACTCACCAATTTCCCCAGTCCCAGAACACGGCCAGGCATGGAGAAGTTTAACAAACATTCGTGGAATACCTAAACTCACTTCCCATCAAACATATCAGAATTAGGAAATAATAAGGAGGGACTTTCCCCCAGCAGTCCAGTGGTTAAGACTCTCACTTCCAATTCAGGGGGCAAGGGTGCAATCCCTGGTTGGAGAACTTAGGTCCCACATGCTGCAGGGTTCAGCCAAAATGTTTTTTTAAAAAAATAATAAAATAAAACGAACCCAGGAATTTAAAAAAATGTTTAGAAAGAAAAAATTATAAGGAGATATCTTTCTGTCTATTAAATTATCAAAAATATTTTAAGACATTAATACAGTTGACCCTTGAACAACATGGAAGTGGTTGGGGCGCCAACCCCCAGAAGTCAGAAATCCCTGGATGACTTTGTAGTCCACACTGTTATTCGAGTTTCCAAGTCCAAGTTCATGGATTCAGCTAACCCTGGGTCCTGTAGTATTGCAGTACCTATTTACTGAAAGAATTCTCATACAAGTGAATCCCTGCCATTCAAACCTGCATTGTTCAGGGGCCAGCTGGGTACCTGAGTGCTGGTCAGTGTACACTTAGATCAGGAGAGTCAGGCATCAGTAGTAGATATGTAATTTACAATGGCCTTTAGAGAAACCATTTGGCCATATGTATCAGAAATAATTTAAATAGGTTCTTTATTCTGACCCAGTACGACTGCTCCTAGAAATCTTACACAAAGAAAATAATCCAAAAGAAAGGAAAGGTATGTAGAAATTTTATTGTAGCATTTTTTTTATAATGTCAAAGCATGCCCCCAAATAGCAGAATTGTTAGGTAGGTTCTAAGGAAAAGAAACTTATAGAGCCATTACAATGATAGTAGGAAAATTTAGTGCTGTCCCATTTATGGGTGGTTTTTGCCTTCTGTTTTCTGTGCTTTGAACAAAACAAAAATCAATTTCCAATAAATAATAAAAATGTTATCAGGAAAAATAAAATCATTTATGTCAAAAACCCTTCTATTGCTGCCAGATTCGTTTTTTCTCATCCTCAGATTTTCTTTGCTCTCCACGGTAGAGAAGTTTCTTCTCCAATCATAATCTGTTCTACTTTACTACTAATAAAAGTTCCTTTACTGGTTTAATCATACATCAAGGGTAATGGAAGAATGGCGTGTGACGGAAGCGAAGTATGTAGAAGGAGGTATAGGAGAGAGGGGCTTCCTAGGTAGCACTAGAAAAGAACCCGCCTGCTTGTGCAGGAGACACAAGAAATACAGGTTCCATCCCCGGGGCAGGAAGATCCCCTGGAGGAGGGTGTGGCAACCCACTCCAGTATTCTTGCCTGGAGAATCCCATGGACAGAGGATCCTAGAGGGCTACAGTCCATGGGGTCACAAAGAGTTGGACATGACTGAAGTGACTTAGCATGCATATGTACGCATAGGAGAGGGATGAAGATGGAGAAACAGAGAAATACACAGAGAGAGGCAGAGAGACAGAGACAGAGAGAGGTGTCAACAAGGTGAATTATATTTGGAGCTTTCTGAATGCTCTCTTCCACAGCTGAATAATAACAGTAATAGCCTAGTAATTAGTATACAACTGCTCAGTCTCTCTCTTGCCTGCGGCTGGCAAAGAAAATAATCAATTGTACTGGAGAAACGACCAAGGGCTTAAGGAGACATTTGAAAGGAAAATCAGCCTAGGAGCTAGGCATTGGCCAAAAAATATATATATATACTCTGAAGGCCCTGTCAAAATAAAGAGACCCTGAGGTCAGGAAGGAAGGTGGGTATTTAAAAAAGGAGAAGCTATTTCTAAAGTAGTTTCTGATATTCAGTAGGATCTTGGTAGGATGAAAAAGGCTTTTGACCCTAAAGTGCTATCCATCACCAACAAAGACTTGCTATATAGCACAGGGAACTATACTTAATATCCTGTGCATACCCAGTCACATCCGACTCTTTGCCACCCCACAGACTGTAGCCCACCAGGCTCCTTTGTTTGTGGGATTTTCCAGGAAAGAATACTGGAGCGGGTTGTGATTTCCTCCTCCAGGTGATCTTCCCAACCCAGGGATCGAACACAGGTCTCCTGTGTCTCCTGCAATGGCAGGCAGGTTCTTTACCACTGAGCCACCTGGAGAATCCCTTGATATCTTGTAATAACCTATAATGGAAAAGAATCTGAGAAAAGAATAGATATATTTATATATGTGTAACTGAGTCACTTTACCATTCACCTGAAACAAATACACCATTGTAAATCAACTATATTTCATTTTTTAAAAAATGCTATCTATCTTCACAGTACATGTTCCTGACCCTTCACCACCAAGGGTATACCCTGGGTATGTACTCATTTTCCTCCAAGTTTAGTAAATTGTGGAGATGGATTTTTATTTATTCAACCACTCTCTCTTGCTAGTCTCATTTGTGGCGGAGAAAAAGCTACACATCTGCCAAATCCTATTTCCTTTTTCTCCTGGGCATACAGCAAGGCTACATGTCCCAACTTTCACTGCAGTTAGTTAGGGCTCTGGAGCTGTGTTCTGGCCAATGATGTTGAAACAGAAGTAACATAAACCTCTTCTAAGCCTGGTCCCTAAGAAATGCCCAGCACAGTCCCCCAGATTCTTCTTTCTCTTTACTCATCTGCCAGCCAAATACAAAAGCACCCACCAGGGAGTTCCAAAGCTCTACCGAGGAGAAAGCAGAAGCACAATATGGAGGACCCTGGATCCCTGAGTCACCACCTGGATAAAAGCTTCCCAAGAGAACCATCCACTGTTCCTTTTTTTCACTGGAGGATAATGGCTTTACAGCACTGTGTTGGTTGCTGCCATACACCAACACGAATCAGCCATTGTATACATACGTCTCCTCCTTCCCATTGCCCACCCCATCCCACCCCTCATTTGTCAAAGAGCACTGGACTGAGTGCCCTGTGTCACACAGAAGCTTCCCTCTGGCTATCTGGTTTACATACGAGAACCATCCACCTTGGATGATGGAGTGAGCAAGGACATTTCCACTATATCCAGCCACTGAGCATTCAGGGCTTATTTGTTACAGCAGCTGGCATTACTTATCATGACTGATACACCTTTTCAATAATGGTGCGGGTAGCCAACAGGTTTTGAGGAGAGTTGACATTCTCTTCAATTCTGCCTCTCAACCTTTATTTTCCTCCCCGTGAGGGAGAATCCATCCTCCTTCAAGACCCAGACCATCCTTGGAGCACCTGCACCTCTGTCTGTTAGGTATCCCCATCTCTGTCACAATCCCTCTAACCGGTTTCTCACCTCTGTGTCTTTGCCCCTGCGCGAGTCACCACCTGGAATACAAAAGAATATGGCAGGACCATGCATGTGCTTCCTGGTGGTTCAGACGGTCAAGACTCTGCCTGCGATGTGGGAGACCCAGGTTCAATCCCTAGATCAAAAAGATCCCCTGGAGAAGGGAATGGCAACCCACTCCAGTAATCTTTCCTGGAGAATTCTGTGGTCAGAGGAGCCCGGTGGGCTACAGTCCATGGGGTCACAAAGAGTCAGACACAACTGAGGGATTAACAATTTCACTTTGAAGCATGTGCTTCAAATGCGCAGAGATGCTGTCTACTGCTATAGTCCAGATTAAAAGCCAGTTGGAAACAACATATCCATGACTTTGGCCTTGGAGATACTGTTCTCTAGCCACTAAGCAAACCAAGCATGTACGCTTTTAAGATAATTCAGTTACTGAAATGAAGAGCTGGGGGTAAATATTTTTTTTAACTCTTCCCTCTTCTTTATACCACTCTGTTCAGTCAGTTGCCAAGAGGTATTGATTCTATGTCCAAATATCTCTCAAATCCATCCATTTCTCTCCATCATCGTTTCCATCAAATTCCAGGCCGCCATCATCTCTTAGCAAGAATTCCAATTCCATTAATGTGACCCTCTATGATCTGGCCCCTACCCCAGTCCCAGCCTCCTCTCTCTCATACGCTACATTCTATCAATAGCTGCCCTGGACTTCCTTCAATTCTTTAAATGCACCATCACTTTTTCTCATCTTTGTAATACCATCCTCATAGTCAGAAGCATTCTCCCCTACTTTCTCCCTTCCCCAACCAACTTCTGCTCACTCCAGGTTTCAGCTTGGGTGGCGATGGTTTAGTCTCTAGGTCATGTGCGACCCCATGAGCTGTAACCTGCCAGGCTCCTCTGTCCATGGGATTCTCCAGGCAAGAATACTGGAGTGGGTTGCCAGTTCCTTCTCTAGGCAGTCTTCCCAACCCAGGGATCAAACCCAAGTCTCCAGCACTGCAGGAAGATTCTTTATCAACTGAACCACTGTTCCAAGAAGCCTTTTTTGGAATTATAATTTGACCCTGAAATTATAAACTTTGTCCTTCGTTCAGAGAACTCCAATTACCTGCTTGACTAGGATGCTGGCTGGCAGGGACTATGTCTGTACAGTTCATTATTGTGCTTGCAGGGTCTAGCATGGCACATGGCATTTAGCAGGTTTATTAATATGTTTTAATAAATATAGATGAATGGCTGGATGGATGACTGGAGGGAAAGTTGGATGGATGATTGGATGGATGGACAATTGGATGGAAGGATGTATAGACAGGTAGATGCTTGAATGGATGGATGAATGGATGGATGGATTTCTCCTCAAGACACTGAGCTTGAACCTGTGAGACCAAAGGAAACCAGGGACAGCTGTCATTTTGACTACTCTAAAACCATGAAGGAGAAGGCAATGGCACTCCACTCCAGTACTCTTGCATGGAAAATCCCATGGACGGAGGAGCCTGTTAGGCTGCAATCCATGGGGTCGCTAAGAGTCGGACACAACTGAGCGACTTCACTTTCACTTTTCACTTTCATGCATTGGAGAAGGAAATGGCAACCCACTCCAGTGTTCTTGCCTGGAGAATCCCAGGGACGGGGGAGCCTGCTGGGCTGCCATCTATGGGGTCGCACAGAGTCGGACACAACTGAAGTGACTTAGCATAGCATAGCACAGCAAAACCATGAAAACTCATCTAAAACCATTTAGATGAGCACAACTCATCTAAAACCATTTTTGAAAACTCTAAAACCACATCCTCCTTCATCTTTGTTTTCATGGGGTTTGCATTCTCTTTGGGGGAGAGCAGATGAGGGCGAGGGAGCAAGCAAAGACAATAGAAAACATACAAATGAACTGGGTGGCACCAGAAGATTACACACAAGACGTGTTCTGGGGAGGTGTCGTTTAATCCGAGACTTCGGGCACTTAAGCAGGTGAGAATGCCAATTCCATGCCAAAAACCAAGCCAAATGATAATCAGGGCTGCCACTGTTGACTGGCAGCAGAGGCTGGGATTTAAAAATAGACCAGTCAACCTATTATGCATGTCCTGCCTTTTGCTTTAGTAATCACTTTCCCCAGGTGCCCGAGGAAATACAAATGGCCCCGAAATAGACGACAAGGGGCCCATTTTCACTCATAATAAGACAAAAGCAATTAAAATTGCACTGAAGCCCTCCTTTTGGATAATAAGCCTTATTCTGGAGCTCCAGTTCATCCATCTCCACCAGTGTTAAAGGGCACAGGAAAGATCACCATCTGGAGGAAATAAAGCCAACGAGCAAAAAAAAAAAAAAAAAAAACCCCGCAGTTGAGAGATGTAAAGAATTCATATCAGAATTGTGCATAGGGAAATATTGAAGAAAACAACCACAGTCCAAGGCTTACCCAGGTGGTGACTGGTACAGTGGGGCCAGAGCCCTGGCACAAGCATTTGCCAGAGATCAAGCCCTGAGCCTTTGGAGTGGGAGCATTGACTCCAAGACCCTAGACTACCAGAGAACTAACCCTAGGGAGGATCAAATAGTGAGAACTCATACAAAGGAAACCACTTGAATACAAGACCCGGCATCACCCAACCACCAGTAGCACCCTGTGCAGCACACCTCATCTAAACAACAAACGAAACAAAAATACAAACCAAATCATCAGCAGACAGGATCACCACCTCACTCAATGTTGCACATCAGAGGAAAAACATACAAACATACAAACAAAACTCAGCACAAATCTCACCCTATACAAAGTTTACACAAACCACTGGACTAACTTTCAAAGTCAAAGTCAAAGTGAAGTCACTCAGTCGTGTCTGACTCTTTGCGACCCCATGGACACCAGTCTCCTCTGTCCATGGGATTTTCTAGGCGAGAGTATTGGAGTGGGTTGCCATTTCCTTCTCCTTAGGAGGGCAGAAACCAAAAGGAAGAAATAATTCAGCCCTGAAGCCTGGGAAAAGAGACCTCAAACACAGTAAGTTTAAAAAAATAACAATGAAAAGGCAGAGAAATACTACACAAACAGAGAAATAAGCTAGAAACACCGAAGTCCAAATAAATGAAGAAGAAATAGGCAATCTACCTGGAAAAGAATTCAGAATAATGATAGTAAAGATGATCAAAAACCTTGAAAACAGAATGGAGAAAATGCAAGAATCAATTAACAAAGACCTAGAAGAATTAAAGAATAAACAGAGACAAACAACACAATTACTGAAATTAAAAATACTCTAGAAGGAATCAATAGCAGAATATCTGAAGCAGAAGAATCAATCAGTGAGCTGGAAGATAAAATGGTGGAAATGACTCCTGAAGAGCCGAATAGAGTAAAAAGAATGAAAAGAACTGAGGATAGTCTCTGAGATCTCTGGGACAATATCAAATGCACCAACATTCAAATTATAGGGGTCCCAGAAGAAGAAGAGAAACAAAGGGCATGAGAAAATTTTTGAAGAGATTATAGTTGAAAATTTCCCCAACATGGAAAAGGAAATAGTCAATCTAGTTCAAGAGGGACAAAGAGTCCCATACAGGATAAACCCAAGGAGAAACACACCAAGACACATACTAATCAAACTAACAAAGACTAAACAGAAAGAAAGAATATTAAAAGCAGTAAGGGAAAAGCAACAAGTAACATACAAGGAAAGCCCCATATGTTTAACTGCTGATCTTTCAGCAGAAACTCTGCAGGCAAGAAGGAATGGCAGGATATATTTAAAGTACTGAAAAGGAAAAAACTGCAACTAAGATTACTGTACCTGGCAAGGATCTCATTCAAAATTGATGGAGGAATAAAAAGCTTTTCAGACAAGCAGAAGTTAAAAGAATTCAGTACCACCAAACCAGCTTTACAACAAATGTTAAAGGGACTTATGTAGTCAAGAAATACAAGAGAGGAAAAAGATATACAAAATCAACCCCAAACAAGAAAATAGCAATAGGAACACATACATCAATAACTACTTTAAATATAAATGGGCTAAATGCTCCAACCAAAAGATACAAACTGGCTGAATGGATATGAAAACAAGACCCATATATATGTTGTCTACAAGAAACCCACTTCAGACCTAAAGACACATATAAACTGAAAGTGAGAGGATGGGAAAATATATTCCATGCAAATGGGAAGCAAAAGAAAGATGGAATAGCAATCAGACAAAACAGACCTTAAAATAGATTACAAGAGATAAGGAAGGACACTACATAATGATCAAGGGATCAGTCCAAGAGGAAGACATAACAATTGTAAAATCTATGCACCCAACATAGGAGCACCTCAATACGTAAGACAAACACTAACAGACATAAAAGGAGAAACTGACAGTAACACAATAATAATAGGAGACTTTAACACCTGTCACACCAATGGACAGATCATCAAAGCAGAAAATTAATAAGGAAACACAAGTCTTAAACAATACATTAGATGAGATGGATCTCATTGATATCTTCAGGACATTCCATCCAAATGCAGAAGAATATACCTTCTTTTCAAGTGCACATGGACCATTCTCCAGGATAGACCACATCTTGGGCCACAAATCAAACCTCAGTAAATTTAAGAAAATTGAAATCATATCAAGCATCTTCTCTGACCACAACACTATGAGACTAGATATCAATTACAAGAAAAAAACTGCAAGAAACACAAACACATGGAGTTTAAACAACATGTTTCTAAATAACCAACAGGTTACTGAAGAAATCAAAAGGGAAATCAAAATATTTCTAGAAACAAATGACAATGAAATAACAATTCAAAACCTATGGGATGCAGCAAAAGCAGTTCTAAGAGGGAAATTTATAGCAATACAATCCTACCTCAAGAAACAAGAAAAACATCAAATAGACAACCTAACCTTATGCCTAAACAACTGGAAAAAGAAGAACAACAACAACAACAAAAAACTCCCAAAATTAGTAGAAGGAAAGAAATGATAAAGATCAGAGCAAAAAGAAATGAAAAAGAAATGAAAGAAACAACAGTAAAGATTAATAAAACTAAAAGCTGATTCTTTAAGATAAACAAAATTGACAAACCGTTAGCCAGATTCATCAAGAAAAAAAGAGAGAAGAATCAAGTTAGCAAAATTAGAAATGAAAAAGGAGAGGTTACAGCAGATAATGTAGAAATACAAAGGATTATAAGGGACTATTATGAACAACTATATGGTAATAAAATGGATAACCTGGAAGAAATGGACAGATTATTAGAAAAATTCAATCTTCCAAGATGGAATCAGGAGAAATAGAAATTATGAATAACCCAATTACAAGCACTGAAATTGAAGCTGTGGTCAAAAATCTCCCAAAAAAAAAAAGCCCAGGACCATATCGCTTCACAGGAGAATTCTATCAAACATTTTAGAGAAGAGCTAATGCCTATCCTTCTAAAACTCTTTCCAAAAATTTCAGAGGAAGGAGCACTTCCAAACTCATTCTTCAAGGCCGCCTTCACCCTGATACCAAAATCAGACAAAGACAACACACACAAAATTACAGGCCAATATCACTAATGAACATAGATGCAAAAATCCTCAATACAATTTTAGCAAACAGAATTCAGCAACACATCAAAAAGGTCATATACCACGATCAACTTGGGTTTATTCCAGGGATGTAAGTATTCTTCAATATATGCAAATCAATCAATGTGATACACCATATTGACAAATTGAAAGATAAATACAATATAAGCTCAATAGATGCCAAAAAAGCCTTTGACAAAATTAAGCATCCATTTATGATTGAAACTCTTCAAAAAATGGGCATAGAAGTGAACTACCTCAACATAGTAAAGCCCATATATGATAAGCCTACTGCAAACATTATTCTCAATGGTGAAAAACTGAAAGCATTCACCCTAAGATCAAGAACAAAACAAGGGTGTCCACTTTCACCACTATTATTCAACATAGTTCTGGAAGTCCCAGCTACAGCAATCAGAGAAGAAAAAGAAATAAAATAACTCCAGATCAGAAAAGAAGAAGTAAAACTCTCCCTGTCTGCAGATGACATGATACTGTACATAGAAAACCCTAAAGATAGTGTCAGAAAATTACTAGAGCTAATCAGTGAATTTAGCAAAGTTACAGGATACAAAATCAATACACAGAAATCACTTGCATTTCTATATACTAACAATGAAAAATCAGAAAGAGAAATTAAGGAATCAATCCCATTCACCATTGCATCAAAAAGGATTAAACATCTAGGAATAAACTTAGCTCAGGAGACAAAAGAACTGTACACAGAAAATTATAAGACACTAATGAAAGAAATCAAAGATGTCATAAACGGATGGAGAGATATTCCATGCTCCTCGGTAGGAAGAATCAATATTGTGAAAATGACTATGCTACCAAATGCAATCTACAGATTCAATGAGACCCCTATCAAATTACCAATGACATTTTTCACAGAACTAGAACAAAAAATTTCACAATTCATATGAAAACACAAAAGACCCCAAATAGCCAAAGCAGTTTTGAGAAAGAAGAATGGAGCTGGAGGAATCAACCTTCCTGACTTCAGGTTATACTACAAAGCTACAGTCATCAGACAGTATGGTACTGGCACAAAAACAGAAATATAGACCAATATAACAAGATAGAAAGCCCAGAAATAAATCCATGCACCCATGGGCACCTTATTTTTGACAAAGAAGACAAGAATATACAATGGGGCAAAGACAGCCTCTTCAATAAATGGTTCTGGGAAAACTGGACAGGTACATGTAAAAGAATGAAATTACAACACTTCCTAACATCAAACACAAAGATAAACTCAAAACGTATTAAAGACCTAAATGTAAGACCAGAAACTATAAAACTCTTAGAAGAAAACATAGGCAGAACTCTTGATGACATGCATCAAAGCAAGATCCTCCATGACCCCCCTCCTAGAGTAACGGAAATAAAAACAAAAGTAAACAAGTGGAACCTGATTAAACTTAAAAGGTTTTGCACAGAAAGGAAACTATAAGCAAGGTGAAAAGACAACCCTCGGAATGGGAGAAAATAATAGCAAATGAAGCAACTGACAAAGGATTAATTTCCAAAATATACAAGCAGCTCATACAACTCAATACCAGAAAAACAAACAACCCAATCAAAAAGTAGGAAAAAGACCTAAACAGACATTTCGCCATAGAAGACATACAGATGGCTAACAAACACATGAAAAGATGCTCAACATCGCTCATTATTATGGAAATGCAACTCAAAACCACAATGAGATATCACCTCACACCAGTCAGAATGGCCATCATCAAAAAGTCTACAAACAATAAATGCTGGAGAGGGTGTGGAGAAAAGGGAACGTTCTTGCACTATTGGTAGGAATGTAAATTGATACAGCCACTATGGAAGATGGTAAGGAGATTCCTTAAAAAACAAGGAATAAAACCACCATATGACCCAGCAGTCCCACTCCTAGGCATATACCCTGAGGAAACCAAAATTGAAAAAGACACATGTATCCCATTGTTCATCGCAGCACCATTTACAATAGCTAGAACATGGAAGCAACCTAGATGTCCATCAACAGGTGAATGGATAAAGAAGTTCTTGTATATATACACAATAGAATATTGCTCAGCAATAAAAAGGAAGGAATGCATTTGAGTCAGTTCTACTAAGGTGGACAAATCTAGAACCTATTATACAGAGTGAAGTAAGTCAGAAAGAGAATGATACACACAGTATTCAAACACATGTATATGGAATCTAGAAAAATGATACTGAAGAACTTATTTACAGGACAGCAATGGAGAAACAGACATAGAGAATAAACTTATGGACATGGGGAGAGGGGAGGAGAATCTGAGATGTATGGGAAGAGTAACATGGAAACTTGCATTACCATATGTAAAACAGATAGCCAATGGGAATTTCCTGTATGGCTCAAGAAACTTAAACAGGGGCTCTGTATCAATCTACAGGGGTGAGATGGGGAGGGAGATGAGAGGGAGGTTCAAAAGGAGGGGATATATGTATACCCATCACTGATTGATGTTGAGGTTTGACAGAAAACAACAAAATTCTGTAAAGGAATTATCCTTCAATTAAAAAAATAAATAAATTTAAAACAAAACAAAAATTGCACTGAGATGCCACTTCCCACCTAGCACATGGGCAGAAATCTGAAGGCATGATAATGGGCCCTGCCAGCTGGGCTGAGGGGCACCAGGGGGGCAGGAGGGAATGGAAATTGGTGTGGGCCTCATGGAAGGTCATTTGGCAGTGTCAGTCAAAATTACCCAGGCTTTTACTCTTTGACCAGCAATCCAATGTCTCCAAACGTATCTTTCCCATTGTCCATGTTACACTTGACATGCTTTTCAAAGCGGCAGAGGCACAGTGTTACTCACTGCAGCATTGGATAGAATGGTACGGTATTGGAAACAACCCCTGTATCCATCAGTGGTTTAATGCATTATGGACCACCACAAAAAATAATAATCATAGTTCAGATTCGTATCACCCACTTCATGCCAGGCACTATTCTAAATGCATTATATGGTCAGAACGGGCATCGTCAAAAAGTCCACAAACAGTAAGTGCTGGCGAAGGTGTGGATAACAGGGAACCCTCCGACACTGCTGCTGGAGGTGTGAATGGTGCACTCACTACGCAGAACAGTGCGGAGGCTCCTCAGAAAGCTCAAAATAGAGTCACCGTAGGAACCAGTGATCCCACTCCGGAGCATATATACGGACATAAATTTAATTTGAAAAGACACATGCACCCCTAGGTTCATAACAGCACTATTTACAATAGCCAACACGTGGAAGCAACCTAAGTGTTCATAGACAGATGAATGGATATATATACACTATACACACACACACACACACACACATATAACAGAACATTACTCAACCACAAAAAAGAATGAGGCAATGTCGTTTGCAGCAACACTGATGGACCTAGGGATTATCATACTAAGTGAAGTAAGGACAAATACACGGTATCACTTATACATGGAATCTTAAAAAATGTTACAAATGAACTTATTTACAAAACAGAAGTAGATTCACAGACACAGCAAACAAAGGTATGGTTACCAAAGGGGAAAGGGGAGGGAGGGATAAATTAGGAGTCTGGGATTAATACATACTTACTACACATAAAATAGACAATCAAAAACAACCTACGTATAGCATGTGGAATTATACTCAATATCTTGCAATAACCTATAAGGCAAAGAATCTTGAAAAGATATATCACTTCAGTTCATTTCAGTTGCTCAGTTGTGTCCTACTCTTTGTGACCCCATGGACTGCAGCATGCCAGGCTTCCCTATCCATCACCAACGCCCAGAGCTTGCTCAAACTCATATCCATCACGTCGGTGATGCCATCCAACCATCTCATCCTCTGTCGTCCCCTTCTCCTCCTGCCTTCTATCTTTCTCAGCATCAGGGTGAATGAGTCAGTTTTTTGCATCCGGTAGCCAAGGTATCAGGACTGATTTCCTTTAGGATTGGCTGGTTTGATCTCCTTGCTGTCCTAGGGACTCTCCCAACACCACAATTCAAAAGCATCAATTCTTTGGCACTCAACTTTCTTTATGATCCAACTCTTACATCCATACATGACTGGAAAAACTGTAGCTTTGACTACATGGACCTTTGTCACTAATGTCTCTGCTTTTTCATATGCTATCTAGGTTAGTCATAGCTTTTCTTCCAAGGAGCAAGTATCTTTTAATATCATGGCTGCAGTCACCATCTGCAGTGATTTTGGAGCCCCCCAAATTAAGTCTTTCACTGTTTTCATTGATTCCTCATCTATTTTCCATGAAGTGATGGGACCAGATGCCGTGATCTTAGTTTTTGAATGTTGAGTTTTAAGCCAGTGTTTTCACTTTTCTCTTTCACTTTCATCAAGAGGCTATTTAGTTCCTCTTCGCTTTCTGCCATAAGGGTGGTGTCATCTGCATATCTGAGGTTATTGATATTTCTCCTGGCAATCTTGATTCCAGTTTGTCCTTCATCCAGTCTAGCATTTCTCATGATGCTCTGCATATTAGTTACATAAGCAAGGTGACAATATACAACCTTTAATGTACTCTTTTCCCAATTTGGAACTAGTCTATTGCTCCATGTCCGGTTCTGTTGCTTCTTGACCTGCATACAGATTTCTCAGGAGGCAGGTAAGATATATACATATGCATAACTGAAGCAGGATTTCCAGGTGACTCAGTGGTAAAGAATCTGCCTGCCAATGCACAAGACACAGGTTCAATCCCTGGGCTGGGAAGATCCTCTGGAGGAGGAAACAGCAACCCACACCAGTATTCTTGACCAGACAATTCCATGGACAGAGGAGCCTGGAGGCTACCGAACTTAGGGCTGCAAAGAGTTGAACATGATTGAGTGACTGAGCGTGCTTAACTGAATCGCTTTGCTGTACACCTGCAGTTACCACAACTTTGTAAACCAACTATATTTCAATCAAATTGGATGGCATCACTGATTCAATGGACACACTTGGGCAAACTCTGGGAGATGGTGAGGGTCAGGGAAATCTGGCATTTCAGTCCATGGGGTCGCAAAGGTTGGACACAATCTGGCGACTGAACAACAATGTATTAACTCATTACAGCCATGTAGATATACCCTAACAGCCAACCCATCTCACAGGTGAAAAAACTGAGGTCCGGAGAGGGTCAGTAACTCGCCCAAATTACACAGCTGGGTAGCATTGCACCTGTGTGTGTAGTCAGGTCAGGGAGGAGGGGTGATGATGGGGCACCTGGGAACAGGCACAGTTATGTGTCTATATAAAAGAGAGATTGGAGCACAGGAAAGACAAGTGATGGTGGGCAGGGGAGCAGGATGCTGTGATCGCCTTTGCATCACACTCAGGCACCGGGGAAGGGATTCATGGGTGAGACAGAGGAGGGAACCTCAACTTCTCCCTCTTCCTCAGCCATCCTCAATCGTGCCGCTGTAATACTGTCTTTCTGTGCTTGATCTAGGCACCAGTTCACAGGGCATCTGGAAGACAGAGGACCATGCTAAACCAACACTACCAAGGATGCCAGCTGGCGGCTAGTGGTAAAGAAACTGCCTACCAACGCAGGAGACATAGAGATGTGGGTTTGATCCCTGAGTCAGCAAGATCCCCTGGAGGAGAGTACGGCAACCCACTTCAGTATTCTTGCCTGGAGAATCTCATCAACAGAGGAGCCTGGCGGGCTACTGTCCATAGGGTTTCAGAGAGTCGGACACAACTGAAGTGACTTAGCATGCACGCAAATGATACAATCAGCAAAATTCAATGTGTGGAATGGTCTCCAGGACAAACGATCCAGTTCCTTCCATAAATAAATGACAATAAGACAAAAAGGCGGTTGAACAGTTACAGATTTCAAGAGACTTATGAGATGTATCAACCAATGAGGGTGGTGATGATAATAACCGGATATTTGATGATATTAAAGAACTATAGTTGGGGCTTTCCTGGTGGCTCAGTGGTAAAGAATCTGCTGACCGATGCAGGAGACACAGGTTCGATCCCTGGTCCGGGAAGATCCTACATGACCCAGAGAAACTAGGCCTGTGTGCCACACTCGTGAGCCTATGCTCTAGAGCCAGGCAGCTGCAGTCACTGAGCCACGTGCCACAGAGCACGTGCTCTGCAACAAGAGAAGCCACTGCAATGAGAAGCCCATGGACCAAAGCATATCCCCCTCTTACCACAGCTGGAAAAAGCCTGAGCAGCAACAAAGACCCAGCACCGTTCAAACAATAAATAGAATTATTTTATAAAACTATTGTCATTTTTGAATTGGTAAAATCTGAATAAAACCTGTGGTTCAGTCAATAGGAATGTACCACTATAACGATCACACTAATGTAAAATGATAACATTAGCAGACACTGGGCAAGGGGCACACAGGAATTCCTCATTATCTTTCCAACTTTTTGTAAATCTGAAATCATTTTTAAATGAAAAGTTTTAGGGAATTCCCTGGCAGTCCAGTGGTGAGGGTGCTGTGCTTTCACAGCAGGGGGCATGAGTTCAATCCCTGGTCAGGGAACTAAGATTCCCACATGTCACGTGGTGAAGCCGAAAATAATAATAATAAAAATTAAAAGTTTATTTTGAAAAAATGGTATTGTGTTTGCAATTAAAAATTGCAATTTTTAATGGACTCTTTTTTAATCATGTGTGTTTATTTTTATTTATTTTCTTGAGGTATAGTTGATTTACAAGGTTTCAGGTGTGCAGCAAAGTGATTCAATCATATATATCTATAGCTATATATAGATATAAGGATCTATATCTTTTCAGAATATGTATATATATTCATTTCAGATTCTTTTCCATTACAGGTTATTATAAGATACTGAATATAGTTCCCTGTGTTATATAGTTTCCTGGGCTTCCCAATTGGCTCAGTGGTAAAGAATCTGTCGATTCATGAGAAGGAAATGACAGCCCACTCCTGTATTCTTGCCTGGGAAACCCCATGGACAGAGGAGCCTGGCGGTCTACAGTCCATGTGGTCACAGAGTTGGACACGACTTACCAACTGAACAACAGATAGAACTAAAGAGATTCAAGGCCTTCTTTACCATCACTGTTCAAATAATCAACCAGGCACTTGTCGAATGCCCCTCTAGCCCATCCTTTCCTCTTCATCCCCATTACCAGTCAGTTCAGGCCTCCGACATCAATTGCCTGGACCATTGCAGTATCCTCCCTATTAATTTCCTTCCATCATCTCTCACACTGCCCCTAGACGACTCTTTCTCATACTTCTGACCGAGGACTCTCTGGTTCAAAATTCTTTGGTGACTCTCTTTTTTGTTAAATTGTGGGAAAACACATATAACATAAAATTTACCATTTTAAGTACATTTGAGTGTATGGTGGTGCTAAAGAATCACCTGTCAATGCAGGAGAACGAAAGAGACTTGGGTTTGATCCCTGGGTCAGGAGGATCCCCTGGAGGAAGAAATGGCAACCCACTTCAGTATTCTCTTCTGGAGGGTTATAGTCCACGAAGTCACAAAGAATTGGACATGATTGAAGCGGGAGCCTGGTGGGCTGCCGTCTATGGGGTCGCACAGAGTCGGACACGACTGAAGCGACTTAGCAGGAGCAGCACAGCACAGCAGAAATATACAGCTCAGTGGCGTTAAGGACAGTCTTACACTTTCTGCCTCTATGACTCTGACTAATTTAGAGATCATATAAGCGGAATCATACAGTATTAGTCCTTTTGTATTTATTTCACTCAGTGTAATATCCTCAAGATTCATCCATGTCATGGCATGTGTCAGAATTTCCTTCCCTTTTAAGGCTGAATTAATACTTTACTACATGTATGCATCACATTTTTAAATCCACTCACCCATCGGTAAACACTTAGGCTGCTTCCACCTTTTGATTATTGTGGATAGTGCTGCGAGGAACATGGTATACAAACATCTCTTCAAGACCCAGATTTCAATTCTTATGGGTATATACTCGTAAGCACCAAAGAATTGATGCTTCCAAAGTGTGGTGCTGGAGAAGACTCTTGAGAATCCCTTGGACAGGAAGGAGAACAAACCAGTCAATCCTAAAGGACATCAACCCTGAATATTCATTGGAAGGACTGAAGCTGAAGCTCCAATACTTTGGCCACCTGATGCAAAGAGCTGACTTACTGGAAAAGACCCCAATGCTGGGAAAGATTGAGGGCAGGAGAAGAAGGGGGTGACAGAAGATGAGATGGTTGGATGACATCATCAACTCTATGGACATGAATCGGGCAAACTCCAGGAGATGGGGGAACCTGGCATACTGCAGTCCATGGGGTTGCAAAGAGTCGGACATGACTGAGCAACTGAACAACACAGCAACCAATGGTAATTCATTTAATGACTCTTGCTTCTTGGTTAACTCCTTTGCTCTAGTTCTCTATGCCTCTCACTCAGCACCCACAGTTACCAGAGATTGCCCTCTGCCCACTGGATAAAGTCAAAAGCCTTGATTTTATTTCTGTGTACCTGATCATTATCTTGCTGCATCCTTCTTGAACCATAAATTCTAGCCCAGAGATGTTGGTTGCCCATTAGAGTCTCCAGAACCTACCTTCTGAGAGTCTGTTTCGTTAGGTCGGCAGCATGGTCCTGGCATTGGCATTTTATTTTTTAAGATCCCCAGAACTTCAGATGAGCAGGCTTCTTGGAGAAGCATAGGCAGCTGTGCTCAGCCACTTTCCATTCCTCTAGTACTTAAGATCTGGAGAAGAAAACGGCAACCCACTCCAGTAATCTTGCCTGGAAAATCCCAAGGACAGAGAAGCCTGGCAGGGCGACAGTCCATGGGGTTGTAGAGTTGGACACGCTGAGCACAGCACAGCCGCAGCAGTTCCAAAGATGTATCGTACCTCTAGGCCTTTGGGTACCAATTTCCCTTCACCCTGGAAACCCGCTCTCTCCCTGAGTGTCTGATATGCACCAACCCATATCAAGAATCACACACTGGGACTTCCCTGGTGGTCCAGGGGTTAAGAATCTGCCTGCCAATGCAGGGGACATGGGTTCAGTCCCTGGCCTGGGAAGACTCCATCTGCCATGAAGCAGCTAAGGTTGGGTGCCACCGCTCCTGAAGCCCATGCAGCCTAAAGGCTGGGCTCTGCAATAAGAGAAGCTACCACAATGAGAAGCCCTTGAGCTGCAGGGAAGCACAGCCCCCACTGAGCCTAACTAGAGAAGGCCTGTGCACAGCAATGAAGACCCAGCTCAGCCAAAAATTAATGAATGAATGAATTTTAAAAAGAACCCCACACTTTATAAATTCTTTTCTAATAGTTCTCAAAAGAACCAACCAGTCGCCCCTGGAGTCCCTGTGTATCCCTATCTCACCATGGCTGCTTGCTCCGTCTAGAACGTAAGACTCCTGAGAGGACAGCTTGCGGCTTATCTTTTGCAGCCCCCTCCATCGGAACAGTTGCAGGCAAACAGGAGCCCCTCAGCCCAAAGTCACCTTATTAGCATACCAAAAGCACCCATCACTCTGAAGATCCCAGGGGTTTTAGAAGCTGTATTCTGGAACTGGGGACAAAGCCCAGATATTTTTTATTAATATGCCATGGGTTGAGGACCTCGTTCCAGCCCCAGAATGCAGCCATTCCTAAAATCCGACCTTATTTCAGTCCCTGGATACAAGCACTGAAGCCTTATTTTAAAGTTATCTGAATCAATAAAATTCACCAGTACCACCACTCTTTTTTTTTTAACCTGAGTCAGTTTGCATTGTGTTTCCACCTCTTACAACTAAAAGAATGATATGCTGTTTAGTCACTCAGCTGTGTTTGACTCTTTGCGGCCCCATGGATTGTAGCCCACAAGAGTCCTCTGTCCATGGGGATTCCCTAAGTAAGAATACTGGAGTGGGTTCCCATGCCCTCCTCCAGGGAATTTTTCCAACCCAGGGATTGAACCCTGGTATCCCGCATTGCGGGTGGATTCTTTACCATCTGAGCCACCAGGGATGCCCATGAATACTGGAGTGGGTAGCCTATTCCTTCTCCAGGGGATCTTCCCGACCCAGGAATCGAACCAGGGTCTGCTGCATTGCAGGCAGATTCTTTCCCAGCTGAGGTACCAGGGAAGCCTGAAAAAATGATAACTCTGGGTTTTCCTATCCATCTGGAATGCCCTCCCCAAGACCAACACATTTATCAGCCTAACAAACTTTAGCTGACCACTCAACGTTTCCTCCACTGGGTAAGCTTCCATGATTCCACAGAGCAAAGCTAGGGGGTTCCCACTGCACTCTGCATGTTCCCCACTGCAGCATTTGTCTGACACCGAGATGACTGTTGATCTGTGTTTCAGCCGCACTAGACTGCTCACTCTTGGCAAGAAAATATGAGGGCCTTTTTACGTTTATGTTCACAGTGCTGACCCCAGCGGCACCCAGTAAATAGCTGTTGTGTTGAATGAACAAGTAAATGAATGATTAAATAGTAAAAGTGTCACCTTCCTCTGACAATGGATTTATTTTTATAAAGGGAAAGAAAAACAAAGGCCGGATGGTGGCTTCAGGGCTCAGGCTTGCATTCTCTCCCCCAATTAAATAGCAGGCAAGGTGTGTGGGAAGGGAACAGAGGGACTGCGGAGACAGGCAGATAAAGGAGTGGGTGGCTCTTGCCAGCAGCCGGCCTTTCTTTCATCTTCTGCTGTGTGTCCAGCCTTGGCCCCCCGTGCCCACCTGCCAGGCTCAGCTCCTCTGGATCCCCAGAAACAATGAGAAATAATTTGTCTGAGGAGGGGGCGGGGGAGATCAGATGGAAAAAGGGAGGAAGATGTGTCTATTTCATTCCAGCTGGCTCCAACTCTCCACCACTGCTCCCTGAGCTAGCCAAATGCATCTTCTAATTTAGTTCATTCTTCTCTTCCCAGCCACTGGTAACAGACCCACACAGAATACTGTTGGAATTCAAGCACCCTTCCTCCCTATGAAAAGGAAAAGGGAGAAGGCACGCAAAAGAGAAATGGATGGAGGAAGAAAAGAAGGGAAAAGATAAAGGAGAAATGATCATGCTGCTGCTGCTGCTAAGTCGCTTCAGTCGTGTCCGACTCTGTGTGACCCCATAGACGGCAGCCCACCAGGCTCCCCCGTCCCTGGGATTCTCCAGGCAAGAACACTGGAATGGGTTGCCATTTCCTTCTCCAATGCATGAAAGTGAAAAGTGAAAGTGAAGTCGCTCAGTCGTGTCCGACTCTTAGGGACCCCATGGACTGCAGCCTACCAGGCTCCTCCATCCATGGGATTTTCCAGGCAAGAGTACTGGAGTGGGGTGCCATTGTCAGAGAACTAGATCTCACACTCTGCAACTAAAGAACCCGCATGCTGCAACAAAGACCCAGTACGGCCATATAAATAAAAATAGCTTTTTAAAAAAAGAATTGATATAAGCAAGGCACTCAGACCAGTGTCCAGCATACAGTAAGAACAACGAAAACACTTGCTATTATTGTCATAAGTCAATCAAATACAGGAAAGTTTCATAAAAATGTTTTTAGTTACAATTATAGCTGGGAAAATGACAATTGTCTATGGCAAAGAGTAAGAACACAGTGGGGGTTTCCATGTATTGAAGTTCAAAGATAGGTCAACTTAACCAATAGTAATAGAATAGAATAATGGGAGGCACTGGGAAGGGGCATTGAGGAGGCTTGCAGGGGCAGGGTTGTTCTACATCTGGATCGGAGTATGTTGGCATTGTTATACACCTTGGTAAAGATTAGAAATATCATATATTAATGCACATATATGGAATCTAGAAAAACGGTCCTGATGAACCTTGCAGGGCAGGAAGAGAGACAGACACAGAAGACAGACTTGTGGACACAACGGGGGAAGGAGAGGGTGGGACAAACGGAAAGAGTGGCGTTGGCATGTATACACTACCATGCGTGAACAGCTAATGGGACACTGCACAACGCAGGGGACTCAGCTCGGTACCCTGCGATGGCCAGAAGGGGTGGGATGGGGGGAGAGTGGGCGGGGGGCCCAAGACGGAGGCACATATGTGTACATATGGCTGATTCACATTGTTATATGGCAGATACTAACAGCACTGTAAAGCAACCATCCTCCAACTAAAAATAACAAAGAATTCAAGAAGCTATGAAGTTAAAGTATATATGCTTTGCACATTTCATTTTTTAAAAGACTTGTTCAATGCAATGACTAACTAAACAAACAAGTAAGTAAATAATAAGTAAGGGTGACGCTCAAGCTGGTTGCGGGCTGCTACTGGGAATTATGAGGGGCTAAAGCCCTAGGTTCAACCATGGCCCCAGGTTGCTAGTCCCGAGGAGGAATGAGTTAGTGCATCTTTGTCAGCTCCTTTTGCCATGGCAACAGGATGGCAGAGCACTGAGAGACACTGGCCTCAGCACTTTTTAATCTGAGAGCTTTGAAGAAAGGCTCTGAGTCGGGGGAGGAAAAGGAGAACATGGAAGAACTGGCTGGCAAGATGCTGGGGTGGTGGAAAAAAATGCTTCCAAGGCAAAAAGGATGAAGAACCAGCTTTTCTGGGCTCTGGATGCATTGCCTGGCAGGCTGGAGACATTCCCACCCATACCTGCTTCCTCTAGAGAAAAGAGTCAGGATGTTTAAGCTTCACCAGCAACTTCCCCTTCCCCCCACAGAAAATGATAATAGAGCTCACTTTAAAAAATATTTTTAAGCCCTCTAAAGAATATTTAGCCAGAAAGTGTTCCCAAGAAAACTGGGTACAAATACTAGGTCAACCTAACTAAAAAAATGCATGCGTATTTTGGGGCCCTGTGACTGTCTGGTTGGCAGCCTTGTATCAGGGCAGGTAATTTAGGGTCCAGACATCTAATCCTTAGATGTATCATCTAATCAGAAAAAAAAAAAAGGCAGATTTCTCTACATTTCACTTTTCAGGTGCTGTTATACTAAGATTTCGGGCAGGTAACTTGTTTTGCTCTTGGAAATGAGTCAAAAAGAAAACTTTAGGTTAAGTTAGGGAGGAAGACGTGATTATGAACACGATGCTATCCACCAGCGAACTGTGCACTTTACAAAAAAAGGTTGTCACGTTTTCATTCTCCATCAGTCACCTTTGCAGAAGAGATTAGTCATATTCACCAATCTCCTAGCATGAAGATGGACTACATTTCCCAGCTACCCTTGTGATTCAGTGTGGTCAAATGACCAGTGAAATGCATTCTGGACCTTAAGGAAAAGGACATCTCTTCCCATTTAGCTGTCACCTTTGGTGAGCCAGCAAATGACAATACCTAGAGGATGATGCTATCTAGGCTTGGGTTCCCCAAAAGGAGACCCTGAGACAAGGTTTCAAATGTAAATATTTATTTGTGAAGTGATCCCAGAAAAAAATACAGCAAGGGAGTGGGAAAGTAAGGCAGAGTAGGGGAGGCAGCCAGTTATCACCATGGGTGCCTGAGATTCAATCCTGCTAGAGTGCTAGAAGGCAGCAGAGAACACACACTTCAAAGCCATCCCATGCAAGGGGGAGGGAGTTGTATTTATCCACCAAGCCTCAGTGGTCATTGGCGGGAGTTGCTCCCTGGAGAGGGGAAGTTCTCCAGCACTTTAAGCTTACCTTACTTGTACACCCAGTGAGCTCCAGCTACCAGGAAAAGCTCTCAGACAAAGAGGTGCAGGTGCTGTCTGTTGAGAATGGTAATTGCAGGTGCAAAAGTGCCGGGGAGTTACGGGTGAAGCATCAGTTGCATCTACTCAATGGCAGAACCAGAAAATAGAAGGAACCTGGCCCCTGAATGATTGCCTGGAGCAGAGCCACACCACCAATCCAGTCTACAACAAAAGAGAGGATTAAACTCCTACCCTCTTTAAGTCACTGAATTAGTACTGGCCTCTTTGTTACAGCAGCCTTGCCTAACCTTATATTTGCCTTCTTTACATTGAGCTTGGGAGCTAAGAGATAAGATAAGAGCTTCAGAGATAAGAGCACCCAACGCTGAGGACCTGTGGTTTTCAGCAAATTTTGAAATTGTTTCAAAATTTTTGTTTGAAATTGTTTCAAAATTTTTGCATTGTTTCAGCAAATTTTCATAAGAACCCTAAGCCAGCTGCTATTGGACATCCCACCCATGACATCGCCCCTGGTGAGTTTTAAGAGAGGGAAGACAGACAGAAGTGCTGGGTGGCTAACATCCTGAGAAGTAATTAATGTCCTCAACCAACACCAGATGGGAACTGGTAGATAAATATGCTAGCTCTATCTCTACTTAAGCGGGATGACTCTGAAGAGCATGCTGTCTGCTGCCTCATGGAGGTCGCTGTTGGAACAGAGCCCCAGTTCCCACAGTGGTAACTGGTTTGATAACACCACCCACCAGCTAGTTCCTCTCCCTGTTTCCCTCCCCCTTTCTCTCCTAGTGTTTCCTGGGATCACCTTCCACATAAGATGTGCACTTAATTTTTTGCGATCTTTTTTTTAACCGACAAAGGTCCAGATAGTTAAAGCCATGGTTTTTCCAGTAGTCACTTACGGATATGAGAGTTGGACCATAAAGAAGGCTGAGCGCCACACAATTGATGCTTTTGAACTGTGGTGTTGAAGAGGCTCTTGAGAGTCCCTGGGACTGCAAGGAGATCCAACCAGTCCATCCTAAAGGAAATCAACTCTGAATATTCATTGGAAGGACTGATGCTGAAGCTGAAGCTCTAATACTTTGGCCACCTGATGCAAAGAGCCAGCTCATTGGAAAAGACCCTGATGCTGGGAAAGATTGAAGGCAGGAGGAGAAGGGGACAACACAGGATGAGATGGTTGGATGGCATCACTGACTCAATGGACATGAGTTTGAGCAAACTCCGGGAGATGGTAAAGGACAGGGAAGCCTGGCACACTGTAGTCCATGGGGTGGCAGAGTCAGACACAACTGAGCAACTGACCGACAACATGCAACATGTGGAAACTTGTTTCCCCCACCAAGGATCGAACCTGCATCCCTTGCATTGGAAGCACGGAGTCTTAACCACTGGACCACCAGAGAAGTCCTGCACTTGAATTCTTATCTTGGGATCTGCCTCCGGAGACCCCAAACTCAGCCAGAGGAGGAATTATTATCACCTCCAACTTACAGACCTGGAAACATAAAAAGCTCAAGGCCATTCCAGGTGACACAGTAAGGAGGTAACATGGATGAGCGCAAGATTCCACCTTTTAACCACATCACTGTCCAACAAGCTGCACCCCTCCAAAAGGGAGTACTCTTCTTGCAAGCTCATCGTGGGGGAAACCAGGCTCACCATCTTTTCCCCCCACAAACTTGGTTACTCTCCAGGCTTTAAATTTCAATTGGACAAACGTTTGTTGAGCACTCACAAAATGGCCATGTATGCACCGAAGCCACTGATAACTGATTTGTGGATCGCTGCTCTTAAATAGCTCAAGGTCTAATTGGGAAGTTAGTGTTTAAAAGAAGAAATCCCCAACTGGGAGGATATAATCGCAATTGTTGTTCACCCTTTGGGCTGTTACAACTGTGAAATACTTTTATTCCAGTTGATACATAACTACTATTTCTAGTCTCCCTGAGGGCCTACCATCTGCTGTCTGGGAGCTTCCTCCAAGCCATCCTGGACCTCCCCTTACACGAGCATTTAAAGGGGTGATTTCGGTACTTAAAGGAGACCCAGGGCCCTACACTAGGGTTACGAACTCTGACTGACTGACCCCAGTGCCCGATCTGATTATCACAGAGATGAGTCCTTGGTGGGGAAACTCACGTGTCATCAGCTTTATGTGAGCTGGTCAGGTAAGACCTGAGCTAAGTCATTCTGTTTTTATGTTGAACCCAAAAGACAATAGCCTAGAATGCATATGGGATTCTTAGGGAGATGATGAAAATGTTCTGGAATTAGATGTTAGTGATGGTTGAACAACCTTATGAATATTCTAAAAAGGCACTGAATTAAACACTTTAAAGGGGTGGATTTTATGGATGTGAATTCAAGAAAGTTGTTATTTAAACTCAGACTGAGAAAAACAAATACTGTAGGATATCACTTGTATATGAAATCTAAAAAAAATAATACAAATGAATGTATATGCAAAGCAAAAACAGACTCACAGATATGGAAAACAACTTGTGTTTACCAAAAGGGAGAGGTAAGAGGGAAAGGCAAAAGAGGTGCATGGGATTAACAGATACAAACTATTATGTATAAATATATACATAAACATATATGATATAGACATACATGTCTATAAACATATGATATATCTATATAAACAAATAGATAAACAACAAGGATATATTGCATAGCACAGGAATTAATAGCCATTATCTTGTCATAACTTATAATGGAATACAATCTGCAAAAATACTGAAACACTCTGCTGTACACCTGAAACTAATATAATATTGTAAATCACATTTTAAAAGCTGTTATTTAAAAGAAAGAAGGAGGGAGGAAGTTAGAAGGGAAGGGAGAGAATGAAGGAGGGAGGAAAGAAAGAAGTTAAGTGTTAGTCACTCAGTCACATCCAACTCTTTGTGACCCCATGGACTGTAGCCAGCTAAGCTCATCTGTCTGTGGAATTCTCCAGGCAAGAATAATGGAGTGGATTGCCATTCCCTTCTCTGGGGGATCTTCCCAACTCAGGGATCGAACCTGGGTCTCCTGCATTGCAGGCAGATTCTTGACTGTCTGAGCCACCAGGGCAGCCCTAAAAGGAAAAGTTGTTGTTGTTCAGTTGCTCAGTTGTGTCCAACTCTTTGCAAACCCATGGACACCCTGGCAACGCGCCAGGCCTCCCTGTCCCTCATTGTCTCCCAGAGTTTGCCCAAGTTCATATCCATTGCACTGGTGATGCCATCCAGCCATCTCATCCTCTGACACCCTCTTCTCCTTTTTCCATCAATCTTTCCCAGCGTCAGGGTCTTTTCCAGTGAGTCAATTGTTTGCATCAGATGACCAAAATGCTGGAACTTCAGCTTCAGCGTCAGTCCTTCCAATGAGTATTCAGGGTTGATTTCCCTTAAGATTGATTGGTTTGGTCTCCTTTCTGTCCAAGGGACTCTCAGAAGTCTTCTCCAGCACCACAGTTCAAAGGCATCAATTCTTCAGTGCTCTGCCTTCTTTACGGTCCAGCTCTCACAACCATATGTGACCAGTGGGAAAACCAAAGCCTTGACAATACAGACTTTCGTCAGCAGAGTAATGTCTCTGCTTTTTAACATATTGTCTAGGTTTGCCATAGCTTCCCTGCCAAGAAGCAATTGTCTTCTGATTTCACGGCTGCAGTCACCATCCGCAGTGATTTTAGAGCCCAAGAAGAGGAAATCTGCCACTACTTCTACCTTTTCCCCTTCTATTTGCCATGAAGTAATGGGGCCAGATGCCATGATGTTCGTTTTTTTAATATTTAGTTTTAAGCCGGCTCTTTCACTCTCCTCCTTCACCCTCATCAAGAGGCTCTTTAGTTCCTCTTGGCTTTCTGCCTTTAGAGTGGTATCATCTGCTTATCTGAGGTTGTTGATGGCTTCCCTGGTGGCTCAGAGGATAAAGCATCTGCCTGCAATGCAGGAGGCCTGGGTTCGATCCCTGGGTTGGGAAGATCCCCTGGAGAAGGAAAATGGCAACCCACTCCAGTATTCTTGCCTGGAGAATCCCATGGACAGAGGAGCCTGGTGGGCTACAGTCCATGGGGTCGCAAAGAGTTGGACATGACTGAGCGACTTCACTTCACTTCACCTCACCTTGATTCCAGCTTGTAACTCATCCAGCCCGGCATTTCTTGTGATGTGCTCAGCGTATAGGTTAAATAAACAGGGTGACAGCAGACACATGCCCTAGAGTCTGTGCTCTTCAACAAGAGAAGCCACCGCAATGAGAAGCCTGTGCACCGCAACTACGCTACCTGCCGCAACTAGAGAAAAAAAGCCCATGAAGCAATGAAGACACAGTGACCAAAAACAAAATAAAACTTTAAAAAAACACTAAAAAAAATAAAATGGTGGTATTTTGTTCATGAAGGATTTTTGCATTGATTTTTATGTTTTCAAATATTGCATTAAAATATGTATCTTGAAGACTGAGTTTTTGGGGTGCCTCTTAAATTCTGCATGCAAACCAAATGTCTCACTTGCCTCCCCTTGATCCAGGCAATCATTGTCTGGCATTTTCCATGATTTAAAGTTTGTGGCCAGTGGGTCCTCACCCACCTCTGCATATTCCTTCTCTGCCTTCCAAAGAGACATGTTCAGGCTGAGGAAGCTTAAAGAAACTGGTCTCTTTCTTATCTGCCCCTGCTGCCATCCTGGGGCTTCACCTCTCCCTTCCTCAAGGCTATTCTTTCTGCATCCCTCATTCCCCCTCAAAGATGTTTTGAGAGAGAAGCAAAATGATTAGACAGTGCAAATCAAAACTACAATGAAGTACCACCTCACGCCAGTCAGAATGGCCATCATTAAAAGTCTACAAATAAATGCTGGAGAGGGCGTGGAGAAAAGGGAACCCTCCTACACTGTTGGTGGGAATGTAAAGGGATTCAGCCGCTATGGAGAACAGTATGGAGGTTCCTCAAAAAAATAAAAATAGAGCTACCATATGATCCAGCAATTCCATTCTTGGGCCTATATCCAGACAAAACTCTATTTCAAAAGGATACATGCATCCCTTGTCCGCTGCAGCAGTATTCACAATACCCAAGACATGGAAGCAACCTAAATGTCTATTAATAGCTGAATAGATAAAGATGTGGTGCATGTACACAATGGAATATTACTTGGCCGTGAAAAAGAATGAAACAATGCCATCTGCAGCACCATGGATGGACCTAGAGATTATCATACCAGGTGAAGGAAGTCAGATACAGAAAGACAAATAGCATATGATATCACTTGCATGTGAGATCTAAAATACACACAAATATACACAAACGAACTTACCTTCAAAACAGACTCCCAGACACAGAGAACAGACTTGGTTGTCAAGGGGGAGGGGGTAGGAGAGAGATGGATTGGGAATTTGAGGTTAGCAGATGCAAACTATCATATATAGGATGGATAAACAAGAGGGTCCTTACTGTGTAGCACAGGGAACTGAATTCAATATCTTCTGATAAACCATAAAAAAAGAAAGCAAGTGGCAAGACTGATGCTGTCTCTGTCATCTCTCAAGTTGACCCCCTTGGCAATTTCAGCTCTGCCTTGTTCATCTACTTCTTATGTTTGCTTCTGAGGTGTGAAAGCCACTCTGAAGAAAGCCTTTATCCTTGGTCATTAGTATGTGGGAACCATGGCACTGGCCGTCTTGAGATGCAACGCTTTGGTGACACTTCGACCATTTCAAGACACACCAAAATCCTCCTGGCACATCAACCGTGTGAATGCAAGCCTGCTGAAGGCTGCCTGGGCTGGATCTCTCTGACCTTTCCACTGACCTTCAGCATCTTCCTAAGAACTGGGAGTCCCTGGTGGCTCTGACGATAAAGACTCCACCTGTGATGCAGGAGACCTGGGTCCAATTCCTGGGTCAGGAAGATCCCCTGGAGAAGGAAATGGCAACCCTCTCCAGTATCCTTGCCTGGAGAACTCCACGGAAAGAGGAGACTGGTGGGCTACAGTCCATGGAGTCGCAAAGAGTCAGACACAACTGAGTGACTAACACATACGCAAGAACTGGGGGAAGGGACAGAAGTGCTGGAGAGGAAGAGAAGAGGGAAGCCACTCAGGGGTGTAGGCACCATCCAAAGAGGTTATTTTGGAAACAGCTATTTTATTACCCATTTTTTCTGCACAAAGAAGAAATCTCAAATTACAGGGAAGGTTCAAACTTGACAGATCTAATAGTAGTGACAAGAATAGGAATATGAATAATTAGGGGCTTCCCTGGTGGTTCAGAGGTAAAGAATCCACCTGCCAATGCAGGAGACATGGGTTCGATCTCTGGTCCGGGAAGATCCCACATGCAGTGGAGCAATTAAGCCCATGCACCACCACTATTGAGCCTCTGCTCCAGAGCCCAGGAATCGCAACCACTGAAGCCCGTGTGCCCTAGAGCCTGTGCTCCACAAAAAGAGAAGGCACCGCAGTGAGAAGTCCATGTACTGTAACTAGAGAGCAGCCCCTGCTCGCTGCAGCTACAGAAAAGCCTGCACAGCAATGAAGACCCAGCACAGCCAAAAATAAATCAATAAATAAAAATGTTTTAAAAGATTAAATAGGAAGTACTTTCCTAGTGTTACCTACATACCAGGCACTTTACACATATTAACTCACCTTAACAAGGCAGATGTGATCACCATCCCACCCTACAGATAAGGAAACCCAGGCCCAGAGAGGTGAAGTGACTTGCCCAAAGTCACACAGCTTGTAAGTGGCGGAAGCAGGACTCGAACCCAGACCATTTGGGCCAACTGTCCAGTCTCTGAACTGCTATGTTACAGCTGCCCCCTGACTATTGTGGCTATAACAGTCTTAATGATTACTCTAATGATAATAACATTAATCATCAGGAATATTCATTACTAATAATTATTAGTTGATTCTAATAGCAATGTAACGCTGCCTCATTTGGAGAGAGTTTATTTACTGCACACAAGACACCCAAGCCAGAGTCTTCCCTAGGGTTCTTCTAACAAAACTGGGAGAGAGACTCTCTTGTCCCCATTCTTCAGATGTGGCAATGGGTTCACAGAGGCCAGGGACCTTGCTCAAGACACACAGCCAACCGTCCATCCTGCAGCTGGGCTTGGAGCCACAAAACCCTTGGACCACATCACAATTGCCCACGAAACAAGAAAGATCACACACTATTTTTAATTCTCTGCTCTTCCACTGCACACAGCAGCCTCCCTCTCAGGACAGCTGACATTTCCCCTCCGATGGATGTAGCAGCTCTCATTAGAGTCTTAGCCTTGGTAAGGCACTGAATGAGCCAAGCTGACTCCTTTGGCCATATTTTTAGGCTTTCTTCCACTTGAAAATTCAGAATTTCTGGATCCCTTCAGGGTGGAATCCAGTGCACATTAATGAACTATCTGGGTCACTCAATCAAAACACCAGTCAGAGAGGCAACAAATGAGCACCTGCTGTATGCCAAATGTTGTTCTAGTCTGAGGATACAGCTGTGAACAAAATAAATATCCCTGCCCTCAATGAGCTGATGTTCTAATAAAGAGATAAGGGTTATTGATCAGGCCACAAGTGTGTAAAGATAACTTCAGATATATGTATACATTTATGGGACTTCCCTGGTAGTCCAGTGGTGAGGACTCCATGCTTCCAATTCAGGGTGTTTCAGGTTCGATCCCAGGTCTGGGAACTAAGATCCCACATAGGCACGGGGTGTGGCAAAAAAAAAAAAAAAAAAAACTTTAAACTGGGATCTGAAGGAGATAGAGTGATTACAATTACCATGCCTCAGTTTCCTTATCTGTAAAATGGGACTGACAAGGCACAGTTGTGGGAAACATTGGTGATGGAGCGATGCAAAAGGTTTGGCCCAGTGACCAAAGGCATGACTACAATCCATGTTAAGGTCCTGGGAGCTCTACCCACTTCCTGCCCCAACACCGACTGGGCTCCAAGGCACTGGGATGCACTGGCTGCCTTTTTATTATTATCATTATTACTGGAGTACAATTGCTTTACAATGTTGTGTTAGTTTCTGCTACAACAAAGTGAATCAGCTATTTGTTGTTGTTCAGTTGCCAAGTCATGTCTGACTCTTTGCGACCTCACCGACTGCAGTATGCTAGGCTTCCCTGCCCTCACCACCTCCTGAAGATTGCCCAAGTTCATGTCCATTGAATTGATGATGCCATCCAACCATGTCATCCTCTGTCACCTTCTTCTCCTTCTGCCTTCAATCTTTCCCAGCACATATCCTCTCCCTCTTGAACCTCCCTCCCACCCCTTCATCCCACCCCTTTAGGTCATCACAGAGCACCGAGCTATCTTATGTGGTACTGCCTAGGTAGTCCCTCCTCCAGGCTCCTGCCCTGGCTCACCAGCTTTTTGGTTGGTTAAATTTAGCTCAGGTTACTCTGCGCTGAGTAAATTGCCTCACTGCAAAAAAAGTGGAAGACGACTAAACCTGTTTACAGTGTTTGAAACCCACTCACTAAAATATTTGCAACCATCACAATAATGACTTGGATTTCCATCTTGGTCGTCTCTTGGGAGCTCAGGTTGGTGCAAACCGTCTGTGATACCTGGTACAGGGGTTAAGAGGCTGCACGCTTGCGTCAAGCAGACATGAGTTCGATCCCAGCTCCTGTAACTGACCTGCCCAGCACTAGGGCATTCTGTTTCAGTGCACCTGTAAATGGTACTGATGATTTGTGCCTCATTGATGAAATGTTGGGGGCTGAGCACAACGGCTGGCAGTACTGATGACCAAGGGGCTGCCCAAGTGGCTCAGTGGTAAAGAATCCGCCTGGAGACAGATGCAGGACACGCAGGAGACCCGGGTTCAACCCCTGGGTCAAGAAGATCCCCTGAAGGAGGGAATGGTAACCCACTGCAGTATTCTTGCCTGGGAAATCCCATGGACAGAGGAGCCTGGTGAGTTATACTCCATAGGGTCACAGAGTCGGACACGACTCGGAAACTGAGCACACACGCATAACTGGAGACCAACAGCTCAGTGGTTACAAGGAACAAGAACTGGAGGCAGGCTGCTTGGGCTCAAGCGTCACATGAGCCCTGTGTGATCCAGGGCAAGTGACCTCACCTCTCTTTGCCTCAGAGTTCCCATGTGCAAAACGGGGCCAATGATACTACCTAACTCATGGAGTTGTCGTAAGATTTCTTTTTAAAGAAAACATCATTTATTTATTTTTGGCTGTGCTAGGTCTTCATAGCTGTGCGTAGGCTTCCTCTGCTTGCAGCAAGCGGGGGCTACTCTTTGTTGTGCGAAGGCTTCTCACTGCAGCGGCTTCTCCATAGGCTCTGGGCTCGGGGACTCAGTAGTTGTGGCATGCGAATTCTAGGGTGCGTGCAATTCAGTAGTTGCGACACACAGACACACAGCTCACAGGTTCTAGAGCTCGGGCTCAGTAGCTGGGGCACAGGGCTTAGTTGCTCTGAGGCATGTGAAATCTTCCCAGACCAGAGATCAAACCTGTGTCCCCTGAATTGGCAGGCGGATTCTTGTCTGCTGCACCACCAGGGAAGTCCTAAGATCCTTAAAGTTAATCCTTAGAAAACATTTTGGAAATTGGCCATGCTATACAATTCCAGGGGGCACCACTGCGTATTTAGCTTGTGTAAAGGGTGATCCAGGACTTGTGCAAAGCAGCAGCACATAGCTGCTATTGCTAATGCCTTTATCTGCTAGGATGTTGGTTGTGGGAAAAATTGTCAGTGACTACACTGGGTGTTTTGTATCTGTCACTCACTTTATCCTCCTAGGAACTCTATGAACAGGTGTCATTATTGATCTCCATTTCACAGATTAGGAAACTGAAGCTCAGAGAGGTTGAGTCATCGGTGAATAATCACACAGCTAGGAGTTGATGGATTAGGAATGCACACTCATGCTCATTTCAGGCAGTGGGTCAGAGCCCAGCCATCTAACTAGCTAATTTAGGTGGATTATGCAGTGGTTTAGTTGCTAAGTCATGTCCGACTCTTGAGACCCCATGGACTGTAGCCTGCAGGCTCCTCTGCCCAAGGGATTCTCCAGGCAAGAATACTGGAGTGGGTTGTCATTTCCTTCTCCAGGAGATCTTCCCAACCCAGGAATTCAATCAGGGTCTCCTTCACTGCAGTCAGATTCTTTACCGACTGAGCTATGAGCAAAGCCCTTAGGTGGATTATGGTCAACCATAATTTAAAAAGCTAAGATCATTGGCATCCAGTCCCATCATTTCATGGCAAATAGAAGGGGGAAAAGTGGAAGCAATGACAGATTTTATTTTCTTAGGCTCCAAAATCTCTGCAGACGGTGACTGCAGCCATGAAATTAAAAGATGCTTGTTTTGCCAACAAAGGTCCATATAGTCAAAAGTCCGTATATGATTTTTCCAGTAGTCGTATACTACTGGAAAGTACATGAGAGCCAGACCATAAAGAAGGCTGAGCACCAAAATATGATGCTTTCAAACTGTGCTGGAGAAGACTCTTGAGAGTCCCTTGGACTGCAAAGACATCAAACCAGTCAGTCCTAAAGGAAATCAATTCTATTCATTGGAAGAATTGATGCTGAAGCTGAAACTACAGTATGTTGGCCACCTGATGTGAAGAGCTGACTCACTGGAAAAGACCTGATGCTGGGAAAGATTGAGGGCAAAAGGAGAAAAGGGCGGCAGAGGATGAGATGCTTAGATAGCATCACTGACTCAATGGACATGAGTTTGAACAAACTCTGGGAGATAATGGAGGACAGAGAAACCTGGCATGCTATAGTCCATGGGGCTGCAAAGCATTGGACACAACTTAGTGACTGAATGACAACAACAATGGTCAACCATTGTTAGCAATTGGTTCATGGATGGGTGGCAGGGGACAGCAAGGATCAAAATGACCCAAGGAAAGATTTACAGCGCAGGAGGAGGCTCTGGTAAGGAAGCTTCTTCTTCTAAAGAGAGCATACCAGGAAGCCAGTCTTTCCTTCTTCCTAGATGTAAGCAAGGGCCTTGTTACCTGGGATAACAACCATTGTGCAAACCTGAGGGTAGCCAGCCTGGAAACAAAACCAGCTCTCAGGGAAGGTGAATGCTGAAAGAATAGCAGACAGATAAAACTGGATCCTTGATCAAACTCTGCCTGAAGCCCACATCCCACTAGACCTGTGGCTATGAGAATCAACAAAAGACAATAATAAATACGGGGTTTCCTTCTAGGGTGATGAAAATGTCTTGTGATCGTTGCACAGCATTGTGAATGTACCAAATGCCACTGAATTGCATATTTTTAAGTGACTAGTGGTTCATTTTATATTATATGAATTATACTTCAATTTAAAAAAATGTGAGTTGAGTTTTCTGTTACTCACAGCCAAAACTTCATAACCATGACCCCAAAACTGAGTTTTCCACTATCCTACCCTGAATCCTATGGACATGATTTCCTGTGTCCATATTTCTCAGACTTGTTTGCATTACCAACCTTCAGACTCTGTCTTCCTTATGCTAGCCCATATTCATCTTGTCTTTTTTTTTTCATCTTGTCTTTTATTAGCAAGTCTCTACCTAAAATTCCAGATAGAATTTTTTTTAATTTAAATTTATTTATTTTAATTGGAGGCTAATTACTTTACAATATTGTATTGGTTTTGCCATACATCAACATGAATCTGCCACGGGTGTACCCGTGTTCCCCATCCTAAACCCCCTCCCACCTCCCTCCCTGTACCATCCCTCTGGGTCATCCCAGTGCACCAGCCCCAAGCATCCTGTATCCTGCATCGAACCTGGACTGGCGATTCGTTTCTTATATGATATTATACATGTTTCAATGCCATTCTCCCAAATCATCCCACCCTCTCCCTCTCCCACAGAGTCCAAAAGACTGTTCTATACATCTGTGTCTCTTTTGCTGTCTCACATACAGAGTTATCGTTACCATCTTTCTAAATTCCATATATATGCGTTAGTATACTGTATTGGTGTTTTTCTTTCTGGCTTACTTCAATCTTCAGAAAAATTTAAGAAGAAGGTAGGATGAACTGAGAGAGTAGCATTGATATATATACACTACCATGCGTGAAATAGACAGGTTGTGTGAACCTGCTGTGTAGCCCAGGGAGCTCAGCTGGATGCTCTCCGACAACCTAGAAGGGTGCAGTGTGGGAGGGGGACACAGAGGATGGGGGATGTATGTACACATATAGCTGATTCATGTTGTTGCATAGCAGAAACTAACCAACATCGTAAAGCAATTATGTGCTGTGCGCTGTGCTTAGTCGCTCAGTCATGTCTGACTCTTTGTGACCCCATGGACTACGGCCTGTCAGGCTCCCCTGTTCATGGGAATTCTCCAGGCAAGAATACTGGATTGAGTTGCCATGCCCTCCTCCAAAGGATCTTCCCAACCCAGGGATCAAACCCAGGTCTCCCGCATTGCAAGCAGATTCTTTACCATCTGAGCCAATTATACTCCAAATTAAAGAAAAAAAATTTAAGACCTACATTCCTGGGAAGAAGCTGTGATTTCACTCATTCAATCAGCCTGCTTTTATTATGCAACTACTATATACTTTGCACTGCCAAGGCAATATGAGGGATTCAAAAGAAGTTCCACAAAAGTTCTCATTCTTTATTCATCGATCTGCTCATTCATTCAGAGATAGTGCTGAATACCTACTGACTCCTGGCACGGTTCTAGATGCTGAGAGACAGCAAACAGATAAAAGTCCTACCTAGGGAGGGCCGATGTTCTGGAATGTAAGTGGAGAGAAATGAACAATAAGCAGGATAAATAAGTAAAGTGTATAATAGATTGGGCAAACTGTTCGAGATTTGGGGGACTTCCCTAGTGGTCCACTCCAGTACTCTTGCCTGGAAAATCCCATGGATGGAGGAGCCTGGTAGGCTGCAGTCCATGGGGTTGCTAAGAGTCAGACACGACTGAGTGACTTCACTTTCACTTTCCACTTTCATGCATTGGAGAAGGAAATGGCAACCCACTCCAGTGTTCTTGCCTGGAGAATCCCATGGACGGAGAAGCCTGGTAGGCTGCAGTCCATGGGGTCGCACAGAGTCGGACACGACTGAAGTGACTTAGCAGCAGCAGCGGCAGCTAGTGGTCCAGTGGCTAAGACTCTGTGTTCCCAAAGCCGAGGGCCCCAGTTCAAACCCTGGTCAGAGAACTAGATCCCACGCCACATCTAAAGATTCCTCACACCGCAGCTAGAAGACGCCCCGAAGACGGTTGAAGATCCTGTGTGCCACAACTAAGAACCGGGGCAGCCAAATGAATAAATAAATTAATAAAAATAAATATTTAAAAAAAAAGAACTCTTCTACCTTAATAAAGAGAGAGAGGAAAGAAAAGATATTCAAAGGAATGGGGAATAGGGAAAATGCGTGGGCTCCTATTACAGACAGAGTAGCCGGAAAGGCCTCACTAGAAAGGTGACATCTGAAGAAAGCCTTGAAGGTGAGGGAGGAGCCATGAGAATATCTAGGGGAAAAGCATTTCAAGAAGAGGGAATAGAAACTTCCAAGTCCCAACATTCAAGAAGTTCTTGGTCTCCATGGTAAATGTCTTTTAGAGCCACCATAACGGAGCGCCACAGACCGGGCAACTTACACAGCAGAACTGTATTTCCTTACGGCTCAGGAGGCTGGAAGCCTGAGATCAGTATGTCTGAGGCCTTTCTCCTCGGTTGGCTGCTGGCATCGTCTCCCTGTGTCTTCAAGATCACCTTGCCTCGGGGCATGTCTGTCCTAGGCCCCTCTTCTTAAAAGGATCCCAGTCACGCTGGGGGAGGACCCACCCTAATGACTTCATTTTACATTAATTGCCTCTTTCAAGGCCCCATCTCCAAATTCAGCCACACTCTGAAGTTCTATGGGTTAGAAGTTCAGCATGTAAATTTGGGCGGGTGGGGGGGTGGGGAATATGATTCAGCCCCTAATAGTGAAATAAGACTAACCTATGAAACTGGCCAAAACTCCGCAGCAAACAACCAGCTGTTAAATAGTGATGGAGGGACTGTAAGCATTATGAGCATGAAAAGGAGGCTTCACCCAACCTAAATGTCCGTTGACAGAGGAATGGATAAAGAAGATGTGGTACATATATGCAATGGAATATTACTCAGCCATAAAAAAGAATGAAATGATGCCATCCGAAGAAACATGGATGGATCTAGAGATGATCATATCAAGCGAAGTAAGTCAGACAGGGAAAGGCAAATACCATACGATATCACTTGTATGTGGAATCTAAAATCCGATACAAGTGAGTTTATCTATGAAACAGAAACAGACGTAGAGAACAGAGTTGTGTTTGTGGGGGCAGGGGGCGGGATAAACAGCAGATACACACTCCTGTATGTAAAACAGATAAACAGCAAGGTCCTACTGTATAGCACAGAGAACTACATTCAATGAAAGGGAAAGAAAAGTGAGTCGCTCAGTCGTGTCTGACTCTTTGTGACCCCATGGAGTATACAGTCCATGGAATTCTCCAGCCCGGAATACTGGAGTGGGTAGCTGTTCCTTTCTCCAGTGGATCTTCCTGACCCAGGAATTGGACTGGGATCTCCTGCATTACAGGTGAATTCTTTACCAGCTGAGCTACCAGTTCAGTTCAGTTCACTTCACTTCAGTCGCTCAGTCGTGTCCAACTCTTCGCGACTCTATGGACTGCAGCACACCAGGCTTCCCTGTCCATCACCAACTCCTGGAGTTTACTCAAACTCATGTCCATTGAGTAGGTGATGCCATCCAACCATCTCATCCTCTGTCATACCCTTCTCCTCCCGCCTTCAATCTTTCCCAGCATCAGGGTCTTTTCAAATGAGTCAGCTCTTTGCATCAGGTGGCCAAAGTATTGGAGGTTCAGCTTCAATATTCCAATGAATATTTAAGACTGATCTCCTTTAGGACGGACTGGTTGGATCTCCTTGCAGTCCAAGGGACTCACAAGAGTCTTCTCCAACACCACAGTTCAAAAGCATCAATTCTTCAGTGCTCGGCTTTCTCTGTAGTCCAACTCTCACATCCATACATGACCACTGGAAAAACCATAGCCTTGACAAGATAGACCTTTGTTTGCAAAGTAATGTCTCTGCTTTTCAATATGATATCTAGGTTGGTCATAACTTTCCTTTCAAGGAGTAAGCATCTTTTAATTTCATGGCTGCAGTCACCATCTGCAGTGATTTTGGAGCCCAAAAAAATAGTTTGACACTGTTTCCACTGTTTCCCCACCTATGTGCCATCAAGTGATGGGACCAGATGCCATGATCTTAGTTTTCTGAATGTTGAGCTTTAAGCCAACTTTTTCACTCTCCTCTTTCACTTTCATCAAGAGGCTCTTCACTTTCTGCCATAAGGGTGGTGTCATCTGCATATCTGAGGTTATTGATATTTCTCCTGGTAATCTTGATTCCAGCTTGTGCTTCATCCAGCCCAGCGTTTCTCATGATGTACTCTGCATATAAGTTAAATAAGCAGGGTGACAATATACAGCCTTGACGTACTCTTTTCCCTATTTGGAACCAGTCTGTTGTTCCATGTCCAGTTCTAACTGTTGCTTACTGACCTGCATACAGATTTCTCAAGAGGCAGGTCAGGTGGTCTGGTATTCCCATCAGGGAAACCCTATATTCAATATCCTGTAATAAACCATAATAGAAAAGAATATGAAAAAGAATATACATATATATATATTTATAACTGAATCACTTTGCTGTACCAGAAACCAACACAACATTGTGAATCAACTATACTTCAATTTTCAAGAAAGAAGGCTTCACTGAAACTGTTTTTTAAACAGTGATAGGAAGGAAATGGCAACCCACTCCAGTGTTCTTGCCTGGAGAATCCCAGGGACAGAGGAGCCTAGTGGGCTACTGTCTATGGGGTCGCACAGAGTCGGACAGGACTGAAGCGACTTAGCAGCAGCAGCAGGATTTGGAAAGGAATCAGAAGTGAAGGGAAGGGAAGGTCCGGTGGTAAAGATTTCACCTTCCAATGCAGGGAGTGGGGGTTCAATCCCTGGTCTGGAAGCTAAGATCCCACAGGCCTCCTGGCCAAAATACCAGAACATAAACAACAAAAGGAATATCACAACAGATTCAATAAAGACTTGAAAAATGATCCACATAAAACAAAAATCTTAAGAAGAAAAAGAAACAAAAGGAAGAATGGGGTCATAATAGTAAAGGAGAAACCAGCATGCAATATCTAGGTGATTCACAAATGCTATGACCAAAGGATTGCCCAATTTCACCACTATAACAAAGAATTCCAAGTCCCAGGGACTTAACAAAACAAATGTTTCATTTTTCCCCTGCTTCATTCCCAACAGAGGAGATAGGAGGTTATAACTTGGATCCAGGATGACAGAAGTTCCATCTCATCACGGCAGGAAAAAGGGAATGTGGCATGTCACACGCTGGCTTTTAAAACTCCCACCTAGAAATGACTCAAGTCACTTTCACTTACATCTTACTAACCAGAGCAAGTCATGTGGTCATATCTATCCTCCACATAGAAGAATCAGAGGGCCAGAAATAACACCAATGATAATATTCAGTGAATATCACTAGCGATAAATATCACCAATAACTAGGTTCATCATCACTTCCCTAATTGCTCTTCCCATCAGACTGTAGACTGCTCATGAGTAAGAACCTCATTCAAGTTGACTTTGCAAAGTTAGGTGCTCAATAAATGGTAACAATGGCTATATTGAACCCCCATCCCAATGTCTGGAACAACATAGGAGCAGAGTAAATGTCTGATGATAAATCAAATGCGAAGGTTTGGCAGCAAATGAAAGTGCAGCACACTGAAAAAGTACAAATGATACATGGATGGAGGAGGCAGAAGTTTGACAAAATAGTGAAGAGGTTGGTCCATTCACTGGCACAGAAGTTATGAAGAACAGAACTTGGTGTTGGAAGTGGGGTTCTTCGATACCCACCAATGGTGGATGAGCAAGACATTTCAAAGCAAGAATGGAAAGTGCTCGATGACACACTGATTACCAAAACTGAAAGGAAGAGATGAGTCAAAACCTGACTCCTACATCCTGATGCTCAGTGATTAGGAAAAGAATGTACAGCTCACCCAAGTCCCTCTCCACTCCCATGAGTCAACCATCTGGTTTTCAGCCATTGCTCACCTGGAAATCCCCCACTCGGCCAATACCTGACTCCTTCCCAGTCTCTCTACTTGTCTCTTTGTTGGATCTGACCCTGAGGACCCCATTCTCCTCAAAACACTACCTTCCCTTGCTTTTCGTGATCTGATTGTGATCTCTTTAGCTGGTTCTTCTAGGTAGCATCTATGATCTTTCTTGTTCTGTTCTGGAGTTGATTTCCTGATTTGGGTCTTGATTGTGGAGTCCTTTAGAAAGCTGTGACTAAAGAAGATGGGGTACCTATATACAATGAAATATTATTTAGCCATAAAAAAGGAAATGATGCCATTTGCAGCAATACTAGACCTCGAGATTATCATCCTGAGTGAAGTAAGTCAGAGAAACAAATACCATATGATATTGCTTATATGTGGAATCTTAAAAAAAAAAGGGGGGAAATGAGCTTATTTACAAAACATAAACAGAGTCACAGACATTGAAAACAATCTTATAGTTACTAGGGGTGAGGGGGAAGGATAAACTTGGGGATTGGGACTGACATATACACACTACAAAAAGAATAGGTAAATAATAAGGATCTATTGTATAGCACAGATAACTCTACTCAATACTCTGTAATGACCTATATGGAAAAAAATCTAAAAAAGAGTAGATATAGGTATACGTATAATGCATTCATCTTGCTGTACACCTGGAACTCACATAACATTGTAAATCAACTATACTCCTACAAAAAAATTTTAATAAAAATAAATTTAAAAAGCTGTGACTAATTTCTCGATTATACCTCTCTGAAAGCATTTACTTCACTGGAACAGTCACACAATGTGTGACATAGCCAAAAAAAGAAAAAAGAATGCTTAAAAAAAAAGATCCTGTCCTGATCACATTTCACCCGTCACCCTGTTTTATTGTCACTTATCACTTTCTAAAATTATTCCATTATCTATTTACTTACATATCATCTGTCTCCCCTTAGGGAATTTAAACCCCATCAAAGTAGGGTCTTTGTCTGGTTTGTCCTCTATCTCAAAGTATCCAATGAATACGCGTTGAATGAGTGATTAATGAATAAACATCCACTTCCGTTCTTTTTAATAATAATGGCTATGTCTATAGAGTGCTTACTGGGGACTTCCCTAGTGGCTCAGTAGTAAAGAATACACCTGCCAATACAGGAGACACAGGAGATGCAAGTTTTATCCCTGGGTTGGGAAGATCCCATGGAGGAAAAAATGGCAACCCACTCCAATATTCTTGTCTGAAGAATCCCATTGACAGAGGAGCCTGCTGGGCTACAGTCCACGGCATCACAAAAAGTCAGACATGACTGAGTGACTAAGCATGTATGTACAGTACTTATTATGTGCCAAGAATTTACAGTACTTGTTTGCCAAATGCTTTGCATGTATGAATTCACTCATTTGACACTGTACTACCTCTAGAAGGTAGGTGGTACAATTATCACCCCATGTTACAGTTGGGTAAACTGAGGCACAAGAGGTTGAGCCAGTAGTGCATATACAAGCCCGTGGAGTCTAGATTTGGCACCAGAAGTGGAGTGCTGTTGAACACACTATGATTATAAAGCTGATAAGAAATTGGATCAGAATTTGAACCCAGGCACTCAGGCTCCCAAGCCCATGGGTTTAACCACTATGCTCTCTCCTGTAATTTCTGACAGGTTGCTGGGTAACTCCACCATGATCTTCCCCAGAGTTCCCTCTGAACCTACCTCTTCCTTCACTTCCAAGACGAAGTGGTACTGAACTTGTTTTTAATTCGAGGAGTCTGTGACTTTGGTTGGGAAAAAAAAAAGTCACATCTTAATTTTCACTACCTCTAGCCAAAACTATGAATGGGGGTAACAAATCACAGTCGTATTAACAGTGTTAGCAGCACCTGTGACTCTGTCATAGACAGAAAGTGTCTGTTTATGTTGCATTACAATCACTGTAGGTGTCTTAAAATATCATGGCTTCTCATCACTACTTGAAATTGTTGGGCCTGTCATCAGGTCTTATTTCTCACGGGTTATTAAAGAAGCACATTAGTTACGTATGCAAATCCACCACTTAAAGATATTTTGATAATGAATTTTCAATATAATTGGTCTTATTTGTGTTTGATTTTATGCATTTAAACACAATTCTGGGGACTTCCCTGATGGTCCAGTGGTTAAGACTCTGCACTTCCAAATGCATGGGGTCAAGGGATTGATCCCTGGTTGGGGAACCAAGATCCTGGATGCTGCATGGCATGGCCAAAAAAAAAAAAAAAAATCCACAAATTCTGGGAAAGGGTTCCTGGGCTTCGTTGGACTCCAAAGGGCTCCATCGTGTCCGACTCTTTGCAACCCCTTGGACTATACAGTCCATGGAACTCTCCAGGCCAGAATACTGGAGTGGGTAGCCTTTCCCTTCTCCAGGGGATTTTCCCAACCCGGGGATAGAACCCAGGTCTCCCACATTGCAGGTGGATTCTTTACCAGCTGATCCACAAGGGAAGCCCCCATAGGGCTCCATGACTCAGCAAATGTGAAGGATCTCTGCCCTAGTCAATGATACTGATCCTCCATCTGAAATGTTTCTGGGTCTTTCCAATCTTTGCTCCCCACACTACTGTCCCAGTTCAGATCCACCTTATCTTCACTGTCACAAGGCATCTCCTCCTTCTAGGTCTCCCTCTGGCTCACCTTGCCTTCCAGTTTTACGAACCCTTGGGAAATTAATAACTAGTATCTAGAGTACTAGGTTTTATGGCAGATGCTAAAGAGAGCTCACAAAAACATCCTTGGTCTACCTACATCTTAAGACATAAATACAAGGACAATCAGGAGATTACACATAAAGATGGAATTTTTGCCTCTTCTCATAAAATCAGTAGGTTTAGCCACACTGAGCCATATCCCCATCTGGCATCAACCAGCTTCTTTCAAATGACGACCGTATCCTTGGGGAGGGGGAGAGGGGGCAGGGCTGGAGCTTTCCAACTGGCCACAGGCCTCACCATTCCCTGTTGTCTGGGATGGAAGCTGAGAATTCACTCAAACGTCTCACCTTAAATCAAGCCTGCTCCAATCCTTTGTTACTTGACAACTAAGTCTGGCAATGCTGGTTTACAAAATGTTCTACAAATACTTCCTTATTTAATCCTTATAAAAGCCCCATAGGGCTTCCCAAGTGGTGCTAGTGGTAAAGAACCTGCCTGTCAATGTAGAAGATGTTGAAATGCAGGTTCAATCCCTGAGTCGGGAAGATCCCCTGGAGGACAAAATGGCAACCCACTCCAGTACTCTGGCCTGGAAAATTCCATGAACAGAGGAACCTGGCAGGCTACAGTCTATGGGGCCACAAAGAGTTGGACACGACTGAACACATTACATTAAAATCCCCACAGGATGGAGAGAGTAGCATGGAAACATATACACTTAACATATGTAAGATAGATGGCCAGTGGAAATTTGCTGTATGACTCTCTTCCAACACGGAACATCTTTCTGTTACAGAAAGCTGTGGTCTCCTGCCTCAGAAGAGACAAAAAAGCTTTGAAGTCAACACCTTCCTTGTCTCTTACGAAATACTGAACTCACTGAGGAACTTACATTAGCTGTGCCCAAAGGTCCCCAGATGCCTTGAAGGGTCAGCAAGTAGAAGACCTGGAGGTTGGGGGATTCCCCATGAGCAAAATGTTCCCAAAGAGCAGAAGGATGCATGGAGTATCCAGGGTGGCTAGGCCCTCATGAAAAGTTCTAGGCAACCCCAAAGATCCCTAGGTCCCCAACTTGTCTCAGAAGCCAATGAATCTCCAACTTGAAGGAGTCCTGCATTCTGGGATGTGGGAAGGTCTCAAAGGTAACCAGTGAGGACTGATGATTCAAGGGGCTTCTGGATGCTTTGATACTGCCCCAAGATACCCATGCCCCAAGAGGGAAAAATGATGACTGAGGTTACAGTGTGTGTGTGTGTGTGTGTGTGTGTGTGTTGCTCAGTTGTGTCTGACTCTTTGTGACCCCATGGACTGTAGGCTGTCAGGCTCCTCTGTCCATGAAATTCTCCAGGCAAGAATACTGGAGTGGGTTGCCATTCCCTTCTCCAGCAGATGTTCCTGACCCAGGGACTGAATCTGAATCTCCTTCATTGTAGGCAGATTCTTTACCATCTGAGCCACCAAGGAAGGCCAAGGTTATATTACCTATATCCAAAAATGAAAAAAAAAAATACTGCAGAAGGCAGCTTCTAAGACAGCACCAATGGACTCCACCTGCTTGTTCTCACGGCTCTGCAGAGTTCTCTTTCCTGAAGAGGTTGTTTCTGACCAATGGAATATCTCAGCATTGAGACGATGTCACTTTACTGAAGTTGAGCTGATTTACATTATTGTGCCATCTGCTGTACAGCAAAGTGACTCAGTTTTACACGTGTAGACTGAGCGACTAACACACACTTTATACATTCTTTAATATTCTCTTCCATTATGCTTTATCCCAGGAGACTGGATATAATTCCCTGTACTATACAGCAGGACTTTGTCGTTTATCCATGCTCAATGTAATAGCTTGCATCTACCAACCCCAATTCTAAAGCTGAAACTCCAGTACTTTGGCCACCTCATGCAAAGAGTTGACTCATTGGAAAAGACCCTAACGCTGGGAGGGATTGGGGGCAGGAGGAGAAGGGGACGATAGAGGATGAGATGGCTGGATGGCATCACCGACTCGGTGGACGTGAGTTTGAGTGAACTCCGGGAGTTGGCGATGGACAGGGAGGCCTGGCGTGCTGCGATTCATGGAGCTGCAAAGAGTTGGACACGACTGAGTGACCAAACTGAACTGAACTGAACTGAACCAACCCCAAATTCCCAGTCCATCCTTCTCCCTACCCCATCCCCTTGGCAACCACACATCTGACCTCTACGTCTGTGAGTCTGTTTCTGCTTTGTAGATAAGTTCATTTCTGCCATATTTTAGATTCCACATATAAGTGATATCATATGGTATTTGTCTTTCTCTGTCTGACTTACTTCACTTAGTATGATAATATCTAATTGCATCTGTGTTCCTGCAAATGGCATTATTTTGGTTTTTTTGTGGCTGAGCAGTATTCCATTGTGTGCTTCCCTAGTGGTTCAGACAGTAAAGAATCTGCCTGCAATGAGGAGACCTGGGTTCAATCCCTGGGTCAGGAAGATCCTCTGGAGAAGGAAATGGCAACCCACTCCAGTATCCCCTGCCTGGAGAATTCCATGGACAGAGGAGCCTAGCAGGCTCCAGTCCATGGGATCTCAAAGAGTCTGAGACAACTGGAGTGATAAACACAAGACAACAACAGTATTCCATTGTATCCATGTATCAAAAAGATGTTACTTTTGTAATTAGGCTGCAAAACATTCCAGCTTGTCTTGCTAGCAGACTCTCTATATTGACTTTGACAAAGCAAGCTGCCATATTGGGGATGAGCTGAGGGTGGCCTCTGTCCAACAATTAGGAACTGAGGCCTTTAGTTCAACAGTTTGCAAGGACTGAACATTGCCAACAACCAGGTGTGGCTTGAAGGCAGATCCTTCCCCAGTTGAGCCTTTGAATGAGACCCAACTCTGTCCAACACTCTGATTATAGCCTTGTGAGTGATCCAAAAGCAGAGGGTCCAGTGAGGTAACATGGAGATCCCTGATCCATAAGAACTGTGAGATAATAAACATGTGTTATTTAAAGCCACTACAGGGACTTTCCTGGTGGTCCAATGGTTAAGACTCTGCACTTCCAAGGCACAGGACACAGGTTCGATCTCTGGTCAGGGAACTAAGATCCTGTGCATGCCACATGGCCTGGCCACACACACACACAAAAAGGTCACTAAGTTTGTGGGAATTTGTTACATGGTTTATGGCCATTTGTTACCCAGCGCTAGATAACTAATACAAACACAAGGACTTCAGTTCAGTTCAGTTCAGTCACTCAGTCGCATCCGACTCTTTGCGACCCCATGAATCGCAGCACGCCAGGCCTCCCTGTCCATCACCAACTCCCGGAGTTCACTCAAACTCATGTCCATTGAGTCAGTGATGCCATCCAGCCATCTCATCCTCTATCGTCCCCTTCTCCTCCTGCCCCCAGTCCCTCCCAGCATCAGAGTCTTTTCCAATGAGTCAACTCTTCGCATGAGGTAGCCAAAGTATTGGAGTTTCAGCTTCAGCATCAGTCCTTCCAATGAACGCCCAGGACTGATCTCCTTTAAGATGGACTGGTTGGATCTCCTTGCAGTCCAAGGGACTCTCAAGAGTCTTCTCCAACACCACACTTCAAAAGCATCAATTCTTCGGCACTCAGCTTTCTTCACAGTCCAACTCTTACATCCATACATGACCACTGGAAAAACCATAGCCTTGACTAGACGGACCTTTGTTGGCAAAGCAATGTCTCTGCTTTTGAATATGCTATCTAGGTTGGTCATAACTTCCTTCCAAGGAGTAAGCATCTTTTAATTTCATGGCTGCAATCACCATCTGCAGTGATTTTGGAGCCCCCAAAAATAAAGTCTGACACTGTTTCCACTGTTTCCCCATCTATTTGCCATGAAGTGATGGGACCAGATGCCATGATCTTAGTTTTCTGAATGTTGAGCTTTAAGCCAACTTTTTCACTCTCCTCATTCACTTTTATCAAGAGGCTCTTTAGTTCCTCTTCACTTTCTGCCATAAGGGTGGTGTCATCTGCATATCTGAGGTTATTGATATTTCTCCTGGCAATCTTGATTCTAGCTTGTGCTTCTTCCAGCCCAGCATTTCTCATGATGTACTCTGCATATAAGTTAAATAAGCAGGGTGACAATATACAGCCTTGACGTACTCCTTTCCCTATTTGGAACCAGTCTGTTGTTCCATGTCCAGCTCTAACTGTTGTTTCCTGACCTGCATATAGGTTTCACAAGAGGCAGGTCAGGTGGTCTGGTATTCCCATCTCTTTCAGAATTTTCCACAGTTAATTGTGATCCACACAGTTAAAGGCTTTGCCATAATCAATAAAGCAGAAATAGCTAGCACTTAAATGATGATAACTACAGAGCAGGTCCCATTCTAAGACCTGTCCATGCATTAATTCATTTGAGCTTCACCCAAACCATAGAGGGAAACTGAAGCACAGAGAGGTTAGAGGACTTCCCCAGCAGGTCAAGACCACAGCCAGGACTGGAATCAGCACCACCCCCTCTCCAAACATAAAGGCACTTTCATGCATTCCTGAGTTTGCAAACCCACCTTCTACCTATTCCAGATACCCCTTTGCTCAGACAAAAAAAAAAAAAACCAGCTAAAAATATAGAGATGGGCAAACAGGTCAAATGCACTGTGTAGAAATTCAGAATACTTAATGACCAGCAAGAGGTATCACCCTTGGAATGTAGATTACCAGGAGGCATAGGAGAACCCAGGAAGGGACGTGACTGGAGGTGGAACTGACTCGGGGGCTCCAGACAATAGCTACTAACCAGTACGGTTTTTCCAGTGGTCATGTGTGGGTGTGAGAGTTGGACTGTGAAGAAAGCTGAGCGCCGAAGAATTGATGCTTTTGAACTGTGGTGTTGGAGAAGACTCTTGAGAGTCCCTTGGACTGCAAGGAGATCCAACCAGTCCATTCTAGAGGAGATAGGTCCTGGGTGTTCTTTGGAAGGACTGATGCTGAAGCTGAAACTCCAGTACTTTGGCCACCTCATGCAAAGAGTTGACTCATTGGAAAAGACCCTGATGCTGGGAGGGATTGAGGGCAGGAGGAAAAGGGGACGACAGAGGATGACATGGCTGGATGGCATCACCGACTTGATGGACATGAGTTTGAGTGAACTCCGGGAGTTGGTGATGGACAGGGAGCCCTGGTGTGCTGCAGTTCATAGGGTCGCAAAGAGTCGGACACGACTGAGCGACTGACTGAACTGAACCAGTATGGAACTATGCTAGTATTTGAACAGTCAGCTGTACCAATGTTTCCCAGCTGAACATCTCTACTGAATACACAAAGAGGAGATCACTGAAGCCAAAAGAGTAAGAATCCAAGCCACAAATCAGAGGAGAATAATCCACATTGAGGAATGGATTAGTACACTAGGATTTTTTTTTTTGATCCCCCCAGCAGATTTTTAATTTGCTAGTTGTGTGTAAACCTGGGAGCTTCCTGTGAGTGTATCATGAGCAAAGTGAAGAGTGACGACCCACCCTTTGGTTCTCAAGCGTAATAGCCAATGAGAATCACCTGGAAACTTTCAAACTGCCCATGCTTGGACTCCACCCCAGAGAGAGATTTAATGGGGGTACCACCTGGGTATTGGGAATTTTTAAAAACATTTCAGGTAACCTTTTTTAAAAAATATTTTTTTATTTAGGGCTTCCCAAGGGGATTTCCCAACTGGCTCAGTGGTGAAGAATTTGCCGGCCAAGTCAGGAGACGTGGGTTCTATCACTGGTTCGGATAGATTCCCTTGGAGAAGGGAAAGGAAACCCACTCCAGCATTCTTGCCTGGGAAATCCCACGGACAGAGGAGCCCGGTGGGCTACAGTACATGGGGTCGTAAAGAGTCAGACACGACTTAGTGACTGAATGACAACAACAACATTCATTTATTTATTTGACTGTGCCGGACCCTGCTTGCAGCACACAAGATCTTTTTTTAATTTTTTTTTTAGTTGCAGTATGCAATCTCTTAGTTGTGGCATGTGGGATCTAGTTCCCTCACCAGGGATTGAACCCCTGCATTGGGAGTGTGGAGTCTTAGCTGCTGGACACCAGGCAAGTCCCTTTCCTGGGTAATCTTCATGTGCATTTAAGTTGGAAACTACTTAATGAAATACTTGCTTCTCAAAATGTGCTCCCTGGACCAGCAGTAGCATCACCTGGAAACTTGTAAGAAGTACAGATGCTCAGGCCCCCGAACTGCTGAATCAAAACCTCCAAGTGGGCCCTGCAATACCTGTGGTCTGTTTGTTTGTTTTAATTTATTTATTTGGCTGTGCTGGGTCTTTGTTGCTGTGCATAGGCTTTCTCTGGTTGTGGCGTGCAGGGACTACTCTAGCTGTGATGTGAGGGCTTTTCCTTGCAGTGGCTTCTCCTCTTGCAGAGCATGGGCTGTAGGCCTGAAGGCTCAGTACTTGTGAAACACACGAGCTTAGTTGCTCCATGGCATGTGGGATCTTCTCGGACCAGGGATGGAACCTGTGTCCCCTGCATTTGTGGGCAGATTCTTAACCACTGGACCACCGGGGAAGCCCCATACCTGAGTTTTTTTCACAGTCCCTCTAAAGAGTATGGATGTGAGAGTTGTACCATAAAGAAGGCTAAGTGCTGAAGAATTGATGCTTTCGAATGCTGGTGCTGGAGAAGACTCTTGAGAGTCCCTTGGACAGCAAGGAGATCAAACCAGTCAATCCTAAAGGAAAGAAACCCTGAATATTCATTGGAGGAACTGATGCTGAGGCTGAAGCTCCAATACTTTGGCCATCTGATGCAAAGAGTCGACTCATTGGAAAAGACCCTGATGCTGGGAAAGATTGAAGGCAGGACGAGAAGGGGATGACAGAGGACGAGATGGTTGGATGGCATCACCGACTCAATGGACATGAGTTTGAGCAGACTCCGGGAGATGGTGAAGGACAGCAAAGCCTGGCATGCTGCAGTCCATGGGGTCGCAAAGAGTTGGACACGACTTACTGACTGAACAACAACAAAAGGGTGCTTAGAGCTGTGAAGGCTGCCAGAATTAAAACATTTCTACTGATTATCCTGCAGGACAGCCAAAGCCACACGGATGCACTGTCACCAAAAACCCTTTTCCACCACAAAGAAATCCAAGACTCTGCCATGCTGCTAACCTGCTGAGATCAGCTGGAGTCCAGTACACATACCCAACTCAGGACCGGAGATTTCAGACACAGATCTAAAGAGTTGGCAGCACTTACAGGAACTAATTCATGGCTAAGAAACCAAATCAGCTCTCCAGTATGGCCTCATTTGATGAAACCTCTTTTAAATGGGGACTTCTTATTCAGAAGCAAGAACTGAAGAGTTCCAGAATGTTCCAATAGGCCGATCAATAGGCCCAATGCACAGGCAGGCTCCACACCAATTTGTAAGGAATTTCAACCACACAGCTGCAGAAAAACTCAACACATTCAGGGACTTCCCTGGTGGTGTAGTGCCTGAGACTCCGTGCTCCCAACGCTCAGAGAGGTGGGGTCACTTGTCCAAGGTCACACAGCAAATAGGAGAACCAGAGCATAAATCCAGCCAGGCTAACTCCAGAACCCCTAAGCTGTGTGGGTCTCTTATTCAGCACCCCTTGAGCCAAGATGCAAATTGGAGGAGCTACATGGTGGTCCACAGACTAGAAAGGGGGAAAGACGAGAGTGAATTTTCCTCCAAAACCCTGTGATCTGAGCCCTGCCTCATCAATGCACTCCCGAGACCAGGAACTTTTGTAACCTCCCCCAGCACTCAGAGAGGCTGTGGCATTTGCTCAGGATCACCCAGCTCTAATGGGATGGTCTCAGATTGGAAGGCAGCTCCTTTTGCTTTCCAATCTCTTCTTTGTCCCACATTTGGGGCCCTCCAGAAAAGCAGTACTATTATCGCTCTCATTTTTGGCCAAGGCTCACTAGACACTTTGCTGTTCTTGGTATTTGCACGTGCTTGCTCACCCCAGGACCTTTGCACTGGCTCTTCCCAGACCTGCAGTGATTTTGTCATGGCTGGCCTAAACTTGCCGTCCAATCTCAGCACAGATGTTACCTCATACAGAGCACACACCCACACCCACTGCCCCAAGGATCAGATCTCTCTGGTTATTATCTACAAGTAGGTATTTTCTCCTATGTTAAGACTGCCAGCAACTTGAAGACAGGATTTCTTTTGGTCTTTCTTGTCCACTACTGTGTCCCCAGTGCTATGCCCAGTGCATAGAAGGCAACAATGTTTGTTGTGCTCAGTCGCTCAGTTGTGTCCAACTCTTTGTGACCCCATGAACTGTAGCCCGCCATGGTCCTCTATCCATGGGATTTTCCAGGCAAGAATACTGGAGTGGGTTGCCATTTCCGTCTCCAGGGAATGTTTGTTGAGTGAATAACTAGCCAATCCCGGGGAACCTGAATATCTGTACTGATGCTCTTTCTATGTCTCTGGCTTAGAGAGCTGACCTGAAAATTGCTTAAGATAAGTGAACTCCATTTTCTCTTTAGTTCTCTGCCCAGGGCATTCTCTGGTTCCAAGTCCTGTGTGATTTACTTCAGAGGGTCTGCCTGGAGGAGTCCAGAAAACCTTTAAACAGGCAAGAATAGCCTTCTTGGAAGCCCACAGAACACATTGGCTTTGCAAAGTGGCATTTCAAGGAGATGGTGGAATTATTTTTGAACTGCACTGTTGTTGATCTGCTCTGTGGCTCTGGGCTCATCTGAGGGTTATAAGGCCTGCCCCTATCCAAAGGAGCTTTGAAACATTGGAAATGTTAGAAGGTAAGAAGTTATATCATTTTATCCCAATTTGGCCTTCATCAGGCTCATTCTAGTGGCCAGGATTTAGAGAATGAGTCATGCCTTCAGGATTTTATAGATTTCATTCTGAAACCATCTCAGACTTGACACGATCAAGTTCAACAGATATTGTGTGCCTTCTACCCACAAGCTCTGTGCCAACAATTCCAAAGATTCAAGGATCAATAGAGAAAGGCTTTGCCTCTGTGGATTTGAGTACCTAAAATGCAGGGGGAAACTTAATGATTACACTTCATTCATGCATTCCACTGTGTGCCAAGTGTTTCCAAATTCATGATCATGTAAGGAGAGAAATCAAGAACCTGGGTTCTGGACTTGAACAGATCTGGTTCCAAGGTTGGTTCTGCCCTACTGGATTCATTATTTTTCTTTCTGTGCCTCAGTTGCCTCCTCTGTGAAATGGGTGCTGGGGGAAGGACGTCTTGAGCCCATACCTTAAGCCCGTCAGCCCAAGGCTGGCCTTTTGGCAGTTGTGGGATAAACAGAGACTGGTCCCAGTGTACTGGAGACTGTGGGCAATCACTAGTCTGCTTGTCTGTCTCCTCTTCCAGGCAGACCCCCTTGAGTAGAGCATGCAGAACTTGGAACCAGAGGATGCCCCGGGCAGAGAACTAAAAAAAGAAAATTGGGTTCACTTGTTTTAAGGGGCTTTTGGGTCTCTAAGCCAGAGACATAGAAAGATCATCAATACAGATGTTCAGGTTCCCAAGGATTGATTGGCTATTCACTCAACAAACACCTAATGCAAAGAGCCGACTCATCGGAAAAGACCCTGATGCTGGGAAAGATTGAGGGCAGGAGGAGGAGAAGCGGGTAACAGAGGATGAGATGGTTGGATGGCATCACCAAATCAATGGACAAGAGTTTGAGCAAGCTCCAGGAGATAGTGAAGGACAGGGAAGCCTGATGTGCTGCAGTCCATGGGGTCTCAAAGAGTCAGACATGACTTAGCGACTGAGCAACAACAAACACTGGCCCCTTCTATGCTCTGGGCACTTTCCCAAGCCCTGGGGACACAGTAGTGGACAAGAAAGATCAAAAGAAAACCTGCCCTCAAGTTGCTGGCAGTCTAATAATGTAAGAGAAAATACCTAACGGTAATGAACAGAGTGATGTGATCCCTGGGAGGGGGAGGGGGCAGCTTTACGTGAGGTGACATCTGTGCTGAGATTGGAAGGCAAGCTGGAGCCAGCCATGGCAAAAGCACTGCAGGTCAGGGAAGAGCCAGTGCAAAGGTCCTGAGGTGAGCAGCACTTGCAAACACAGAGAACAGCAAAGTGTCTAGTGAGCCCTGGCCAAAAGTGAGAATAATAATAGTAAAAGCGTAGGCAGAGATGAAGCCGATAGAGCCCCCTGGGTGGAAGCGGTTGCGAGAGCCTGGAGCGAAAGTGCACAGACACCATCAAAAGAGCCTTGCAGGGTTTTAAGGACAGACTTTCGGAGTGATGGTGGCAGAATAAAAGATGGCGGCAGCGGTAAGCAGGATGGTGACTCTGGGAGGATCGCACCAGCTGCTTGGGTTCCAAAGACCCAAGTAGAAAATCTGATAGATCAAAAAGGACGCCATCTCTGGGGGGCAGGGTGGCTTCCCCAGGCCCTCCACCGCTAGCTGCAGCCAAAGCTTCTAATTCAAAGGACAAAAGGAGGGTCTTTCTGCACTAAAACCAGACAGCAGCACTGAAAAAGAAGCTCCCTGGGACCAGACCTATTTTTTTTTTTTAATATCAACTAGGCTAGAATTGTCCAACTGCCTCCCTGAAAAGAGAAGGAAAAAAAAAAAAAAGGTGCTCTGATTCTCAAGCAGGTCTTCTTTAAAGGCCAGGTTTCAGTTTTGATGTCTTCACAACCTGCTGTTCTTTCTTCTTTGTAACTGTGTGTTAACTTAGGCTTCCAGAAGCTTAAAGGCCTACCCTTCTCCAGACCATAGCAAATGGTTATCAAGGCTTACTATACACCTGCACTGTTCTAAACGCTTGCTATCTAATAATGCATTGAATTTCATCTTTGTCAGAAGCCCAAAAGCGGGTGTTACTGTTGTCCCCATTTTACAGATGAGGAAACTGAGGCAAAGCAGAGAATAATCCCAGAGTCAGGGAGGGCCAGAGCTGCGATTTGAACCCCTGCTATCTGGCTCCTCGGAGAAGGCAATGGCAACCCACTCCAGTACTCTCGCCTGGAAAATCCCATGGACGGAGGAGCCTGGTAGGCTGCGGTCCATGGGGTCGCTAGGAGTCGGACACCGACTGAGCAACTTCACTTTCACTTTTCACTTTCATGCATTGGAGAAGGAAATGGAAACCCACTCCAGTGTTCTTGCCTGGAGAATTCCAGGGACGGGGGAGCCTGGTGGGCTGCCGTCTATGGGATCGCACAGAGTCGGACACGACTGAAGTGACTTAGCAGTATCTGGCTCCTAGTCCAGGAATTCAACCACAACCCAGAACAAAGACAGCTGGGCCCCACACTTGACCCCAGGACCCACCTGAAACCTTTTAGCGCTTCTGGAAGCTAATCAAGCCCTGAGTCCTCTCAATGCGTCTTTACCAAGCACTTTGTGTGTGGAAAAGAAATCGCCATATATGGAACGATTGAGTACTAGCTGATGAAAACTGGATTCTTGATTTGGGGCTGTCTTCTCTATGGGGTCGCACAGAGTCGGACACGACTGAAGCGACTTAGCAGCAGCAGCAGTCCATTTCTCAGACCACCAAGAGCAGGAAGGATGAAGCCAGGAAATAGGTACTGTGGAAGGTTCGCGGACCGCTTCCAGCACCTCGCTTCTGTTCTGTGCTCTCCAGACGCGGAAGCCACAGCGCCACCTGGTGGCAGCCGCAAGTGAAAAGGGGTGAACCCAGGGGAGAGTAGGGTCCCCCGGCATCCTTCTCCCCACGCAATGACCAAAGCTGGTTGCTTACAGAACACTTACTCTGTGCCAGGCGCTGTTCCAGCCCAGTCGTGTTCAATTCTTTGCGACCCCCACGGACTCCTGCCAGGCTCCTCTGTCCATGGGACTATCTAGGCAAGAATACTGGAGTGGGTTATCATTCCCTTCTCCAGGGCATCTTTCTGACCCTGGGGATAAAACTGGGCCTCCTGCATTGCAGAAGGATTCTTTATCATCTGAGCCACCAGGGAAGCCCCACAACGAAGATCAAAGAACAGCCAAAATAATAATAATAAATTCACAATAAAAAAATAATAACAGCAAAAATGCCTGCCCTGGATGCTTCATGAGACTGTTATGTGCTTGCAGCCAGATATGAAACTTAGAAATGCTTAGGAAAACAATAGCATGCTGCCCAATCTTATTTATAACAATGGGGATGAGGACTAAATGAGTTAATATAAAGGGCTTGGAACTGTGCCCTGCAGATATTAAGTCCTCCACAAATATTTGTTATCATCGTTATCATCACAGCACGAGTATTATTCATGATACTCTTTGCAGTTTGCTTAGCTCTTCTCTCCCTGCCCTCCATTCTCCCACCCACATCCTCTGTTTGATGATAATGATAATGATGGCTCAGAATTGGCTACTCAGACTACTGTCCACAGTCAACAGCACTGATTCCAGCTGGGAGACTCTTAGAAAGAAACACAGAGTCTCAGGCCCTGGCCCAGATTTGCTGAGTCAGAATCTGCATTTAACAAGACCCTCCAGTTCAGTTCAGTTCAGTCGCTCAGTCGTGTCCGACTCTTTGCGACCCCATGAATCGCAGCATGCCAGGCCTCCCTGTCCATCACCAACTCCCGGAGTTCACCCAGACTCACGTCCATCGAGTCAGTGATGCCATCCAGCCATCTCATCCTCTGTCGTCCCCTTCTCCTGCCCCCAATCCCTCCCAGCATCAGAGTCTTTTTCCAATGAGTCAACTCTTCGCATGAGGTAGCCAAAGTACTGGAGTTTCAGCTTTAGCATCATTCCTTCCAAAAAAATCCCTCTATAGAGGTTCAAAAGTATAGTCAAGTGTGAGAAGAACTAGCCTGGAAATTTCTTCCTGGGGACACTCCCCAGGCTCCTCCCAGACTCTTATACAGCCCCTTTCTGGGCACTCTTCCTGCTTGTCACCATTTGCTTCATGCTGGATTTTCCTGCTGACTGCAGAGTGTCATTTTGGAAAGAGCTGACTGTTGACTGATGCATCCCCAAGGCCCCTCACTGAGCTGAGCATGGTGGTGTCCTAAATACTGGTGGAGGGAGAGAGGGGAGGAAGGCAGGGAGAGGTGAAGGGGTGAGGAAAGGAGATGGGGTGAGTGGAGGGGAGAAGGGAGGAGGGAGGAGGGGAGAGAAGGGAGGAGGGCTGGGATGGAGAGGAGAGGGGAGGAGGGAAGGGTGGAGAGAAGGGAGGAGGGAGGGTGTGGAGAGGAGAAGGGAGGAGGGGATGGATAGGAGGGAGGCAGAGAGAGGGTGCTGTAGTAAAGAAGGACGAAGAGATGTGGGGCTGAGAAAAAGAGATGGAGTGGTAGAGGGAAGAAGGGAGGGAGGAGCCAGCGAGACGAAAGGAGGGAGCAATGAAGGAGAGAAGGGAAAACACAGTGGGAGAGGAGGAGGGGGAGTGAGCCTCTTTGCAATTAACTCTGGGTCTAAGAACCTCCAGAGTGGATCAGGGCCACCCCAGAGAGGACATCTGTGAATGTGTAGAACCAAATACTCAAACTTCCATGTCTGCTATTGTTTCATCTGAAACAAAGCGTTGCACTTTCTTAATCCTGCATGTATGGTGGACCAAATCCACATGTCGGAGCTCAACCTCCGCTCACTCATTCTTATCTGGTGCTTTCACTCAACAGATATTTCCTGAGCACCTGTGAGTGCCAGCCTCAGTCTCAGGTACTGAGGACCCAGACAACCATCCCTTCCGTGGACATTCTATTGCGCAAGACAAACTAGAAACAAGATAAATAACCGTGTTGTGGCAATACACTTCATTTTCCTTCGTGCTCTTGTGCTCAAAGAGCCATGTCTGACTCTTTGTGACCCTATGGACTGTAGCCTGCCAGGCTCCTCTGTCCATGGGATTTTTCAGGCAAGAGTACTAGAGTGCGTTGCTGTGCCTTCCTCCGGGGGACCTTCCTGACCCAGTGATAGAACCCACGTCTCTTACGTCTCCTGCATTGACAAGCAGGTTCTTTACCACTAGCGCCCCCTGGGAAGCCCATAGAATTGTATCATCCAGCAATTCCCATTCTGTGTACAACAGACCCAGAGGAGCTGAAAGTAGAGTCTCAAAGATACAAATATAGGGGACTTCCCTGGTGGCCCAGTGGTTAAGAATCCACCTTAGAGTGCAGGGGACTCGGATTTGATTCCTGGTCAAGAAACTGGCATTCTACATGCCTCAGGGCAGCTGGGCCTGTGTGCTGCAGTTAGGGAAGCCCATATGCCACAACACATGCCTCAACTAAGCCAGATGCAGTCAAATAAATAAACGTTTGAAAAAAAAAGTCTATAGCATTACCATGAGTGTGTGCTCAGTCACTCAGTTGTGTCTGACTCTTCTGAGACCCCATGGACTGTAACCCACCAGGTTCCTCTGTTCATCGGAACTTTCCAGGCAAGAATACTGGAGTCAGGTGCCATTTTCTCTTCCAGGGAATCTTCCCACCTCAGGGATCAAACCTGCCTCTCCTGTAGCTCCTGCACTGGCCGGCATTCTTTACCACTGAGCCACCTAGGAAGCCCATATGATTCAGAATTACCATATGATCCAGCAATTCCCATTCTGTGTACCAGACCCAGTGGAGCTGAAAGCAGGGTCTCAAAGAGAGATATAGATATATACGTATTTTCACAGCAGCATTGTTCATAATCACCAAAAGGCAGAAAGAACCCAAGTGTCCATCAGTGGACGAATGGATAAACAAAATGCAGTTCATTCATACAGTGGAATAGTACTCAGCCTCAAAAAAGAACTAAGTTCTGACACGTGTGACATGGATGAACCTTGAGGACATTATGCTAAAAGGCAAATGCTGTATGATTCCACATATGAGGTCCCCAGAACAGCCACATTCATAGAGACAGAAAGTAGAATGGTGGTTGCCTAAAGAAGGGGGAGAGGGATGGGAGCTAGTACTTAATGGGGACAGAGTTTCAGCTTTGCAAAATGAATAGAGTTCTAGAGATGAATGGCGGTGGTGGCTGCATAAAAATATGAATGTACTGAACGTCACCATTTCAGAGTGGTGAAAATGGCAAATTTTATATTATGTCTATTTCACTACAGTTTGTAAAAAGAGATATGACTACCAAATGTAAGAGACAGACTTTCTCGATTCAAAGAAACTGACTGTAAAAAGACAAGCAGGAAAATCCGAATGTGGACTGTAAATTAGATGACATTTAAAAATCATTGTTAATTTTGTCAGTGTGATAGCAGTAAGAAAATACGTGTGTGCTTTTAAGAGATGTAGATGGAAGTTTGTAAAATCATATGAGGTCTGGAATTTGCTTTAAAGTAGCTCAAAAATAAAGAGAAAAATGGACTTATAAGTCTAAATGCTGATAATTATATTTGGGTAATGGGTATGTGGGGTTCTCTCTACTCTTAGTGTATTTGAATATTTTCAGAATAAGCTCGTGCGTGCGTGCTCAGTCGTGCCCGACTCTTTTCCACCCCGTGGACTGCAGCATTCCAGGCTCCTTTGTCCATGGGATTCTCTAGACAAGAACACTGGAGTGGCTTGCCATTTCCTCCTCCCAGAGATTGAGCTCCATGTCCTGTGTCTCCCGCATTGTTAGGCAGATTCTTTACCACTGTGACACCTGGGAAGCCCTTAAAAGCTCTTACAAAACACAGGATAACTTTCAAAAATTAAAGCCACTTAAAAATGTTTATCTCATTGGTGTTCACCTTTTTAACATTTTGATTTTTGTAGATTTTATAGTGCATGTAATAATTTTAGTGGAATATTTATATAAACACATAAATTAAAATATGTTAATGGAAAGATGTTCAAAATCACTAATTATTAGTGAAATACAAATCAAAACTACAATGAAGTATCACCCCACACTGGTCAGAAATGACCATTATTAAAAAGTCTACAAATAAGAAGTGCCATAGAGGGTGTGGAGAAAGGGGAACCCTCCCACACTGTTGATGGGAATGTGAGGAAGAGCCACTATGGAGAACCATACGGAGGTTCCTCAGTGAACCAGAAACAGAGTTGCCATGTGCTCCAGCAGTGCCACTCCTGGGCGTTTATCTGGGCAAACCCAATTTGAAAAGATACATGCACCCCACGGTTCACAGCAGCACTGTCCACCATAGCCGGAACACGGGACCACCCTCAAACGTCCATCAACAGGGGACTAGATAAAGAAGACATGGTGCACAAATACAGCGGAAGGGCACTCAGCTAGAAAAAGAAAAAGACACTGCCATTTGCAGCAACACTGGTAAACCCAGAGATTGTCATACTGAGTGAAGTAAGTCAAACAAAGACAAATCTAAGATATTGCTTATATGTGGAATCTAAGAAAGGGTACAGATGAACTTATCTACAAAGCAAACAGAGTTACAGATGTAGAGAACAAACTCATGGTTACCAGGGGTAAGGGGGCAAATGATAAATTGGGAGATAGGGATTGACATATATACAATACTATATACATATATATATTAAATAGATAACTAATAAATATCCACTGTATAGCATAAGGAACTCTACTCAACACGCTGTAATGGCCTATACAGGAAAAGAATCTAAAAAAGAGTGGATATATGTATATGCATAACTGATTCACTTTGCCTTACAGCAGAAACTAACACAACACTGCAACTCAACTATACTCCAAGAAAGCTGTGGTACATATACACAATGGAGTATTACTCAGCCATTAAAAAGAATACATTTGAATCAGTTCTAATGAGGTGGATGAAACTGGAGCCTATTATACAGAGTGAAGTAAGCCAGAAAGAAAAACACCAATACAGTATACTAACGCATATATATGGAATTTAGAAAGATGGTAACAATAACCCTGTGTACGAGACAGCAAAAGAGACACTGATGTATAGATCAGTCTTATGGACTCTGTGGGAGAGGGAGAGGGTGGGAAGATTTGGGAGAATGGCATTGAAACATGTATAATACCATGTATGAAACTAGTCGCCAGTCCAGGTTCGATGCACGATACTGGATGCTTGGGGCTGGTGCACTGGGATGACCCAGAGGGATGGTATGGGGAGGGAGGAGGGAGGAGGGTTCAGGATGGGGAACACAGGTATACCTGTGGCGGATTCATTTCGATATTTGGCAAAACTAATACAATATTGTAAAGTTTAAAAATAAAATAAAATTAAAAAAAAATTTTTTTTAATAAAAAAATCCTATAGTTTAAAAAGAAAAGATATATGCACCCCTATGTTTATATCAGCACTATTCACGATGGCCAGGACATGGAGACAACCTACACGTCCATTGACCACTGAATGAATAAACATGTACACATATACAATGGAATATTACTCAGTCGTGAAAAGTGAAATAATGCCAGCACTTGCAGCCACATGAATAGACCTAGAGATGATCACACTAAGTGAATCAACTCAGAAAGAGAAAGACAAATACAATATGATATCACTTACACGTGGGATCTAAAAAAAGACACAAATGAACTTACAAAACAGAAACACACTCAAAGACATAAAGAACAGACCTATGGTTGCCGAGCTGGAGGGGAGGTGAAGAGGGAAGGACTGGGAGTTTGGGATTAGCAGAAGCAAGCTACTGTACACAGAACAGATAAACGACACGGTTCTACTACATGGCACAGGGAACTATGTTCAATATCCTATAATAAACCATAATGGAAAAGAAAAATAGGCAATAAACAACAAAAATAAAGCTGAAAAAATATGTACACGTGCTGAAAATGTGTTGGCTTTGCTGGCAGAGGTAGGCGTTCAGAAGTTTGGAGATTATGGCTAGAAAGATTCTCCAGGACTATTTTATGGTCCCAGAAAGAGACTGGGGGAAAGCGATGGCAAGCTAAGGCAGAAGTTAACCATCCAGTGAGGCTGTGGTAGACGAGACACCTAATCCCATGGTTCTTCTGTCTTTCTCCCTGATGTGATTGACTTTCTTTGTTTTCTGAGTTAGCGGAAAGCAAATCTTTGCCACTTACTATTTGGCAAGTAAAAACTCTTTGGCCAAATGATAAAGAGCTTGAGTTTCAGAGTCTGACAGGCCGGAGTTCGAATCTCAGTTCTGCCACTTTCTAGCAAGTTACTTTGCCTATCCCACCCTCTCTGGTTTCATCTGTAATGTACAGATAATGCAGAATCTACAGCGGACAGAGGTATGACAAGAAGTATCAAGCAGGGCTTCCCTGGTAGCTCAGTGGCAAAGAATCTGCCTGCCAATGCAGGAGACACGGGTTCAATCCCTGATCCGGGGAGATCCCACGGCCGCGGAGCAACTAAGCCTATGCGCCACCACTATTGAGCCTGTACTCTGGCGCCTGGGCACCACAATGACTCAAGCCCATGCACCCTAGAGCCTGTGCTCTGCAACAAGAGAAGCCACAGGAATGAGAAGCCCAAGCACCACGACTCAGGAGTAGCCCTCGCTCACCACAACTAGAGAAAAGCCCACGCAGCAACGAAGACCCAGCACAGCCATAAATACACATTTTTTAAAAAAGTGTCTGGCATACAGTAGGTGGCCAATAAACATTAGCTGTCATTATTGTTAGAAATTATAGTTATCATTTCCCTTGAGCAACGGGTTTTTTAATTCTTTAATTCACTGACACTTTTCCTTATCCCAAAAATCTCTTTTCTGCAGGTCATCTGATATAACTCATTCTAACCCCTTAAAGAAGCTTCGCTGTTTCTTTGAGAGTTAATCAAATTTCTTTTTCAATAAAAAATAAAACAAGAGGAGAATGGAAATAAATGGGAAAAGAGAGGAGAGAGCAGGTGAATCCTAGAGAGGGGATAATGAAAGTGAAAAAGTGAAAGTTGCTCAGTCATGTCTGACTCTTTTCGAACCCATGGACTATACAGTCCATGAAATTCTCTGGGCCAGAATATTGGAGTGGGTAGCTGTTCCCTTCTCCAGGGCATCTTCCCAACCCAGGGATTGAACCCAGGTCTCTGGCATTGCAATCAAATTCTTCATCATCTGAGCCACCAGGGAAGCCCAGAGAGGGGATAATAGAGGAGCGGTATTTAGCGTTGCAGCTGCATTTATTAGATGCACCATTTCCTTGCTGGATCAGACAGTAAAGAATTTGCTTGCAATGCAGGAGACGTGGGTTCAATCCCTGGGTCAGGAAGATCCCCTGGAGAAAGGAATGGCTACCCACTCCAGTATTCTTGCCTGGAGAATTCCTTGGGCAGAGGAACCTGGTGGGCTACAGTGCATGGGATTGCAAAGAGTCAGAAACAACTGAGCAACAAACACTTTAGGGCTTCCCTGGTGGCTCAGTAGGTAAAGAATCCACCTGCAATGCAGATGTGGGTTCAGTGCCTGAGTCAGGAAAATTCCCTGGAGAAGGAAATGGCAACCCACTCCAGTATGTTTGCCTGGGAAATCCCATGGACAGAAGAGCCTGGTGGGTTATACAGTCCATGGGGTCACAAGAGTCAGACAGGACTTAGCGACTAAAACACTGGTTATTTATGAAATATGAAATGATAGGTGGGTGGATGGATGGATGTACTGAGGAATAGAAGGATAGGTAGAGAGATGGAAGACTAGACAGAGATATAGATCAGTGGGTATATGAATGGCATACGATGGGTGAACAAATGGAAGATGGATGGGTGGGTGAGAGGTTGGATGAATAGAAACAGGGAAGGCCAATGGATGAATGAGTGGATGGGAGGAAAGACAGGGAGATGATGAATTGATAGACGCATAAAAAGATGGGTGAGTAAATGGATGGATGGATGGATGGATGGATGGATAGAAATATGTGTAGGTAAAGGGAGGGAGGGGTGGGGAGATGGATAAATGGATAGATGGATAGGAAGATTGCTGCGTGGATGGATGGATGGGTGGATGGATGAATGGAGGATGGACGGTCCAGTAGGAAGGTGGGTGGGCGGGTGGCTAGATGTATGGATGGAGAGGAGCGAATGTCAAAAGGAAGACAGCATGGGCTAAAAAAAACAGTTTGGTTACACCATTTCCTATTATATGTGATGCCCAAACATGCCACCAGATGTCAGTCTAACCTCAGGAAACCATGTCAGAGTCCACACTGGAGCCACCTTTTTCACTTTACCTGAAGCCCTCTGATTCAAAACAAACACTGGCTCATTTTGATAATAATCAAACCAGTCAATCCTAAAGAAAATCAACCCTGAATACTCAGTGGAAGGACTGATGCTTCAGCTAAAGCTCCAAGCTCCATAACTTTGGCCATATGATAAGAAGATCCGACTCATTGGAAAAGACCCTGATGTTGGGAAAGACTGAAGGCAGGAGGAGAAGGAGACGACAGAGAATGAGATGGTTGGATGGCATCACTGATTCAATGGATGGGAGTTTGAGCAAGCTCCGGGAGATAGTGAAGGACAGGGAAGCCTGGTGTGCTGCAGTGCATGGGGTCGAAAAGAGTTGGGACACAACTGAGCAACTGAAAATTTTGATAATACAGTTTTCATTGCATTCTGTAATTATACTTCCCTCATCACTACAGCCAGAACCCAACTGGCATTATAACCCAGTTCCCTATTCAAGGAGACAGAAAATGGGGATGAGGGGCACGAGGTGGGGGAGGCCGGAGCCTAAGCCCAGTGATGAAGTTGCTAGTTTCCAAGAGGTCAGACCTGGAGGTGGGAGGTGGGTGGGAGAAGGGATTTCTGGGGCTACAAGAGTGATTAGCAACCCTGACAGCCTCAGCTCCAATAGCCTTGAGTTCATATTCACATCCCACTTGCCTGCTGTCTGCCCAAGAATCCCCCCAGCTCTAAGCCTTGGCCAAAGCAGCTCTTGAGAAAAAGAGAAAGAAAAAAAGCACCGGCTCTCCCTCCATATGGGGGACTGAACCTTCTTCACACAAACCGCTTTTAATCTTCAAACAGCCTGGAAAGATTTCACTGTGGAGAGCGAGCCCCCGGAGCCATTTCTAACCCCACTCGTCCATCCAACGATGGCTCCCAGGAGAAGACCCACTTTCAGGGTCACTGGCCAAGAGAAAGGGAACCCGGGATCAGAATCACATCCTCCCAAACCCCCACCCCCACTCCCACACCACTTTTCAGGTTTAGACTGAAGCCTTGAGGTAACAGTGTGATTTCCTCTTTCCACCCCTCACCTGCCCACCCCATCCCCCCACCTCACCCCCACCCCCACCCCCGAGAAAGGAGCATTTCTCAGCCTGGTTCGGGAATGTCCATCCCATGGGAAATATTTGCCGACCCCTCTGAGTGGACACTCACAGAGCAGGATCCTGAGCACGCCCTGCCACGCCCACAATTAACCCCTTTGCTGCTGCACCGTGTGTGCCCCGGGGGTTCACCGAAGGGACTCAAGGCAAAGGCTATGCGATCAACTGGTAGGAAAGGAATTGGAGACTTCAGCAACCAGCCATACGAATGGCCCCCCCTCCCCCGCCCCAGAAGCTTGTCAGAAATAGGCGTTTCCTGACCCCAAGAGACCCCGGTTTACTGCTGCTCCCCATCCCGGGATGCTGGGGGTCGGTCGCCCGCCTCGTGCATACTCACTCCCATTCTTTCCTTCTGGCCTGCGGGGTGCTGTGGATTTTGTGCGCCTGGTGGGCCAAGATGACATCGCGGTGGTCGACCACGCCGCCCCGTCGCTTCAGAGGGGGGCCCTCGCAGCTGCCGCCGCTCATCAGGTGGGACCGCGCGTCCGGCGGGACGCGGGCTGTGCCCGCGGGGGCGCCGTCCGGACCTGAGGGGCCCAAGCCGCGGTCGTACAGGGCATCATAGTAACTGCGGGGCGAGAACATGGGGTCCAGGACCCGGGAGGACTTCGACATCCATGGGCCTCACTCAGAAATCCCAGGGTCTTCTGCCTCCAGCCCGGGAGGAAACTAGAGGAGGAGACAGGAGAGAGCAAGAAAGAGGAAGAGTGAGGGAGATGCAGAGACAAGGGCGCTCAGGGGACCAGGACCGCACAGGCGACCAACCTCCTTCACAGGAAGTCAAAAAACACCCCAGGACCGGCCCAACGGGAATTAGTATTTCCTTGGCAACTCAGGCCTGGGAAGCCAGTTCTTAGGAGCTGCCCGGCAACCAAGGCAGCACCGTGGCGCAAAAGACCGCGGAGGCTGTGTCGCAGGACACTCGCTCCACTTCCCAGGTGCCGGCCACCGAGGGCGGTTCTGGTGATTTCTCAGCATCTCAGCGTTCTCTGCAAAATGGGCCGCCAGGAGCCTACTTGTTCACTCTCCTCTGGTCCCTGGATCCTCTGAGCTCCAGAGAGTCACTTAGAAAACTAAAAGGGGGAGTTTATGGGTTGGCTTTAAAACCCACACAGGATATGGCCATCTGTGAGTGAGCCCTGCCCTTTGCCACCTTGGCTGGTTTTTTAAAAAGAGAAAATGGGGACTTCCCTGGGGTGGACACTTCCACTGCAGCGGATGTGGGTTCGATCCCTGGTCTGGGAACTCAGATCCCACATGCTGTGAGGCATAGCCAAAAAAATAAATTTAAAAAATTTTAATAAAAGAGAAAAGGGACAGAGTTCTTGTCCTTTATGAATGCATCAGGTGGTTAAACCCCAGAGGGTCTGAGAGCTGGGAAAAAGCTTTGTCTCCATCTCATTCACTTATTCACTCAACAAACGCCGAGTGAGCAGCCGCTGCATGCAGGTCTTGCGCTGGCTGCCGGGGACACAGTGTGGATGAGACAAACAAATGTCACCCTTATGCTGGAATGGAGGTTCTAGAGGGGGAGGCAGCCTGTGGAGAAAATAAATACCTCATGTGGAGCCTGAGAGTTGAAAAGTGCTGTGGAGGGACTTCCCTGGTGGCCCAGCGGATATGAATCTGCCCTTGAATGTGGGGGGACACCTGTTCGATCCCTGGTCTGGGAAGACTCCACATGCAGCGGAGCCACTAAGCCCATGTGCCCCAACTACTGAACCTGTGCTCTAGAGCCCGGGAGCTGCAAATACCGAGCCCAGTGTCTGCAGCTATGGAGACCCACACACCCAGAGCTCAAGCTCCAAAGCAAGAGAAGCCTCAAACAGCGTGAAGCCCAAGCGCCACAACTAAAGAGTAGCCCCCTGCTTGCCGCAACCAGAGAAAAGCCCAAGCAGCGACGGAGACCCAGCACAGCCATATGAATAAATAAAAATTGTTTAAAGTGCCATGGAGGGCAATTCAGCAGGAGAGGTATATTCATTTGCTGGAGTTGCCGTAACAAAGTACCACATGCAGGGTGCCTTAAACAACAGCAATCTATTTCCTCCCAGTTCTGAAGGCTACAGTTGGAGATCAAGGGGTCAGCAAGGCTGGTTTCTTCGGAGGCCTCTCTCCTTGGCTCGTAGACTGCCGTCTTCTCCCTGTGTCTTCTCATGGTCTCCCCTCGGGGTATGTGTGTGTCTTAATGTCCTTCTAATTTTACTTTGCATGCATGCCTGCTAAACTGCTTCAGTCGTGCCCGACTTCTTGCAACCCTATGGACTGTAGCCCACCAGGCTGCTCTGTCCATGGGATCCCCCAAGCAATACTGGAGTGGGTTGTCATGCGCTCCTCCAGGGAATCTTCCCAACCCAGGGGTCAAACCCGAGTCTCTTACATTTCCTGTATTGGCAGCCGGGTTCTTTACCACTAGCATCATCTGGGAAGCCCCTAATTGCCTCTTTTTTCTTCTCTCATTTTTTTTCTTTTTTCTTTCCCACTCCAAATGATAGGAGAACTTAATTTTAATTAAAAAAAAAATCCTCTTTTTAACCTGGTCCTTTGCCCCACCAATAGAAAGCAGGTTTATTGCTAAAAACAATTCATTTATTTGAGCATATTCTTTTTAGGCAATTTTTACTTTTTCCACCGTCGTAGTACCACTCGGTATTTCTGTCAGTCTTCTCTTCAAACACTTTTTTTTTTCCAGGAGAATCTGCATCACCATCTCTATTTCTGCTTATTTATCCTCTCCCATTAGAAGAACCAGTGTATCTCCCACTTTCAACCTTTTTCTCGTCTTCCATAATTTTTCCCCTATTCAGCCTGAGTCCACCTTTGGAGCGTTCACTTATTTCTTCCACTATCTGGGTCTGGCTTCAGGATAACATCCTATGGAAAAGACTACACCACTTTCACCTAATAAAGATTGCCTCTGACCACCCTGGGTTTGTCCTCGGGCTTCTCTTCTTGCTCACTCATCTCATTTATGGTCACACTCTTCATCAGAGTCCCCTTCATCTTCTGATTTTTTTCATCATCTTTTTAGTAGATTTCTTAGAGTTTATATGACTTTTGAGTCTTTCGGAAAGTGGGAATATAGATTCTGAAGATATTAAAAGCCTTGGGGGAACTTCCCTGGTGGTCTAGTGGTTAAGACTGTCTTCCAAGGTAGGAGGTGTGGGTTCAATCCCTAGTCAGTGAGTTAAAATCCCACATGTTTCGCAACCAAAAATTAAAATAAAATAGTACAGAAGCAATACTGTAACAAATTCAATAAAGACTTTTAAAAAAACATGGTCCACATCAAAAAAAAATTCTTAAAAAAACTAAAAAAAAAGTGAACATAAAAGCCCTGGAGATCTCAGTGAGATGATGTTATAAAAGAGTATTTTATGGGAATTCCCTGGTGGTCCAGTGGTTAGGAATCCACACTTCCTGTACTTCCACTGCAGGAGGCCTGGTTTCCATCCCTGGTTGGGGAACCAAGATCCTGCAAGCTTTGACATGTGGCAAAAAAGAAAAAAAAAGTTTTATAATATTATGCATTTAACTTGATGCTAGAAAAATAGAAGTATCAGTTACAGGAAAGCACAGTGTCTGTGTGAAGGTGTCTGCAGTCTCCAATCCAGGCATCTGGCTTTCTTAAAATACTGCTGGGCAATCTGACACTAGTCATACCCGTGGTGCATATGACCTTCCCAGGTCCTCAAAGTCAAGAGAAACTGAACACCAGCATCCTTGGGCTTTTGACCTGGATCTCCAGCCAGCAGGAGCAGCCAGGCAGTCCAGGGGGCAGACAGCCTCAGCCCACCAGGTTCCTACGGCCCTACAGCACCCACCTCCAGGGTCTACAGGGCATCCCAAGCTGATCAGGCCAAGGCAGGACACGAGGGATTCATGTGGAGGCCTAGCAGGAATGCAGCCAGGGGAGAGGAGCCTTAATTATGTCTGTAAAGGCTCTATCTCCAAATATGGTCCCATGCTGGGACTTCCCTGGCAGTCTTACTGGTTAAGACTTTGCCTTCCAACGCAGGGCAGGGCGGGTTCCATCCCTGGTCAGGGAGCTAAGATCCCACATACCGTGGGGCCAAAAAACCAAAACATAAAACAGAAGCAATATTGTAACAAATTCAATAAAGACTTTAAAAATGGCCCATGTCAAAAGAAAAAAAAAATCTTTAAGAAAAAATACAGTCACATGCTACTGCAGGTTAGAACTGTACCACATGAATTTGGGGGCAGGAGACACAATTCTGCTCACCACAGGATGACAGGAAGTGGTGGGTGGGCTATTGTATTAAATAAGGGTCGGAGATGGCCTCTCTGAGGAAGTGACATCTGAACCTTGAAGCAGTAGCCATGCTGGGTATGAGAGAAGAGCATTCCAGGCAGAGAACAGCATGTGCAAAGGTCCTGAGGCAGGGCTGTGTGTGATTTGCTCAAGGAACAATGAGGAGGCCTGAGTGGCTGTGAGAGGAGAAGCGTAATAGGGTTGAGGGTGGGGAGGTAATGGAGCAGATCACACAGGACCTTGCGGGCCATGGGAAGAAAATTTTTCTTGTTCCTTCTAGGAGTGAGATGGCCCATGGTGTTCAGATCCACAGCTTACCCAACAACATATTTTCAACCCAAACTGAGTTTTTCCACCTAACAGCCCCCCATCACTAGCCTCCCAGTGTCTGTCCAAGAAAAGGAAATCCACAGGAAGGCCAGCCTGAATGACACAGAATTAGGAGCCTAAATCCCATGCATAAACATTGCAAGAGTCACCTCAACACCCAGAGGCGTTAGAAGATGGTGCAAAGAAACGGGAGTGGGAGTGGAGGCTTATCTCCCTGCTGACTATTTCTTCTTGCTCTGCTTGAAGGCTTCCAAGAAGTAAGAACGTTCCCTCTCCTAAGTAAGCCTCTCCTAAGTAGATCAACTCAATATCAGTTTAATGAACGCTGTTTCCCTCCGGGGAGGTTTCTTTTTTCAAATCTTATAACTAATGGAGTTTAATAGGCCTATCTTCATGACGCCTTTAAGGTTCAATTTACTCCCATGAAAACTTACTCTTAATCGCCTACAATCGTGAATTTATAAAGCCTTTTGTGTTTTTCTAAATACATTCCCTTCGCATTGAAAAAAAAAAAAGCCTTTTATTCCTTTTATAAGCACTTATGCCTCAAAGGCATTTTCCTTCCCATTTTATAGAAATAAAACTGAAGACTGGGACTTCCCAGGTGGTCCAGTGGCTAAGACTCCCCGCTCCCAATGCAAGGGGCCTGGGTTTGATCCCTGGTCAGGGAACTAGATCCCACATGCCAGATCTGAAAAAGAAGAGTTTGCATGCTGCAACTAAAAAAGATCCTGCATGTTTCAACTAAGACCTGGTGCAGCCAAAATAAATATATGTGTGTGTATACACACACACACACACACACACACTTTTAAAAAACTAAGGATAAAAGGAAGGTTCAAGTGTCTTGCTACCTGTTCCATTCCTACTTCCTGGAGTCGCCCCTCCCATTCCCCAAAATGTGCTTACTGTGTCAATATTAAAGAAAGAATTCACCACAGGGAACTATATTCACTATTTTTGTGATAACCTATAAGAGAAAAGAATCTGGAAAGGAATAGATATAGACACAGATTATAAAACTGAATCACTGGGCTGTATACCTGAAACTGAGGTAGAAATTGCTAGGCAGTCAGTGTGAGACTGAGACCTCAGTCTTTTTTTCAGTAAACATCTCACTCTACTAACCTAAAGCTATATCCTTTGTTCCAGTTTCCTGACTTTCAGAGGAATGCATCCTTGGTCTGGTAGATCATCAACACCCAGATGCAGGACAGGACAACCATTAACTCCTGGCCCTCTTATCTAAAAGAAAAGCAACATGTAGACCATCAACTTTTGGCCCATATCTGATCCTCTGTGAAATGGCCAGGGCTCGTAAGACAGGGTCACACGATGGTGACTGAAAGTGTGAGACTTAGAAACTGGGGATCAAAAGAAGCCATAAAGATGCCAAGTTAAACACTGTAACCTTTAAACTGATTGGCTAGAAATGACATACGTTAAGGACAAGAGCCAACCAAAAAAGTACAGATCGATACTAGAAAGGATATAATGCTGTTAAGTGCTGTAAGCATTTTAATTATAAATGCTGTAAGTCCCACATTTGGGGGCACTTCAGTGTCTCTCAGTGTCTGTGCTGAGAGCTTTGTTCTTTTCGTCTCTTTAAAATAAATCCTATGTGCTTGCTACTGTGATTGATTGCATGTTTGTTAAGTTCATTCTTCAGCTCTGTGAACATGAATTCAGATTCCTGTTTCAATACTAACACAACATTGAAAATCAATCATACTTTAAAATTTTTGAAAAATGAAAAGAACCTAGCTTACAACTTGGATGTTCCGTGTAGTATCCCCAATGCAACTAAAACCCCAGAGCCAAGGCGTGATGGAAAAAGCTTCAGGCACCTAGAGAAGGGAGGTTTGTACCTGGGAAGATGGGAGACGGAGTGGGAAAGACAAAAACCTAAGGCACAGGCCCAAGTGCCATCTTTTGAGACATCCACCTGCTGGTCCCACAGGCTCAAGACAGAAACCTCCCTTCCCTGCTCCTTCTCTACAGCCCTTTGCTCCCAATATCCCCCATCTCATCACAGGCCTCCCAATTTAACTTGGTGCCCAAATCACATGGTTCTCCCTTTCCCTTCACTCTCTGATTGAAAGCCATCAGCTGGTGCCATCCATTCACCTCCAAAATAGATCCCATATGCAATCACTTTCCTCCATGGCAAAGCCTCCCTCGCTGCTGGCCTGGACTTGGGCAGTTGCCTCTCCTGGGCCAGCTGGCTTTCTCACTCCCCACGTCCAGCCTGCATTCTGCTCTGCAGTCAGTGGGGAAGCTTCTGAAAAGAGCCAGTCACTCTTTTGCTCTTAGAGAAATAAAAGCCACTCCCTACAGGCTGCCCCAACCCCTCCCCTTCCCCCTCTTGCCTCTAAGCTCCAGAGTCACTGGCCTGGCCACTCCTGGTCTCTGCCAAGCTCATTCCATCTTTGCAATTGCTGTTCCCTCTTCCTAGTGGAGCAGCGCTAAACAATTTGCCTGCCAGTGCAGAAGACACAAGAGCTGCAAGAGACACGGGTTCGAACCCTGGGTCTGGAAGACCCCCTGGAGTAGGAAACGGCAACCCACTCTAGTATATCTTGTGTGGAAAATCCCACGGACAGAGGAGACTGGTGGGCTAGAGTCCATGGGGTCACAAAGAGTCGGACATGACTGAGCAAGCATGCAGACAGGCCACTTCCTAGAATGCTCTTCCCCTCGTCTGTGACGGGTCGGCTCCCTCTCATTATTCAGGCTGCGGTCGGATGTAGGCACTCCTCATCACATCCTCCAATGAGGTCTTCCTCGTGGCCTTTTGGTGTCCCCTGTAGGATGTCAGTGTTATGCATACAAGGATCTTGATCTATGTTGCTTGCCACTGGGTCCCTGACAACTTGGGCTTCCCAGGTGGCTCGATGGTAAAGGATGTATGTGCCAACTTGGGTGATGCTGGTTCCATTCCTAGGTCGGGAAGATCTGTAGACCACCAGTCCATAAGGTTGCAAAGAGTCAGACACAACTGAGCGACTGAGCCTGCATGCATTCTGAATGGATGAATGATCTTAAGGATGAGTCTACCCAAGAAAACATCACCAAACACATAGAACACTGCTCCCTGGGGTCTAGGGCAGGGAAGGGATAAATTGTGGTGGGAAAGATTTATTCCAGAGCCAGGCCCATCAGACTCCAGCACACAATCAACTAGCTGTGTGTTCCCCAACATTATTTAATCCTCTGAGTCTCTTTCTCCTGCACAAGGTGGGGATAAGGATAAGTAGTACAGGGAGCCATAGTGAAGGGTCAGTGGGCGCCTGTCAGAGCTCTGATCACAGCGCCAGGCCATGGAAAGCGCTTGGTCAACACTGGCTCTCAGGTTGACATTGTGGCAGGTGGGTGGAGCCTGGAAGCTGGATGGGTCGGGGCAGGGTAGGGGGCGATGGGGACGGCTGCTCAAGCAACACCATGGAGCTCACTCTGCAAAGCCATCACGCGGGCTTCCAACAACAGAGCCCCAGCTGCCCCGTGTGTACACACAAGAAGCAAACACATCCCCAGCCAACGGGCGCTTCCAGCCGGGGGTCCATTCCTGGCGCCTGCGGGGCCTTGTGACCAGGTGTGCTGCTCCCTCTCTGTTTGCTCAACCACAGCACAGAGGAAATGGCAAAGCGCGTGGGGTTTGCATCCCTTAGAAAGCGGCCAGGTTTCACGAACAGACAGTGCAAAGAGATGACAATGGAGGTAAAGCAAATAGAAGAAAAGAAGCGGCATTAAGCCTGAGACCACAAAAAAATCTTACTGTTAATGTAATCAGAACAGGACTTCCTCAAAGCACCAGGTATCGTGTGTATCTATTTCCCTGAATCCAAATTGGAACTGCAGCCGAGATGGGGGTTGACCCCCACTGCCAAGCCTGGACCAGCCTGAGTTGCCATAGCAACCAGATGGCACCTGGAGATGCTCCTGATGAATATAGCTGGTTGAGGAGCTATGGGAGGGGGAGCAGGGAGGCAGGGACTGCAAGGCAGTCTGCGTGGCTTCTGTGCACCACCCCCACTTGGACAGGGACAGTTACATGGCTGTGCTGGGCACCAGGATTCACCATCCATGGGTTAAACAAGTACCAATTAACTCCTGAAGCAGCCTTCTCTCTCCTAAAAATCAGTAAAAGATATGGCCCCTAAAATTAGAGGACTTGAGGCTACCAAAGGGGAAACGTAGAGGGGAGGGGAGGGATAAATTAGGAGTTTGAGAGTAACATACAACACCAGATAATCAACAGGAACCTACTGTATAGAACAGGGATCTATACTCAGTATTTTGTAATAACCTATACAGGAAAAGAATCTGAAAAGGTATTTGGCCACCATACAAAGAGCCGATTCACTGAAAATAGAGCCTGAAGCTGGGAAAGATTGAGGGCAGGAGGAGAAGGGGGGCGACAGAGGACAGATGGTTGGATAGCATCACCGACTCAATAGACGTGAGTTTGAACAAACTCCGGGACATGGTGAAGGACAGAGAAGCCCAGAGTACCACAGGGTCTAAAGAGTCAGACACAGCTTAGTGACTGAAGGACATGTTCCTGAATCACTGTGAAACTGTATCACTTTTCTGCATACCTGAAACTAACATAACATTGTAAATCAATTATACTTCAATTACAAAATTGAAAATAAAATTAAAAGTAGAGAAAAAACATTCTCTAAAGCTTCACGGGCTCCTTAGACCCATTAGAGAAGATGGAAACTCAAAATGCGCACAAGGTCCTTCATTCAGGAAATAAAAATAAGACCAGCCTGGGGGCTGGAATGTAACCTACAAGACTTCAATTTATTCACTGGTGTGGGAGGATGTCTTTTTCTCCCATCTGGGAGGAAAATTTTTAAACTAAAAATGGCCAGTAGTTTCGCTCCTAAGTGCATCTAGCCACTGAAAGTCAGGTTCACAAAGCTCTATTTTTAGTAGGTTAAAACTAGAAGCAACCCAAAGGTCTATTAACAAGAAAATAGGAAGATTGTGGTGTATCCGTATAGTGGAACACTACACATCAATGAAAAAGAAAGCATTACAGGCACCAGCGTGGATGAATCTCACAGAACAACACAGAGGAGGACCCACTGTGTGATTCTACTGATAGGAAGTTCAAAATCTATTCACTGTGTATCTGAAATTCAAATTTAACTACGTGTTCTCTATATTTTTTAATTTGTTTAAACTGACAGCCCACTGAGGGTTAGAAATTCCTTAACTCTTTACGTGGTTCCTGGTAGGAACATAGTATAGCAGATCAGATCAGATCAGTCGCTCAGTCGTGTCCGACTCTTTGCGACCCCATGAATCGCAGCACGCCAGGCCTCCCTGTCCATCACCAACTCACGGAGTTCACTCAGACTCACGTCCATCGAGTCGATGATGCCATCCAGCCATCTCATCCTCTGTCGTCCCCTTCTCCTCCTGCCCCCAATCCCTCCCAGCATCCGAGTCTTTTCCAATGAGTCAACTCTTCACATGAAGTGGCCAAAGTACTGGAGTTTCAGCTTTAGCATCATTCCTTCCAAAGAAATCCCAGGGCTGATCTCCTTCAGAATGGACTGGTTTGATCTCCTTGCAGTCCAAGGGACTCTCAAGAGTCTTCTCCAACACCACAGTTCAAAAGCATCAATTCTTCGGCACTCAGCCTTCTTCACAGTCCAACTCTCACATCCATACATGACCACAGGAAAAAACATAGCCTTGACTAGACGAACCTTTGTTGGCAAAGTAATGTCTCTGCTTTTGAATATGCTATCCAGGTTGGTCATAACTTTCTTTCCAAGGAGTAAGCGTCTTTTAATTTCATGGCTGCAGTCACCATCTGTAGTGATTTTGGAGCCCAGAAAAATAAAGTCTGACACTCTGTGTAAAAATTCATTTGTGCATTTTTCGGCATGTTTGTTGAAATTAAAAGACGCTTGCTCCTTGGAAGAAAAGCTATGACAAACCTAGACGGTGTATTAAAAAGCAGAGATATCCGTGTAGTTAGAGCTATGGTTTTTCCAGTAGTCGTGTACGGATGTGAGAGTTGGACCATAAAGAGGGCTGCTGCTAAGTCACGTCAGTATGTCCAACTCTGTGCGACCCCATAGACGGCAGCCCACCAGGCTGCCCCGTCCCTGGGATTCTCCAGGCAAGAACACTGGAGTGGGTTGATGCGAAGAGCCAACTCATTGGAAAAGACCCTGATGCTGGGAAAGATTGAGGGCAGGAGGAAAAGGGGCAAAAGAGAATAAGATGATTTGATGGCATCACTGAATCAATGGACATGAGTTTAAGCAAACTCCGGGAGATAGTGAAGGACAGGGAAGCCTGGTGTGCAGCAGTCCATAGGGGTCACAAAGAGTCAGACAGGAAGTGACTGAACAACAATACCAACAAATATTTTTAAAGGCAAAATAATCATATTAAATTCACTAAGAGCAAGTAGATATGCCCTTCCTCCCTACAATTAAGCTTTGATTTGGGCAGAAAAAGGGATATTAGCCAAATCTCCCCACCCAAACACAAGCCCCAGAGGAAGTGGGAAATCTACTCCCTTGTGTTATAGATAAGACTGAGGTTCAGAGGTGCAACCACTCACCAAAGGTCCCACGGCATGGAACAAACAGGCCAGGGATACAAATCTAGGTTTCTCGGGGTTCCTAACACCTCTCTCTGAGGTCCAACCCAGAGTCTGACACTAAGCCTTTTTCTTACCAAGAACACTTCTCCCGAAACATAATCTGTAGTAGGCAAGAGTGTGTCCCCCATGATCTTGGCACCTGAGTATGTTATATTACATGGTGAAAGAAACTGGTCCTAGGTTACACACTTTAAAATAGGGAGGATATCCTGGGTTATTCCCGTGGGCCCAAGCTCATCACACAGGTCTTTAAAAGAAGAGGCAGGACATCCCTGGTGGCCTAGGGGTTAAGAATCCACCTGCCAATGCAGGGGACACAGGTTTGTTCCCTGGTCCAGGAAGATTCAGCATACCGAGGGGGAACTGAGCCTGTGAGCCATAACTACTGAGGCTGCACTCTAGAGCCCACGCTCCCCAACAGGAGAAACCGCCACAGTGAGAAGCCCAAGCATTGCAACCAGAGAGTAGCCCCCCACTCACCACAACTCAAACAAAAGCAGTAATGAAGATCCAGCTGAAAATAAATTAAATTTTTTTAAAAAGTAAAAGAGGTCAGAGTTTCAGAAGTAGCAGAGAAGCTCCCTCGCTGCGATGTATTGAAAGTCAGCCCTCAACACCAGGCTGAAAATAAACCGAAAAAAAAAAAAAAGAGAGAGAGACAGAGACAGAGAAAAGGGAAAAAAAAGAAAAGAAAAAAAGTAAGAGGGAGGCAGAAGAATAGGCCAGCAATGCAACAGAAGATGAGGCAGGAGAGATTTGAAGCATGGGAGAGAGAGGGACTTGACCCTGGGTCATTACTTCTGAGATGAAGGAGCCACAGGCCAAGGAATGCTGGTACTCTCAAGAAGCTAAGAACAACGTCCAGCTGCCAGCCAGCAAGGAAACAGAACCCCAGGTCAGTTGCAAGAGCTTGAAGCCAACTTCTGCCAACAGCCTGAATGAACAAGGAAACAGACTCTCCCTAGTGTCCAGAAAAGCACGCAGCCCACCAACACCTTGACTGCAACCCAGTCAAGCCTATCAGACCTCCAACCCATGGAAACGGCATGCTGTTGGTAAGCCACTCAATTTGTGGTAATTAGATATGGCAGCATAGAAAAAATACTACACAATCCCATATGTGTACAAAAAGAACTGTACAAGCATTTGTTAAAAAAAAAAAAAAAGTGAGATTTTAAAAAAAAGGAAATTCCCTGCCAGTCCACTGGTTAGGACTCCATGCTTCCACTGCAGGGGCCAAGGTTCAATCCCTGGTCAGGGAACTAAGATCCGCCATGTCACGTGGCTTAGCCAAAAAAAAGTGAAATTATATATATATATATACACACATATGTGGGTGCTCCCCAGGTGGTACAATGGTAAAGAATCCACCTGCCAATGCAGAAGACATAGAGACTCTGGTTCAATCACTGAGACAGGAAGATCCCCTGGAAGAGGGCATGCCAATCCACACCAGTGTTCTTGCCTGGAGAATGCCATGGATGGAGGAGCCCGGTGGGTCAGCTACAGTCCATGGGGTCACAAAGAGTCGGGCCCAACTGACCACACATATACATATATATACAGATATTCACATATACACATAGTTGTCTATATAGACACATACATATATGTTTTATGTATGTGTATATACATAAAAGTCTGAATTTTTTTGCACTTAATATTATATCTTAAACAACATTCTACACCAGTTCCTATAGTTTTCCACGAACCCATAGAATTTATCTAGTGTGGACATCTGGATCTTTTCATTTTTTCTATTCCTCAAAATGTTATAGCCATCATTTTATATATAAATCCCCATGAAGCTGCTGCAAGTATTTCTTTTATTAACTTCTTTACTTTTCTTATTTATTTTTATTTCTTGGCCATGTCATGCAGCATGCAGGACCCAGTTCCCTGACCAGGGATTGAACCCGTGCCCCCTGCATTGGAAGTGCAGAGTCTTAACCATTGGACCATCAGGGAAGTCCATGCTACAAGTATTTCTGTAGAATGAATTCTAGAAGAAGCATTGCTGTTTCAAAGATTGTGTGCATTTTAAATTTTGACAGAAGGGCTTCCCTGGTGGTTCAGTGATAAAGAATTTGCCTGCCAATACAGGAGACGCAGGTTCCATCCCTGATCCAGGAAGATCCCTCGTGGTACAGAGCAACTAAGCCCGTGCACGACAGCTATTGTGCCTGTGCCCCAGAGTCCGTGAGCCACAGCTACTGAAGCCTGGGAGACCCAAGCTTGTGTTCTGCAGAAAAGAAGCCACCGCAGTGAGAAGCCCGTGTACCTCAACTAGAGAGTAGCCACCACTTGCCACAACCGGAGAGCCAGCATGCACCAATGAAGACCCAGTGCAGCCAAAAATCAATCAACCAATCAAATGGTAAAAGAAAAGAAAATTTGACAGATATTGCAACCAAAATCGAGGCACCACCCTGGGGAATAAACAGTGGCCAAGGACTACGTTCCCAGCTCCTCTTGAATTGGTGTGGCCATGTGACTCATCTTCACCCATGGAATGTGAGCAGCAGTGAAAAGTGTCACCCTGGGTCAAAGCTTTAAGGAGCAGGCACGCCCTCAACAAGTTCCTTTTCTCCTCTGCTGGCTAGACATGGGAGACAGTAAGGGCCCTGTGCGTGCTGGAGCCATGAAAAGGTGGGGACCTGGGTCCTTGAGTCACCATGTGGAGGAGGAGAGTCATCCACTGACCAGAAACAGCCTTCCAGGGTAATCAGGTGAGTTAGAAACAAACTTCTTCCTTTAACTTTCCACCCAACTGGGGGCCTATTTGTTACTGTAGGATTCCTGTCTTAGCTTGGCTGCTATAATAAAATACCGTAGACTGAGTGGCTTAAATAACAAACGTTTATTTTCTCGCAGTTTGGGAAGCTGGAAGTCCAAGACCAGGTCAGTTCCTGAGGAGGGTTTTCTTCCTGGTGTATAGATGACCACCTTCTCTCTGTGTCCTTACATGGAGGAGAAAGAAAGAGACTGCGTGCTCTGGTGTCTCTTCTTATATGGGCAGTAATTCCTGGAGAAGGAAATGGCAACCTACTCAAGTACTCTTGCTGGGAAAATCCCATGGACAGAGGACCCTGGTTGGCTACAGTCCATAGGGTCACAGAGTCAGACACGACTTAGCAACTGAACAGCAACAATCCCATCACGAGGGCCCCAACCTCCTGATCTCACTTAAACCTCATGACCTCCCATCTCCAAATAGCATCCCGTTGGAAGTTAGAGACTTCAAGATATGAATTTAGGGGGACATAAGCCAGTACATAGCATTTCCCTAATGGTAAAGAATCTGCCTGCAATATAGGAGACCTGGGTCAAGAAGATCCCCTGGAGAAGGAAATGGCAACCCACTCCAATATTCTTACCCGGAGAATTCCATGGACAGAAGAGCCTGGTAGGCTACAGTCAATGGGGTCACAAAGAGCCAGACACGACTGAGTGACTAACACACACAACTGATACACTACTTCATAGAAGCAACACTGGTTTCATTCAATGAATGTTTTTCTCATGCCTTGAAAGCTTTGCATTCAAGGAGAATCCACACAGGTGTGGAGTCGTTGAGAACACCAAAGTGTTCATTAAAAAGACAGCTAAAGATAGCATCTCTGCACAAAACCATTTGCTCTCACCTCTTCCCTCTTGTCCTCTCTCTCAGCCTTCATTCTCTCTCTTCCACTTGCTGTTTGAGCTCTCTTAGGTAGTTTCATGCCTTCCTGTATTGCTCTGTGTGCTAAGATCTCTGTTAATAAGGCATCTTAACTAGCCCCAGGCTAAACAAGTGTTGCTAAGACCTATGGAAAAAATGGTATCTCTTCCTGAGTTCTAGGCTGAAGAGTATGAAAGTCAACAGACTGTGGATTCTAACAGCCAGGACAAAGCTAATTCAAATGTCATTTTCAACCGCCCTTCAAATGCATTCATCGCTTTCTAGATGTTTTACTTGGCTGATAGTAAAAGTGATTTCTTGGAGAAGGCAATGGCAACCCACTCCAGTACTCTTGCCTGGAAAATCCCATGGACAGAGGAGCCTGGTAGGCTGCAGTCCATGGGGTCGCTAAGAGTTGGACACGACTGAGCAACTTCACTTTCACTTTTCACTTTCATGCATTGGAGAAGGAAATGGCAACCCACTCCACTGTTCTTGCCTGGAGAATCCCAGGGCTGGGGGAGCCTGGTGGGCTGTGGTCTATGGGGTCGCACAGAGTCAGACACGACTGAAGCGACTTAGCAGCAGCAAAAGTGATTTCTGGATCCTAAACAATCTCTGGAACAGGTAAGGGACAAGTGCAGGGTTCTACCCAGAAGTAAAAACTTATAACAAAAAAAAGGACTTCCCTGGCAGTCCAGTGGTTAAGACTCCACACTTCCAATGCAGAGGGCATGGGTTTGAAGCCTGGTCAGGAAAGATCCCACATGCCACGAGGTGAGGCCAAAAAAAAAAAAAAAAAGATGAAGGAGGTTCAAGGGGTAGGGGACATATGTATACCTAGGGCTGATTCATGTTGATGTATGGCACAAACCAACACAATATTGTAAAGCAATTATCCTTCAATTAAAACTTTTTTAAAATGGGAAGAAAAAAAGACTTAAAAATAATTCTTCAAATTAAAAAAAATAGGGAGTAACAAAAACAAAAATCAATAAGTGGGACTGCATCAAACTAAAAAGATTTTGTACAGCAAAAGGACCATCAACAAAACAAAAGGGCAGTCTACAGAAAGGGAGCAGATACTTGCAAGTTATGCATCGGATGTGAGTGCTAAGTCGCTTCAGTTGTGTCCAACTCTGCGCGACCCTAAGGACTGTAGCCCACCAGGTGCCTCTGTCCACGGGATTCTCCAGGCAAGAATACTGGAGTGAGTTGCCATTTCCTTTTCCAGGGGCTCGTCTGGACCCAGGGATGGAACCTGGGTCTCTAAAATCTACCTGCATAGGTAGGTGGATTTTTTACCACCAGCACCACTTGGGGGAAGCCCCATATATCAGATACAGGGTTGGTATCCAAAATCTGTAAAGAACTCATACAACTCAGTAGCTTAAAAAAAACTGATTGTCTGGCTGAATCCCTTTGCTGTCTACCTGAAACTATCACAACACTGTTCATCAGCCATACTCCAATACAAAATAAAAATTTTAATTAAAAAACTTGGCAGAGGGGATTTCTCTGGTGGTCCAGTGATTAAGACTTCAACATTCCACTGCAGGGGGCATGGGTTTGATCCCTGGTTAGGGAATGAAGATGCCCCATGCTTTGCAGTGCAGTCAAAACATAGTTTAAAAAAAAAATAAATGGAGGCACTAAATAGACATTTTTCTAAAAGAGACATCCAAATGGCCAATAGTCAAATGAAAATGTGCTCAACCTCACCAATTCTCAGGGAGATGCAAATCAAAACCACAATGAGATACTGTTTCACGCTATTTAGAATCACTACCATCAAAAAGACAAGAGGGCTTCCCAGGCAGCTCAGTGGTAAAGAATCCTTCTACCAACGCAGGAGACATGGGTGGGACCCTTGATACAGGACGATACCGCCTGCCGACAGGCAACTAACCCCATATGCCACAACTACTGAGCCTGTGCTGCAGAGCCCGGGACTCGCACCTACTAAGCCCATGTGCCTCTGCTACTGAAACTCTCCCGCCCTTGAGCCCATGCTCCACAATGAAAAGCCACCACAAGGAGAAGTCTGCACCACTAGAGAATAGCCCCTGCTCACCCCAACTAGAGAAAAGCCTGAGCAGCCACGAAGACCCAGCACAACCAGTAAATAAATAAATAAAATTATTTTAAAAGGATAAAAGATGACAAGTGATGGCAAGGATACAGAGAAAAGCGAACCTTCGTGCATGTTGGTGGAAGAGCTGAAAGGTAACAGGGAAATAATCCAAATGTCCATCGATAGATGAAGACAAACGAAATATCCAATGGCATGTTTTTTGGCTTTGAGAAGGAAGGAAATCCAGTCACATGCTACAATATGAATGCACCTTGAGAGTATTATGCTCAATGAAAGAGACTAGTTACAAGAGGACAGTGCTGTATGATTCCACTTCAGTTCAGTTCAGTTCAGTTGCTCAGTCGTGTCCGACTCTTTGCGACCCCATGAATCGCAGCACGCCAGGCCTCCCTGTCCATCACCAACTCCCAGAGTTCACCCAACTCACGTCCATCGAATCAGTGATGTCATCAAGCCATCTCACCCTCTGTCATCCCCTTCTCCTGCCCCCAATCACTCCCAGCATCAGAGTCTTTTCCAATGAGTCAACCCTTTGTATGAGGTGGCCAAAGTATTGGAGTTTCAGCCTCAGCATCAATCCTTCCAATGGACACCCAGGACTGGTCTCCTTTAGGATGGACTGGTTAGATCTCCTTGCAGTCCAAGGGACTCTCAAGAGTCTTCTCCACACACCACAGTTCAAAAGCATCAATTCTTCGGCGCTCAGCTTTCTTCACAGTGCAACTCTCACATCCATACATGACCGCTGGAAAAACCATAGCCTTGACTAGATGGACCTTTGTTGGCAAAGTAATGTCTCTGCTTTTTAATATGCTATCGAGGTTGGTCATAACCCTCCTTCCAAGGAGTAAGCGTCTTTTAATTTCATGGCTGCAATCACCATCTGCAGTGATTTTGGAGCCCCCAAAAATAAAGTCTGACACTGTTTCCACTGTTTCCCCACCTATTTCCCATGAAGTGATGGGGTCAGATGTCATGATCTTAGTTTTCTGAATGTTGAGTTTTAAGCCAACTTTTTCACTCTCCTCTTTCACTTTCATCAAGAGACTTTTGAGTTCCTCTTCACTTTCTGCCATAAGGGTGGTGTCATCTGCGTATCTGAGGTTATTGATATTTCTCCCAGCTATCTTGATTCCAGCTTGTGCTTCTTCCAGCCCAGCATTTCTCATGATGTACTCTGCATAGAAGTTAAATAAGCAGGGTGACAATATACAGCCGTGATGTACTCCTTTTCCTATTTGGAACCAGTCTGTTGTTCCATGTCCAGTTCTAACTGTTGCTTCCTGACCTGCATATAGGTTTCTCAATAGGCAGGTCAGGTGGTCTGGTATTCCCATCTCTTTCAGAATTTTCCACAGTTTATTGTGATTCCACTTATATGAGGCCAAATTATAGAGACAGAAAGTAGAATGGTGGGTTGCCAGGGGCTGGGAGGAGGACAAATGGGATTTAATGTTTCATGGGGACAGAGTTTCCACTTGAGAAGATGAAGAAGAGTCCTGGAGATGAATAGCGATGATGCAAAATATTATGAATGTACATAATTCCCTGATAGCTCAGTTGGTAAAAAATCCACCTGCAATGTAGTAGACCCTGGTTCGATTCCTGGGTAGGGAAGATCCGCTGGAGAAGGCATAGGCTACCCACTCCAGTATTCCTGGGCTTCCCTTGTGGCTCAGCTGATAAAGAATCTGCCTGCAATGCGGGATACCTGGGTTCGATCCTTGGGCTTGGAAGATCCCCTGGAGAAGGGAAAGGGTACCCACTCCAGTACTCTGGCCTGGAGAATTCCATGGACTGTATAGTCTATGGGGTGGCAAAGAGCTGGACATGACTGAGTGACTTTCACTTTCACATAAGACCACCGAAAAATTGTTAAACTGGTAAATGATATGTTATGTCTATCTTACCCCCAAAAAAACGTATAGGAAAAAACTCTTTAACAGGTGGTCAAAAAACATCCACTCATCTTCTTGGAGGTACTTAACTATTCACAGTTGCCCCAGCATTTCAGCCTTCTTGTCTTGTCAAATGCCCACTTATGGGACTTACCTGTGGTCCAGTGGTTAAGAATCTGGCTGCTGGTGCAGGGGACCCGGGTTCAAACCCTGGTCCAGGAGGATCCCACACGTGCCACAACTATTGAGCCAGCACTCTAGAGCCCTTGAGTTGCAACCGCTGAGTCCACATGCTGCAATTACTGAAGCCAGCCTGCCTAGAGCCAGTGCTCCGAAACAAGAGAAGCAACCACAGAGAGAAGCCGCCCATCGCTGCAACTGGAGAAAGTCTGAGCACAGCAACAAAGACCCAGCACAATCAAAAATAAATAAATTTTTAAAAATACCCTGTTTTTTAAACTTTTTCTTTTATATTGGAGTATAGCTGATTAACAATGTGTTGGTTTCGGGTGTACAGCAAAGTCATTCAGTTATACATATACATATGTCTCTTCTTTTTCAAACTCTTTCCTCATTTAGGTTGTTACATAATAAGGAGCGGAGTGAGCTGAGTTCCCTGTGTTGTACAGTAGGTACTTGCTGGTTATCCATTTTAAATATGGCAGTGCAGACATCCACTTATTGAGGGCACCAATAAGTAGATCTAGACATAGATCAGAGCTTTCATGCTAATTCAGACAACCCAAAGCCACTCTGTCTAAGGCAGAGTGAATTCACCCCATACCCCACCTACGCCAAGAGAAGCTAAGAGAAAGGTGAAATGAAAAAAACCAGGGCCAATAAGAGCTCTTGTCACTTGGGGCCAAACTCCAGAATTGCCCCGCATACACGAGAACAGAGCTACAGAAAATGCCAAGCCAGATGGCAAAGGCTGAAGGCTAGGCTGAGACCAGCACGCCAGCATAGCCCTGAGTACAGCTGCAAAGGTCCCTCCCCTGGTGAGAAGAAACTATGTCGCAGCTGGGCTTGGTTTTCACCTGCTTGCTCAGTTGCCCATCACAGTGCAGGGAGACACACACTCCCTCCCACCAGGATGAACAGATTCCCTGGGATTGCTGGATGATTTTTCACAGCAGCCTCTGGACACCGATTGGGCTTTAGGAAGGAGAAAGGAGGGGAAACCCTTGCGGTGCAGGCTTCTGGGCAACATCCAGGTGAACCACTGATATTTATTTATTTATGGCTGCATCAGGTCGTACTTTCAGGACATGGGCTTCCCTCCAGTTGTGGTGCTCGGACTCCAGAGTGCACAGCCTCCGTAGTTGCAGCAAGCAGCCTCTCTAGCTGAGGCTGGCAGGCTTAGCTGCCCCGCAGCATGTGGGATCTTAATTCCCCAATCAGGGATCGAACCCACATCCCCTGCAATGGGAGGTGGATTCTTAACCACTTGACCACCAGGGAAATACCGCAAGCTGAATTCTTCCTCCCAATTATAGTTTCATGGCTCCATTATCCTTTCCATCATTCATTCATTCATCTAGCCAGTGATATTTATTGAGCACCTACTATGTGTCTATCGTAGGGGACCCAGCAGTAATCAAAGGAGAATATGTAAACAAAAGGGAGTATGGATTCCCTGCCCTCATGGAACTGACATTCTAGTAAGCGAGACAGACAAGAAGCAAGATAAACAAGTAAAAGTATGCAGACAGAGGAAAGAAAACAGAAGAGGAGGAAAAGGAAGGGGAAGCGGAATGTCATTTACAGAAGGTAGGATTTCCCGGGTGGTCCAGCGGTTAAGAATCCGCTTTCCAATGCAGGGGAAGCGGGTTCCATCTATGGTTGGGGAACTAAGATCCCACATTGCTGTGGGGCAACTCAGTCTGCCTGTCGCAATTATTGAGCCAGAGACCATGCTCCACAATTAGAGAAGCCCACATGTAGCAAAAAAAGACCTTGCACAGCCAAAATAAAAAAAAAATAATAATTTAAAAAAGAAGAAGAAGGTAGTCAGAAAGGACCCTTGTGGGAAAGATCCATTTGAGCAAAGATCTCAAGGAGGTAAGGGAGGAGCCATGAGGGTGGGGGGAGGAGAGGGAGAGAGAGGTCCAGGCAGAGGGAACAGCCCGTGCAAAGGCCCCATGGCTGGAGCATGCCTGATGAGTTCAAGGAAAAACAAGGAGGCCCGTGTGGCTGGAGTAGAGTGAGCGAGTGAGCTGAGAGAGGACGGTGACAGAGATAGATGGTAGAGAGCCTTCTGGATTACAGAGAGGACATAGGATTTTGCTGTTGTTGTTTTTGTTGTTTTTTATGAAAAGGAAAGAGGAGAGTGAAAAAGTTGGCTTAAAACTCAACATTCAAAGAACTAAGATCATGGCATTCAGTCCCATCACTTCATGTCAAATAGTAGGGAAACAATGGAAACAGTGACAGACTTTATTTTGGGGAGTTCCAAAATCACTGCAGATGGTGACTGTAGCCATGAAATTAAAAGACGCTTACTCCTTGGAAGAAAAGTTATGACCAACTTAGACAGCATATTAAAAAGCAGAGACATTACTTTGCCAACAAAGGTCCGTCTAGTCAAGGCTATGGTTTTTCCAGTAGTCATGTATGAATGTGAGAGTTGGACTACAAAGAAAGCTGAGCACCGAAGAACTGATGCTTTTGAACTGTTGGAGAAGACTCTTGAGAGTCCCCTTGGACTGCAAGGAGATCCAACCAGTCCATCCTAAAGGAAATCAGTCCTGAATATTCACTGGAAGGACTGATGGTGAAGCTGAAACTCCAACACTTTGGCCAGCTGATGTAAAGAACTGACTCGTTGGAAAAGACCCTGATGCTGGGAAAGATTGAAGGTGGGAAGAGAAAGGGATGACAGAGGATGAGATGGTTGGATGGCATCACCAATTCAAAGGACATGAGTTTGAGTAAACTCCAGGAGTGGGTGATGGACAGGGAGGCCTGGTGTGCTGTGGTCCATGGGGTCACAAAGAGTTGGACACGATTGAGCGACTGAACTGATTTGACTGAAGATGGGAGCCATGGAAGATTCTAAGCAGAGGAGGGACATGACCTGACTCAGGTGTTCTCAGGCGTTCCCTGGAGGTCAGATTTGTAAGAAACCCAAAAAGTCGTAGAAGTGATCACCCAACCATTGTGGGGCTCCCTCTCTCCCTGCTTCACCCCACATTCTACTCATCATCAGGGCTACTAACTCTGCCTCATACTTCACTTTCACTTGCCAAGGTTCAGACCCTCATTCGATCCATGCTGAGGGACTGTAATCTTTTCCTCTGTGTTCTGAGCCCTAACTCTCCCTTCAATTCATCATAGCCTATCAGGTTATCTGTTGGCCAATCCCCAAAAGACTTCCCACTGCCAATCCTGAACACATCCTAACTTCCACACCTCTTTGCCTCCATCCTGAATATCCTTCTATCTCCCCACCTCCAAAGTCCAGCTCAAAAGACGTTTCTGCGGATCTTTCCTGGCAGTCCAGTGGTAAGACTGCACGCTTCCAGTGCTAGAGGACATAGGTTTGATCCCTGGTCAAGGAACTAAGATCTTCCATGCCCCTGGGCACAGCCAAAATAAATAAATAAAAGGGGAATTGTAGTTGTTTTTGTTTTTTTTTTAAGATGTTTCTGGGGCTTCCCTGGTGGTCTAGTGGTTAATGAGTGGCAATTGAGGGCAGGAGGAGAAGAGGCCAACAAAGGATGAAATGGTTGGATGGCATCATCAACTCAATGGACATGAGTTTGAGCAAACTCCAGGGGATAGTGAAGGACAGGGAAGCCTGGCGTGCTGCAGTCCATGGGGTTGCAGAGTCAGACACAACTGAGCAACTGAACAACAATGACAAATTGTGGTTAAGAAAACACCAGCCCATGCAGGGGACACACATTTGATCCCTGGTCCGGGAGAATCCCACATGCCTCAGAGAGACAAAGCCTTTGGGCCACAACCACTGAAGCCTGCGAACTGAGAACCTGTGCTCTGCAACAGGAGAAACCACTGCAGTGAGAAGCCCGAGCATCGCAACAAAGTGTAGCCCCTGATTACCACAACTCAAGAAAGCCTTCAGGCAGAAATGAAGACCCAGAACAGCCAAAAATAAATGAATCTTAAAAAAAAAAAAAGATTATTCTGCTATGAAGCCTCCAAGAGAATTTACCAGCGCCCAAATCCTTCACCTGCTCACGTGTCCATGGCTCTCTACCTCCAGCATCTGCCACTCCCTGCATGGGGCTAGCTCTGGCTGCAGGATCGAAGGACAGGCCAGAGGTTCTGCGAAGTTAATACCCTTGGAATATTCCTCAACTAATGATCGATGAGAGTTGGTGGAGAAATGCCCCCAGCTTTGCAACCAGCCTGCTTGGTTCCTGGATCAGTGCCTTCCTGCTGTGTGACCTTGGGCAGGCCACTTCACCTCTCTGAGCTAGTTTCCCCATCTGTAGAATGAGGATGATGAGAGCACAGACTTCATCAAGCTCTTGTGAAGATGAAATCATTTCATTCTACGTAATGTGCTTGCAACAGTGACCCACACATGGTAATTTCCTACATGTGAGGAGTGCACGCATGCTCAGTTGTGTCTGGACTGTAGTCCGCCAGGCTCCTCTGTCCGTGGGATTTCCCAGCCAAGAATACTGGAGTGGGTTGCCATTTCCTGTTCCAGGGGATATTCTCAACCCAAGATTCGAACCTGGGTCTCCTGCATTGTAGGCAGGTTCTTTACCGTCTGAGCCACCAGGGAAACCCAAGATCCCACAAGTTGTGTGGCAAAAAAAACAAGGCAGATCCTCTTGTGCAGAGCAATATCACAACTGGAGTCATGCTCCAGACGACTGACTCCACTTGTCATCCTTTATTGTCGCTTTCTCTCTTAAACTTACTTGAATCCATTGGAACCGGAAGGTTAAATGGAAAAAAAAATAGACTGCCAGGAAAAAATAAAATAGAACTCCTCCCAGGAGAGAATGAGGCTCTAATGTTGTTCCCTTAAACTAAACATTTAAGGGACATTTGCTGTCCTCTGTGTTCTCAGGGTTAGGGGCACAGTTTTGCCTACAAACTGCATCTTTGGAATCCTTTGCCTTCAATACATGGGTTTTATTCATTTATTTGCTTGCACCGGGGCTTAGCTGCAGCACACAGAATGTTTAGTTGCAGCATTCAAACTCTTAGTTGCAGCATGCAGGATTTAGTTCCCTGACCAGGGATGGAACCCAGGCCCCCTGCATTAGGAGCACGGAGTCTTAGCCACTGGAGCTCCAGGGAAGTCCCCAGTACATGTGTTTTTGACTTGGCATTTAGCATTAATAGGAACTTCATGATCTCCCTCCTTCATTCTGCCCCTTTGACCAGCCAGCGGCTGTGGATGGTTATCAACATATTACTACGTGAAGACATGAATCCAACATGACAGTAATCATCAGTGCTGACATACATCGTTTGTTCAGCAAATATTTACTGAGTACCAACTCTGTGGCACTGTGACTCAATTATTCCACACCTTGAGAGCTTAAAACTCTCAAGATATCATCTAGAAACAGCCTCCCCATTGGAGCTGAAAGAAATTGTAGTGATGGTTTTGGCTGGAGGGAAAGAGCTGGATACCAAAATCGGAATCACTTTTAGAAAAAGAAAAAGTGAGTTGTCTGGGTGTCCAGTCCTGAAAAAAGAATATTTGAAGACTGAGCCTCCCTACATTGTTCTTGCTCACTAAGAATGAACGTGGGACTGTTGGTGGGAATGTAAATTGGTGCATCCACTATGGAGAACAGGACGGAGGTTCTTTAAGGAAACCAAAACTAGAACTACTATATGACCCTGCAATCTCACTCCAGGGCATATATCCAGAGAAAAACATGATCCGAAGGGATATGTGCACTCCAACGTTCTTTCAGAACTATTTACAACAGCCAAGGCATGGAAGCAACCCAAATGTCCATTGACAGAGGAATAGATGAAGATGTGGATACACGATGGAATATCACTCAGCCATTAAAAGAATGAAATAATGCCATTCATGGCAACACGGATGTACCTAGAGAGTGTCATATTGAGTGAAGCAATTCAGACAGAGAATAAGAAATAGCGTATGATATCTATTATTTGTGGAATCTAAAAAGAAATGATACAAATGAACTTACTTACAAAATAGAAAGAGACTCACAGACTTAGAAAACAGACTTACGGTTGCTGGGGCAGGGGAGGAAGGGATAGAGAGTTTGAGACAGTCATGTACACACTGTTGTATTTAAAATGGATAATCAACAAGAACGTATTGTATAGCACAGGGAACTCTGCTCAATGTGGTGTGGCAGCCTGGATGGGAAGGGATTTGGGAAGAATGGATACATGTATGTGTATGGCTGAGTCCCTTCATTGCTCACCGGAAACTATCACAACATTAATCGGCTCTACGCCAATTTTTAAAAAAAGTTCAAAATAAAAAAGAATGAATGTGTGAAATAATAGGGTTTAGGATATGTTTCCAATACTCATCTGACCTGTATGCTCTAAGGGAGGGGTGGGTGGGACACGTGAAACAAAGGGAAAGTTGAAGTCTGAGCTACAAAAGAAATCAGAAGTGAAAAGAAGCCAGACACATTTCTATGAAGTACGGAGAAGAGGGAAATCCATAAAGAGAGAAAGCCGGTAGGTGGTTGCCAGGTGCCAGGGGATTGAGGAATGAGAGCAACTGTTTCATGGTAGAGAGTTTCCCTTTGAAATGAACAGAAAATTTTGGAACTATTAATAAATAGAGTTAATGGTGGCACAACATTACAAATATACTAATATTGCTTAACTGGTGAAATTAAAATGGTAAAAACAGTAAACTTTATGTTGGGTGTATTTTAAATTAGAAAAGAAACTGGATACACATCCTTGCTCTGGAGAGAAATTTAAAAGTAGCCAAAATTAGCACAGAGAAGGGTGATCAATATCTTGTAATAACCTACAGTGGAAAAGAATCTGAGAAAGAAAATATATACATACATATGCTGTGCTGTGTTTAGTTACTCAGTCGTGTCTGACTCTTTGAGACCCCCTGGACTATAACCTACCCGGCTCCTCTGTCCATGGGGATTTTCCAGGCAAGAATACTAGAATGGGATGCCATGACCTCCTCCAGGGATCTTCCCAACTCAGAGATCAAACCCGGGTCTCCCACATTGAAGGTGGATAATTACCAGCTGAGCCATTAGGGAAGCCCAAGAATACTGGAGTGGGTAGCCTATCACTTCTCCAGGGAATCTTCCCGACCCCAGAATTCAAACCAGGGTCTCCTGCATTGTGTGTGTGTATATATAAATTACTTTGCTGTACGCCTAAAACTAACACAACATTAAATTAACAACACTGTAAAATAACTATACTTCAATTTTTTAATGATTAGAAAGGTAATAAATAAGTTTGTGCTAAGTCGTTCATTCTGGCTCTGAGTGAGAGACTATATCCTTGTGTTATCTGGGTCATTAAGATCTTTTTTGTACAGCCAGACATTCTGGAGTGTGAAGTCAAGCGGGCCTTAGGAAGCACTGCTGCCAATAAAGCTATTGGAGGTGCCGGAATTCCAGCAGAGCTATTTAAAATCCTAAAAGATGATGCTATTAAAGTGCTGCACTCAATACGTCTGCAAATCGGAAAACCCAGCAGTGGCCATAGGACTGGAAAAGTTCAGACCGCATCCCAGTTCCCAAGAAGGGCAGTATCAAAGAATTTTCACACCATCGGACAATTGTACTCATCTCCCATGCTAGAAAGGTCATGCTCAATATCCTGCATGCTACACTTCAGCATTATGTGCACCAAGAGCGTCCATATGTCCAAGCTGGGTTTAGAAAAGACACAGGAACCAGAGATCAAATTGCCAACATTTGCTGGATCATAGAGAAACCAGGGGAATTCTAGAAAAACATCGACTTCTGTTTCATTGACTACACTAAAGCCTTTGATTGTGTGGATCATAACAAACTGTGGAAAATTCTTAAAGAGACGGGAATACCAGACCATATTACCTGTCTTCCTAGAAACCTGTATGCGGGCCAAGAAGCAACAGTTAGAATTCTATACGGAACTGACTGGTTCAGGATTGAGAAAGGAGTACGACAAGGCTGTTTATTGTCACCCTGTTTATTTAACTTATATGCAGAGAACATCATGGGAAATGCTGAGCTGGATGAGTTACAAGCTGGAATCAAGATTGCCAGGAGAAATGTCAACAACCTCAGATACATGGATTATACCACTCTAATGGCAGAAAATGAAGAGGAACTAAAGAGCCTCTTGATAAGGGTGAAGGAGGAGAGTGAAAAATCCGGCTTAAAACTCCATATTAAACTAAGATCATGGCATCCAGTCCCATCACTTCATTGCAAATAGAAGGGGAAAAGGTGTAAGCAATGATAGATTTCCTGTTCTTGAGTTCTAAAATCACTGTGGATGGTGCATGCGGCCATGAAATTAGAAGACGGTTGCTTATTGGCAGGAAAGCTATCACAAACCTAGACAGTGTGCTCAAAAGCAAAGACATCACTTTGCTGACAAATGTCCACATAGTCAAGGCTATGGTCTTTTCACAGTCTTGTACGGATGTGAGAGCTGGACAATAAAGAAGGTAGAGCATTGAAGAACCGATGCCTTTGAACTGTGGTGCTAGAGAAGACTCTTGAGAGTCCCTTGAAAAGCAAGGATATCAAACCAGTCAATCCAAAAGGAAGTCAACCCTGAATACTCTTCGGAAGGATTAATGCTGAAGCTGCAATACTTTGGCTACCTGAGGAGAACAGCTGACTCACTGGAAAAGACCCTGATGCTGGGTAGATTGAAGGCAGAAAGAGAAGAGGGTGACAGACAATGAGATGGTTGGATGGCATCACCAATTCAATGGACATGAACTTGGGCAAACTCTGGGAGATGGTGAGGGACAGGGAAGCCTGGGGTGCTGCAGTCCATGGGGTAGTGAAGAATCGAACACAACTTCGCAACTGAACAACAAGTCGGTCATTCAGTAGTGTCCAACTCTTTGTGACTCCATGGACTGTAGCCCACCGGGCTCTTCAGTCCATGGGATTTCCCAAGCAAGAATATTGGAGTGGGTTGCCATTTCCTCCTCCAGGGGATCTTCCTGACCCACAGACTGAAACTGCATCTCCTACATCTCCTGCATTGGCAGACAGATTCTTTCACTGAGCCACCTAGGAAGCCCATAATAAATGAAACTTTACAAAACCACATTACATTCATTAATCAATTCTTGCAAGAATATCAACAACAAACAAGTAGCCAAGATTTAGTGAGCACTTACTGTGTGCCCAGCACTGAGCATCACCTGGCCTGGTCTCCCATGACCTCTACTATTGGGATGCCACAATTGGCCTGTCAACTAGGAACACTGATGAACAGACTTATGCCCCCAGTTTCTAAGAAACTGATTCTGCCCTGGAAACCAGCTGAAATGCAGATTCTAACTCAATAGGCCTGGGTGGGGCCTGAGACTCTGCATTCGAAGAGTATGCTGTCAGTCCAGGGTCTGCACTTTGAGATGAAGGTCTGGGGATTCTGACCAGCTCCCTTCCCCTCCTCCGCTCAGTCAAGTCAGTCTCGCTGACCGCCATCAGACAGGCTTGGCCTTGCCGGGAGGGGGTTAGGAGAGCATGCCAAGAGCCCTCGCCTGTCACTGTGAAGACAGTTGGCTTGAAAGATCCTGGAATAAGATTTTCTCTCACTTGCCCTCGGCCACTAAGGGCCCTCTTGTCCTGTAAGCTAGCATTTTGAAAGAAAACAAGTAAGTCAAACCTTCTGCTGGTGCTATGATGTTCAAGAGCTGCACTTGGCATTACTTTGCAGGTCATTTACCCAGTAATTTGTTCAATGTCAAATCCACCCTTGGGGGACTTCCCTGGCGGTCCAGTGGTTAAGACTCTACATGTCCATTGCAGGGGACATGGGTTTGATCCCTGCTGGGAGAACTAAGATCCCATATGCCAGTGCTGCCCACCTCCCCCGACTCCACCCCACCCCAAAAAACACACGTTAAGAAAAAAAATCTGCCCTTTGCCTCCAAAACCTTAGTTCTGATCTTTCCACTTACTTTGGGGGAGCAAGAGGGGCAGCACTGAAGTAATCTAGTCTTATCTAGAGGGATGATGGCATTTGCCTCAAGTAATATCTTTATGTGCTCAATGACTTGGTCGTTTCGGACTCTTTGCAACCCCAAGGACTATATAGCCCGCCAGGCTTCCCTGTCCGTGGAATTCTCCAGTCAAGAATACTGGAGTGGGTTTCCATTTCCTTTTACAAAAAGCAGAGTTAGGCACCATACATTGGGTGGAATACCTTTATGCGTGCCTGTATATCCCAGTGTTTTAGAGGAAAACACCAATGGGATAGTCAGCTACTAAGACCTCTGGAGCTGGGAGCTTTCCTGCAACCCCGGGCTTGGATTTCGAAAGTCTAGAAGCCAAGTTGGGGGTGAAGGGCCAGAGTCAGCCATAACAACAGGAGACTGCCTTTCTCCCCACCTCCCCACCGCCCCCGCATCCCTCCTCCATCCCCCAGAGACCTAAGACTGTCCCTGAAAGACCCCGCAGGGGAAATGGCAGGTCAGACTCTGAACAGGAAACTCAGGATGGAGCCGGAATACCTAGTGGAGATCCCTACCCCACTCCCACCCCCGCACCTAGGAGCTAAGGAATGAGGCAGCGGCCCAGGGAAGAGCGCCCCCTCTTGTCTGTTCACCACGGCGGAGGCCACTGCCTCTTGGAAGCTATTTGGTCCTCCTGTTTACATTTCCTTTTGATTCCTTCTTCCAGCTCAGTCCCTCAGGAACCCTCAAAGCCCGAGCCCCGGGAAAAGGCAGAGAAGCCCAGCCCGCGGGGTGCTTCCCCCTCCCGCCCCCACCAGCCACGTGTTCTCAGAAGCTGTCAGCGGGCGAGAGCCAGAAAGGAGAGTGATTTCTCTCATTTCTTGAGAAATAAAAGCCACCCGGAGAGTCAGCTCTGTCCAAACATTTCCTAAAGGGAGGGGTTGGTCTAGAGGGGTGCCAAGCACTGTCTCTGCTTTTCATTTGGAGCAAGGGAGGGCAGAATATTAAATATTAAACAGAACAAGAGGTTGCCTAAGACGGCGCAATTATCCTCAACAGCCATCTGCCATCTCCCTTTTTCCAAACGCATTCACGCTGCTTAGAGCACAGCAAACAAGGACCGGCGACACGGGCGATGTGAACTTTTGTTTCCGGGACCACCACCCCGTCCCCCCACCCCACAACAAAGTCGTAGGCGATGGGGGAGGGGAAGGCGCGGAAGATTCTAAGCTCGTCACTTAGTCCAGCCTGCCTGGATCTTAAAGCAAAAAGAGACTAATTTAGACTTGAGTGATGGCCGGGGGCGGGGTGGAGGACAGGAGACGGGGTTGGGGGAGACATTTAAAAAAAAGTAGAATTAGACTTAGCTTAGAAACTATCAATATTGGGGAAATGTCACAGGCCCAGAGCAGGTGGCAGAGACATCAAGTAGTACACGAGGGCTAAGGGCAGTCGAGAGAAAATGAATATTTCAGCAAGAAGTAAAAGCTGGAAATCAGGGGGTCTGCCCCCAGCAAGAGAAACTGCGGAGAGAAATAAACTGCCCACCCCCAAAGAAAAGCTATTCAGAGGAAAGAGGGAGTCATTGGGTTCTTACCTTTGCCTATACAGGTAAGGTTGCAAAAAGGAAATAAAGATTAGACTCCCTGCAAAACTCTGCCCCCCAGATTTTATCGCTCACTCACCTGTGTGGCATGGGCTCTGGCGCTCAGGCTGTTTGGTTAGTGGGCAGCGCAGCGAGTCCTCTGGCTGTCCCGAGGGTCCCACCTTGTCAGCGCCCAGGGGTCCAAGCCAGCAGATGCCCACGCATCCATTGCCTGCCCAATGGAAAGGAAAAGGGGGCCCCGGAGAAAGGAGAGAGAAAGGGGATGCCAAGAGCAGCCAAGCTCGGAGCTGAGGGCTCCCCACAAAGGCAGGTGCCAAATGGGGCTTCTGTGCCAGCTGACAGGGGGGAAAGGGAGAAGGAAGAGGAGGAGGTTTCCCTAATGTTGGGAGGAGACAGGGGAGGACTAACGTGTCATCAGCCCCTGATCATCTTCAGCAAAGTACTTAGTGCTCGGGAACCCAACACAGGGAGACTATCCAGCCTCCCATCCACAGTGCTCCTCAGGGGAAAATAAAAGGGAATTCTTACTCTCCTCTCTCTGCCCCTTAACACTGGACCGCGACCTCCCAGCACGGGGCAGGACTCTCTGGAAGGATGCTGTGTATCACCCCTCTACCTTCTTCCAGAGCAGCTTCTTTTAAGGAGCCAGAAAAGGCTCTGTCTCTCCTACTTAGTGGGTTTGCGGAAGGGGCGTGTGTAGCAGGCGGGAAGCAGCATGGATGTGGAATCACACTTATAATTTAACCATCTCCCCTCCGCCAGATTACCTAAATTATTGATGCCCTTACAAAAACACTAATTAGAGGACAGCTGCTAACCCCACCCCACCCCCAGCCTCTTCTGTTCTCTGGCGAAATAGCTTTTCTTTGAGCTCCCTCCCACCCCCTTAAGGCAAAGGCAGTTGTATGATTTGAATACAAAGGCAGCAAGAAGAAAAATTGAGTCTTTGGATGCAAAAAGGCAATTGATGGCAAGCTTCACAGGTTTGTTTGCTGCATGCGTAGACTTAGGTTTCCAAAACCGGGGTGACCCCCTTTCTCCTTTTAAAGGAAGCTCCTTTTAAAGATGAGCTGTATGTCTTATAAGAGGCATCTAGGGCAGAGAGAAGCCTCATGTTTTTCGTAAGGTGGAATCAAAATGGGAGGATTTACCTCGCTGGGGAAAGAAGCATTGTTTAGACAGGAGCAATTAAACCTGGGCTGGGTGTTAAGGAATATTAAAGCATTAGTGTTCTTTTTGTAAAGTTTCTTAGTAGTATTTTGATTGTGCTCAGTCCTGTCTGACTCTTTGCTGCCCCATGGACTGTAGCCCGCCAGGCTCATCTGACCATGGGATTTTCCAGGCAAGAATACTGTACTGGGTTGCCACTTCCTATTCCAGGGGATCTTCCCTACCCAGGGATCAAACTCATATCCCTTGTGTCTCCTGCATTGGCAGGTGGATTCTTTACCACTGTTACCACCAGGGAATCCCAGTATTTTGATTATGTTGTTTTTTAAAGTCTTTATGTATTAGGGATGCATATTGAAGTATTTATGCTTAAGGTGATAGGTCGTTTCCAGGAGTAATGAATGCATAAACAAAATTTCAGATCCTCTGTAACAGGGGAGAAGAAATGCGACTCCATATTGAATCTTTTACTTTAACCTTTGTAGTCTATTGCTTTTGCTACAATAATGTTGCCTATAGCCTGAAATATACTGGATAGCCCATTTTCAAGCCTCTGACCTTTAAAGGTATAACATTTTACCATTCACATAGAAATAACAAGTTGCAGAATGTGGAGAAGGAAATGGCAACCCTCTCCAGCATTGTTGCCTGGGAAGTTCCATTCATAGAGGAGCCTGGTGGGTTACAGCCCATAGGGTTGCAAAGAGTAGAACACGGCTTAGTGACTAAACAACAATTGCAACAAGATGGGTTGACGTTGCTGATGGGAATCACAGGATGTGCAGATTTGGCTTCTTGAAAATGCTGATTCCTCCTGCCTTCCTACAATTTCCTCTTTTTGTGGGGGGAGAGCAAATTAGCCAAGATGGCGTGGTCATGCTCTCTTGCCCCACAGCCTCTCGCTCTTGCCCCCTGTTTTATAAATGATTATGTAACAGCTGTTTCAGAGGGCAGCTGGCACATTCTGCTGAATATGTGCTTGGGTTCCTCCGACTGAACTTGCTTGGTTTGGATACACATACCAGCTCGCCCTGACCGGAGTCAGTACTGGGTACGCTTCTAGCCATTGGTTCTCATGCTCTGCTGGAAAGACCCCCTGTTGAGTGCCTGCCCCAAACAGTGTACTCTGGCCAAACGTCCATGGATTTTCCCCCTTGTAGCCACAGATGTACTGTGTTTACCAATGTTTGCTGTTTAAATGTTTTTTTCTAATTCCACGTGTTTTCCAATCTCTTTTTATAAGCCCTAGACTACAATAATGGAGAAGGCCATGGCACCCCACTCCAGTACTCCTGCCTGGAAAATCCCATGGATGGAGGAGCCTGGTAGGCTGCAGTCCATGGGGTCGCTAAGGGTCAGGCATGACTGAGCGACTTCACTTTCACTTTTCACTTTCATGCATTGGAGAAGGAAATGGCAACCCACTCCAGTGTTCTTGCCTGGAGAATCCCAGGGCTGGGGGAGCCTGGTGGGCTGCCGTCTATGGGGTCACACAGAGTCGGACACGACTGAAGTGACTTAGCAGCAGACTACAATAAACAGTTTGCACCCCCCGCAAAGTTGCAGAACAGAGAATGACATTTGTCTTGCTGGAGGTTTACTTGAACATGGTGACCTGACCTACCCAGACAGCTGCACGAACAAAGGATTCTTGACATCAAGAAGTTTGCAGCAACCAACCACACCTCCTCCCCTTTCAGTATCAAAGAAGCCTGAATTCTAACTCAGGGAAGATGGTTCTTTGGAATATTAGCCCACCATCTTCTCAGTTTGCTGGCTTTCCAAATAAAGTCGATATTGCTTACCCCACAACTTGTTTCTTGATTTATTGGCCTGTTGTGCAGCAAGCAGTAGGAGCTTGGATTCAGTAACACCTCTGTACAGTGGAATATTGTTCAGTCATTAAAAATAATGGTTCCCTGATTGGTGATGGACAGGGAGGCCTGGCGTGCTGCGATTCATGGGGTAGCAAAGAGTTGGACACGACTGAGTGACTGATCTGACTTGATCTGATCTGATGGCTCAGACTGTAAAAAATCTGCTTGAAATGTGGGAGAATCAGGTTCAATCCCTGGTCAGAAAGATCTGATGGAGAAGGGAATGGCAACCCACTCCAGTATCCTTGCCTGGGGAATTCCATGGACAGAGGAGCCTGGAGGGGTACAGTCCATGGGATCTCAAAGAGTCAGACATGACTGAATGATTAACGCACACACATTAAAGGTAAAGAAGCACTGAGACATACTACAACATGGCTGAACCTCGAAAACATGATGCTGAGTGAAAGAAGCCAGACACAAAATGTCATGTAGTGTATGATTCCCTTTATATGAAATATCCAAAATAGGCAAATCCACGGAGACAGAAAGTAGATTGGCAGTTGCCAGGAGCAGGGGGATGGGGAGATAGGGGGTGCCTGCTAGTGGGTATAGGGTTGCATTTTGAGGTGATGGAAATGTTCTAAAATGAGATAGAAAAGTGGCATGATACTGTGAATGTACTAAATGCTCTGAATTGTTCTCTTTGAAAGGGTTAGAGACTTCCCTGGTGGTCCAGTGGTTAAAACTTTGCCTTCCAGGGCAGGAGGTTCAAACCAGCCAGGTTCAATCCCTGGCTGGTCAAGGAGCCAAAAAACAAACAAAAACCCCCATAAAACAGAAGCAATATTGTAACAAACTCAATAAAGACTTTAAAAACGATCCACATCAAAAAAATCTTTAGGAACTTCCCTGGTGGTCCAGCGGCTAAGGCTCCAGAGTCCCAGTGGAGAGGGCCTGAAGTTCAATCCCTGGTCAGGGAATTGGATCCCACATGCCACAACTAAGACCTGGCACAGCCAGAAAAAAAAAAAATTGTAAATAAATAAAAAGGTTAATTTCATGTGAAAGGAATTTCCCACCAATTTTTTTTTTAATGCAGTGCAAAAGGGAGGGGAAAATAAACATGACCAACACAACATTGCTCACTGAAGAAGCTGGATTCTGGGGACAAGGGAGTCCACTGTTATTTTCATTGTGTTCTCTTTGCTTTGTGCTTAAAATGTTCTTTTTTTAAAGAGATGGAGGTAAACATTAATTAGGAAAAATGCAGCCCTTGAAGGTGGGTTTGGACCAACAGAAGTGGGGTAGAGGGGGATTCTCTGTGGGAGACTGGAACCTCAGTTCAGCAACTAGGTGAACCCCCAGGCTTCAAAGTAACTCAAAGAAAAGCCAGAGTGTGGAGGACAGAGCTGAACTGTGGCAAGCTGTGTGACCCTGAGCAAGTCACTTAAGCCTCCATCACCTCCTGTTCAAAACTAGGATAATAACACTTGAGGAGGACTGTTTTGGGTATAAAATGAGACATATGATATGAAAAGGCATTGTGTGCTGTAAAATGCTCTGCAATGTAAGATGTTATTATTGTTATGCCAGAAGCCAGAAGTCTATGCAATTAGCATTGAATTTTCCTATTTTTAAATCACATGACTTGTATGAGTCACTTGATGATGAACATAAATAGCCATCCTGGTTTCTTTAAAAGTCCTTTGAAAATGTCAAAAAGTTCTGCTTTTTCCTTTATGCAAATGAGGCCATCCTGAGTCAACCAACTTTTAAACTCTTGTGCCTTTTGCAAGAGTTGGTGAATAATAGGTTGGCCTCAATTATTCACTCCTTCCTGTATCCCTCTTCGTCACAGCTTATTGTGAGTGTCATGTATTTCCTCAACCCTTGACTTTGGACTTGCTTTGATCAACAGCATGTGGGCAGAAGTGGCAATAAGCCAGTTCCAAGCCTGGGTCTAAAGAGACCTCCCATGCCCCACCTGCCCTCTTGCTTCTCAAAAGAGTTGTCAGCATGAGCACAACTATCCCAGAATAAAGATAAAAGACCAATGGAGCTGAGTCAACCAGTCGAGCCCTATCCAGATTGGCCAACCCAGCAGACTCAGAGGTGCATGGGTATATATGTCTATTGCTTTAAGCCACTGAGCTTTAGGTTTCCCTGGTGGCTCAGATGGTAAAGAATCCACTGGCAATGTGGGAGACCCAGATTCAATCCCTGGGTCAGGAAGATCCCCTGGAGAAGAGAATGACTACTACTCTAGTATTCTTGCCTGGAGAATCCCATGGACAGAGTCACCTGGCAGGCTACATTCCATGCGGTCAAAGAGTCGGACATGGCTGAGCAACAAACACTTCACTTCTCTTCACTTCACTTCACTGAGCTTTGGGGTAGTTTGTAATGCAGCACAATTGCAACAATCTCTTGAGAGTCCCATGGACTGCAAGATCAAACCAGTCAATCCTAAAGGAAATTAACCCTGAATAGTCACTGCGAAGACTGCTGCTGAAGCTGAAGCTCCAATACTTTGGCCACCTGATACAAAGAGCTGACTCATTGAAAAAGACCCTGATGCTGGGAAAGATGGAGGGCAGGAGGAGAAGGGGCGACAGAGGATGAGATGGTTGGCATTGAGTTGGCAACACCAACTCAATGGACATGAGTTGAAGGAACTCCAGGAGAAGGTGTAGGACAGGGAAGCCTGGCATGCTGCAGTCCATAGGGTCGCAAAGAGTTGGGCATGATTGAGCAACTGAACAACAACATCTGATCCACTGGCCCAGAGAAGAAGCCCAAAGCCTGTGAAATTCAAGCACAATGAGACTGAATTAAAAATACTTCTGGTGCCCCACTTCTGCATTGTCCCTTCTAATGCTCTGTAGAACTCGCTTTTGTCCCAAATCCCTTGTAAAGAGGGCTGTGCTGCTTGTTATCCCAATCCATGGATTGTTGTCTCTTTAATGAAGGATGTAAAAGCAATGACTATATTTTTGGCAACAAAGTGAGACCCACAGAAAGTTGCTGAATCCTGTGAAGACAGCTCCTAGACATAGGATCTGTGGGTAAAAGAATTTAATGAAGATAGACTTTCACTGTATTTCAGCTTTAGCCTTTCAGATTTGCTCCTCCCTCTGAATCTTATAGGCTTCCTGGTGACTCAGACAGTAAAGCATCTGCCTGCAGTGCAGGGGACCCGGGTTCCATCCCTGGGTTGGGAAGATCCCCTGGAGAAGGAAATGGCAACCCACTCCAGTGCTCTTGCCTGGAAAATTCCATGGACTGAGAGGCTATTCAGAGCCTGGTAGGCTACAGCCCATGGATACAACTGAGTGACTTCACTTCACTTCACTGAGTCTTAAGACCAGAGATCAAGCCTTGAGCCTTTTGAGTGGGAGCACTGACTCCAAGACCCTAGACTACCAGAGAACTAACCCTAGGGAGGATCAAATAGTGAGAACTCATACAAACGAAACCACTTGAATACAAGACCTGGCATCACCCAACTACCAGTAGCACCCTGTGCAGCACACCTCATCTAAACAACAAACAAAACAAAAATACAAACCAAATCATCAGCAGACAGGATCACCACCTCACTCAATGCTGCACATCAGAGGAAAACAAACAAACAAACAAAACCTCAGCACAAATCTCACCCTATATAAAACTTACACAAACCACAGGACCAAGCTTCAGTTCAGTTCAGTCGCTCAGTCGTGTCCGACTCTTTGCGACCCCATGAATCGCAGCATGCCAGGCCTCCCTGTCCATCACCAACTCCCAGAGTTCACTCAGACTCACGTCCATCAAGTCAGTGATGCCATCCAGCCATCTCATCCTCTGTAGTCCCCTTCTCCTCCTGCCCCCAATCCCTCCCAGTATCAGAGTCTTTTCCAGTGAGTCAACTCTTCGCATGAGGTGGCCAAAGTATTGGAGTTTCAGCTTTAGCATCATTCCTTCCAAAGAAATCCTGGGGCTGATCTCCTTCAGAATGGACTGGTTGGATCTCCTTGCAGTTCAAGGGACTCTCAAGAGTCTTCTCCAACACCACAGTTCAAAAGCATCAATTCTTCGGCACTCAGCTTTCTTCACAGTCCAACTCTCACATCCATACATGACCACAGGAAAAACCATAGCCTTGACTAGACGGACCTTTGTTGGCAAAGTAATGTCTCTGCTTTTGAATATGCTATCTAGGTTGGACATAACTTTCCTTCCAAGGAGTAAGCGTCTTTTAATTTCATGGCTGTAGTCACCATCTGTAGTGATTTTGGAGCCCCCCAAAATAAAGTCTGACACTGTTTCCACTGTTTCCCCATCTATTTCCCATGAAGTGATGGGACCGGATGCCATGATCTTCGTTTTCTGAATGTTGAGCTTTAAGCCAACTTTTTCACTCTCCACTTTCACTTTCATCAAGAGGCTTTTTAGTTCCTCTTCACTTTCTGCCATAAGGGTGGTGTCATCTGCATATCTGAGGTTATTGATATTTCTCCTGGCAATCTTGATTCCAGGAAAATTGTGTTTCTTCCAGCCCAGCGTTTCTCATGATGTACTCTGCATATAAGTTAAATAAGCAGGGTGACAATATACAGCCTTGGCGTACTCCTTTTCCTATTTGGAGCCAGTCTGTTGTTCCATGTCGAAGCTTAGGAGGGCAGAAACCAAAAGGAATAAAGAATTCAAATTTGAAGCCTGGGAAAAGGAGACTGCAAACACAGTAAGTTTAAAAAAATAACAATGAAAAGGAACAAACTAGAAACACATAAGTGCAAATAAATGAAGAGTAAATAGGCAAACTACCTGAAAAAGAATTCAGAATAATGATAGTAAAGATGATCAAAAACCTTGAAAACAGAATGGAGAAGAAGCAAGAATCAATTAACAAAGACCTAGAAGAATTAAAGAATAAACATACAGAGACAAACAACACAATTACTGAAATTAAAAATACTCTAGAAGGAATCAATAACAGAATATCTGAAGCAGAAGAATGAGTCAGTGGGCTGGAAGATAAAATGCTGGAAATAACTTCTGAAGAGCAGAATAGAGTAGAAAGAATGAAAAGAACTGAGGATAGTCTCCAAGACCTCTGGGATATTATCAAATGCACCAACATTTGAATTATAGAAGTTTCAGAAAAAGAAGAGAAAAATAAAGGGTATAGGAAAATTTTTAAGAGATTATAGTTGAAAATTTCCGCAACATGGAAATGGAAATAGTCAATCAAGTCCAAGAGGAACAGAGTCCCATACAGGATAAACCCAAGGAGAAACACACCAAGACACTAATCAAACTAATAAAGACTAAACACAAAGAAAGAATATTAAAAGTAGCAAGGGAAAAGCAACAAGTAACATACAAGAGAAACCCCAAAGATTTAACAGCTGATCCTTCAGCAGAAATTCTGCAGGCCAGAAGGGAATGGCAGGATATATTTAAAGTACTGAAAGGGAAAAACCTACAACTAAGATTACTGTACCCGGGAAGGATCTCATTCAAAATTGATGGAGGAATAAAAAGCTTTTCAGACAAGCAGAAGTTAAGAGAATTCAGTATCACCAAACCAGCTTTACAACAAATGTTAAATGGGCTTATATAGACAAGAAATACAAGAGAAGAAAAAAGTTCTACAAAATCAATCTCAAACAATTAAAAAAATGGCAATAGGAATATACATATCAATAATTACTTTAAATATAAATGGATTAAATGTTCCAACCAAAGGACACTGACTGGCTGAATGGTTACAAAAACAAGACCCATGTATATGCTGTCTACAAGAAACCCACTTCAGGCTTAAAGACACATATAGACTGAAAGTGAGAGGATGGGAAAATATATTCCATGCAAATGGGAAGCAAAAGAAAGCTGGAGAAGAACACCTCATATCAGACAAAATAGACCTTAAAATAAAGAAGATTACAAGAGATAAGGAAGGACACTACATAATGATCAAAGGATCAATCCAAGAGAAAGACATAACAATTGTAAATATCTATGCACCCAACATAGGAGCACCTCAATACATAAGACAAACACTAACAGACATATAAGGAGAAACTGACAGTAACACAATAATAGTAGGAGACTTTAACACCTGTCACACCAATGGACAGATCATCAAAACAGAAAATTAATAAGGAAACACAAGTCTTAAATGATACACAAGTCTTAGATGATATCTTCAGGACATTCCATCCAAATGCAGAAGAATACACCTTCTTCTCAAGTGCACGTGGAACGTTTTCCAGAATAGACCACATCTTAGGTCACAAACCAAACCTCAGTAAATTAAAGAAAATTGAAATCACATCAAGCATCTTCTCCAACCACAATGCTATGAGACTAGATATCAATTACAAGAAAAAATTGTAAGAAACACAAACACATGGAGATTAAACAATACATTTCTAAATAACGAATAGGTTACTAGAGAAATCAAAGGGAAGTAAAAAAATTTCTAGAAACAAATGACAATGAAAACATGACAACTCAAAAACCTATGCTGCTGCTGCTGCTAAGTCACTTCAGTCATGTCCGACTCTGTGCACCCCAGAGACAGCAGCCCACCAGGCTTCCCTGTCCCTGGGATTCTCCAGGCAAGAACACTGGAGTGGGTTGCCATTTCCTTCTCCAATGCATGAAAGTGAAAAGTGAAAGTGAAGTCGCTCAGTTGTGTCCGACTCTTCACGACCCCATGGACTGCAGCCTACCAGGCTCTTCCATCCATGGGATTTTCCAGGCAAGAGTACTAGAGTGGGGTGCCACATTCCAAGAGGGAAGTTTATAGTAATACAATCCTACCTCAAGAAACAAGAAAAACATCGAACAGACAACCTAACTTTATACCTAAAACAACTGGAAAAAGAACCAAACACACACCCACACACCAAAATTAGTAGAAGGAAAGAAATAATACAGATCAGAGCAGAAATAAATGAAAAAGAAATGAAAGAAACAATAGTAAACATTAATAAAATTGAAAGCTGGTTCTTTGAGAAAATAAACAAAATTGACAAACCTTTAGCCAGACACATCAAGAAAAAAAGAGAGAAGAATCAAATCAACAAAATTAGAAATGAAAAAGGAGAGATTAAAACAGACAATGAAGAAATACAAAGGATTATAGAGACTATTAAGAACAACTATATGGCAATAAAATGGATAAACTGAAAAAAGTGGACAGATTCTTAGAAAAATTCAATCTTCCAAGACTGAACCAGGAAGAAATAGAAGTTATGGACAACCCAATGATAAGTACTAAAATTGAAGCTGTGATCAAAATTCTCCCAAAAAACAAAAGCCCAGGACCAGATGGCTTCAAGGGAGAATTCTATCAAACATTTAGAGAAGAGCCAATGCCTATCCTTCTAAAATTCTTTCAAAAAATTGCAGAGGAAGGAGCACTTCCAAACTCATTCTACAAGGCCACCATTCATCCTGATATCAAAACCAGACAAAGACAACACACAAAAAAGAAAACTACAGGCCAACATCACTGATGAGCATAGATGCAAAAATCCTCAACACAATTTTTGCAAACAGAATTCAGCAACACATGAAAAAGCTCATACACCATGATCAACTTGGATTTGTTCCAGGGATGCAAGGATTCCTAAATGTATGCAAGTCAATCAATGTGATACACCATATTAATAAATTGAAAGATAAAAATCATATGATAATCTCAATAGATGCAGAAGAAGCCTTTGACAAAATTTAGCACCCATTTATGGTTGAAACTCTTCAAAAAATGGGCATAAAAGGAACCTACCTCAACATAGTAAAACCCATATATGATAAGCCTACAGCAAACATTATTCTCAATGGTGAAAAACTGAAAGCATTCCCCCTAAGATCAGGAACAAGACAAGGGTGTCCACTTTCTCCACTATTATTCAATATAATTCTGGAAGTCCCAGCTACAGCAATCAGAGAAGAAAAAAAATAAAAGGATTCCAGATCAGAAAAGAAGAAGTAAGCCTCTCTCTCTTTGCAGATGACATGATACTGTATATAGAAAACCCTAAAGATAGTGTCAGAAAATTACTAGAGCTAATCAGTGAATTTAGCAAAGTTACAGGATACAAAATCAATACACAGAAATCACTTGCATTTCTATATACTAACAATGAAAAATCAGAAAGAGAAATTAAGGAATCATTCCCATTCACCATTGCAACAAAAAGAATTAAATATCTAGAATAAACTTACCTCAGGAGACAAAAGAACTGTACACAGAAAATTATAAGACACTAATGAAAGAAATCAAAGATGACACAAACAGATGGAGAGATATTCCATGCTCCTGGGTAGGAAGAATCAATATTGTGAAAATGACTATACTACCAAATGCAATCTACAGATTCAATGAGATACCTATCAAATTACCAATGACATTTTTCACAGAACTAGAACAAAAAATTTCACAATTCACATGGAAACACAAATGATCCCGAATAGCCAAAGCGATCTGGAAAAAGAAGAATGGAGCTGGAGGAATCAACCTTCCTGACTTCAGATTATACTATAAAGCTACAGTCAACGAGACAGTATGGTGCTGTCACAAAAACAGAAATATTGACCAACAGAACAAGATAGAAAGCCCAGAAATAAATCCACGCACCTATGAGTATCTTTTTTTTTTTAACTTTTAAGGACAAACTTGATTTAAATCTTGTGTCATATTAGTATACTTCTAAATTCAGAGTATTAGTCAAACTGGAACAGCAAAGCTTCAGAAACAAAACAAAAATTTTGTAGGAGTTACTGCTAACAAAGCCATCCCCCCAAGTAGTATCATATAATATGCTTGTCAGAAACCTATAATTTTCTATCTTAAACACTATTATTCAGAAGAAACCAAAATACCCTTTTTTTTTTTTTTGCAATGTGAGTAATGTGTTAGCAAACTGTTTAGCAAAATAAATCCTCCCAACTGATTAGAAAGACGACATATTTAAAGGGAGAGGAAACATCTCACCTCCACATATACAGAAACAGCACTATAAATACACCACACAGGCAGTCTAAGATCTGTTTTGTTTTCAACACAAAGTTTTCAAAAATGACAATTTCTCGTGTCTACACCTCTCAATTTTCTCAAATATTTTTGTTGGTCTGGTAAAGATGGCACTTATTGCAGAGCAGCTTTGGACTGACTGATCACACGTGCAGATCCACAGTTAAATCTCTGTCATCTCCAGGCCTCTTTTCTCAGATGGACTCTTATCCAATTTGGGTGTACCGTTCCAGACATCTCAGTGTTCACCACCTCCTCTATGCCATTTGAAAGGTCCAAAACCTTTGTGCCCTCTTCAGTTATTTCCAAAATCTCACATTTAGACCACGTGTTTCTGAGACTTGACCACACAACACATTTGGATCTGACAGTAAATCCATTCAGAGTGTACATGTTCTCTGGTTGAGCCATCCGCGCTAACTGGTAAGACCTGTCGGCTGGGCCAACCACTCAGGGTTGCTCCACTGTGCAGGCATTTGCAGCGCAAGGTGCCCTCATGGGTACCTTATTGTTGACAAAGGAGACAAGTATACGCAATGGGGCAAAGACAGCCTCTTCAATAAACGGTGCTAGGAACTGGACAGCTACATGTAAAAGAAAGAAATTACAACACTTCCTAACATCAAACACAAAGATAAACTCCAAATGCATTAAAGACCTAAATGTAAGACCCAAAACTATAAAACTCTCAGAGGAAAACACAGGCAGAACACTCGATGACATGAATCAAAGCAAGATCCTCCATGACCCCCCTCCTACAGTAACGGAAATAAAAACAAAAGTAAACAAGTGGGACATGATTAAACTTAAAAGCTTTTGCACAGCAAAGGAAACTACAAGCAAGGTGAAAAGACAACCCTCGGAATGGGAGAAAATAATAGCAAATGAAACAGCTGACAAAGGATTAATTTCCAAAATATACAAGCAGCTCATACAACTCAATACCAGAAAAACAAACAACCCAATCAAAAAGTAGGAAAAAGACCTAAACAGACATTTTGCCAAAGAAGACATACAGATGGCTAACAAACACATGAAAAGATACTCAACATCACTCATTATTAGAAAAATGCAAATCAAAACCACAATGAGATGTCACCTCACACCAGTCAGAATGGCCATCATCAAAACGTTTACAAACAATAAATGCCGGAGAGGGTGTGGAGAAAAGGGAAAGCTCTTGCACTGTCAGTGGGAATGTAAATTGATACAGCCACTATGGGAGATGGTATGGAGAGTCCTTAAAAAAATAGGAATAAAACCACCATATGACCCAGCAGTCCCACTCCTAGGCATATACTCTGAGGGAACCAAAATTGAAAAAGACACATGTATCCCATTGTTCATTGCAGCACTATTTACAATAGCTAGAACATGGAAGCAACCTAGATGTCCATCAACAGGTGAATGGATAAAGAAGTTGTGGTACACATACACAATGGAAAATTACTCAGCCATAAAAAGGAATGCATTTGAGTCAGTTCTGATGAGGTGGATGGACCTGGAACCTATTATACAGAGTGAAGTAAGTCAGAAAGAGAAAGATAAATATCGTATTCTAATGCATATATATAGAATCTATAAAAATGGTACTGAAGAATTTATTTACAGGGCAGCAGTGGAGAAACAGACATAGAGAACAGACTTATGGACATGGGGAGAGGGGTGGAGAGGGTGAGATGTATGGAAAGAGTAACATGGAAACTCATATTAGCATGTGTAAAATATATAGCCAACAGGAATTTGCTGTATAGCTCAGGAAACTCAAACAGGGCTTCTGTATCAATCTAGAGAGGTGGGATGGGGAGGGACATGGGAGGGAGGTTCAAAAAGGAGGGGATATATGTGTACCTATGGCTGATTCATGTTGTTGTATGGCAGAAACCCACACAAAACTGTAAAAATTTTACAAACAAAAAAATAATTAATTAAAGAAATTTACTTCTTCAGAAAAAAAATTACTTTTAATTTTCTTTTTACTGCTTACAAGTAAAAAGAAAGATGCTTCCCATTGATTTGTTGTGACAGTTTCTCCATGCTATGAGCAGTTATATGCATGGGGTAAAACAATGTACATTGAGAAGGAGTAACCATTTCATCTCTTTCGCATGGTCTAGATATTGCTTCCATGTCTAAACATTCTATATAAGCAGCGTATAATCAAGGCACCTAGAGTGAATTTTTACGTGGACTTATTAAAGTATAGATGAGTCAGTTGAACTGAGGTGGATTAACCTAGAGCTTGTTATACAGAGTGAAGTAAGTTATAAAGAGAAAAACAAATATCGTATATTAATGCACACACATACACATATATATACAGAATCTAGAAAAATGGTGGTGATGAAACTATCTGCAGGGCAGGAATAGAGATGCAGATGCAGAAAATGGACTTGAGAACACAGCAGGGAAAGGAGAAAGTGGGACTAATTGAGGCAGTAGCATTGACATATATACACTACTATGTGTAAAATAGGGCTTCCCTAGTGGCTCAGACGGTAAAGCATCTGTCTGCAATGCAGGAGACCTGGGTTCGATCCCTGGGTTAGGAAGATCCCCTGGAGAAGGAAATGGCAGCCCACTCCAGTATTCTTGCCTGGAAAATCCCATAGACCGAGGAGCCTGGTAGGCTACCGTCCATGGGGTCGCAAAGATTCGGACACGACTGAGTGACTTCACTCACTCATGTGTAAAATAGATAAGTAGTGGGAAGCTGCTATATAACACAGGGAGCCCAGTCTGGCACTCTGTGACCACCTAGAGGGGTAGGATGGGGGTGGGGTGGGAGGGATTCGAGAGGGAGGGGATATATATTCTTATGGCTGATTCGCATTGTTGTACAGCAGAAACCAACACAACACTGTAAAACAATTATCCTCCAATTAAAAAGTTTAAAACAGAATTTCAAAGGAATAAAGATGAAAGTCACTCAGTTTTATCCAACTCTTTGTGACCCCATCGACTATACAGGCCAGGGAATTCTCCAGGCCAGAATATTGGAGTGGGTAGCCATTCCCTTCTCCAGCAGATATTCCCAATCCAGGAATTGAACTGGGTCTCCTGCATTGGAGGCAGATTCTTTACCAACTGAGCTATCAAGGAAGCCCAAAGAAAGATGAAGTTGGCCCAACAGATAAAGTCTGGGTACCTTCTCAACAATTTCCACTGCTTTTCCAATTCTGCCCACAAAAATGATGACCGAAGACGTTTTAGAAGGCAGTGTAACGTGCTGAGCCAATCAGAAGACTGGGAGGATAATGGTCAGCCAGTTCAGACATATCCAGGATGGTACTTCATTTAATTCCCACTTAAATCAGCTGCACCCACTGCAAGAAAGGCTGGAGAATGTATTCTAGCTGCATCCCTGAGAAGAAGAGGGGGTGGATTTTGGTAAATGCTCAGCAGTCATTGCTGGAATGATTTAATGTGTGGTGAGATCAGTTAATAAACTTTCTGCGAGATGCTAAGGTGTTCAATAAACGTGTTCTCCCCACTGAACATTTAGCCAAAAAACTAGGCCTCAGGGGCTTCATACCAGCTGTTCCCTCTGCCTAAAATTCCCTTGTCTCAGGGAACCCACAAGCTCACCCCATCACTTGTTCAGGTCTCTGATATAATACTGTAATGGAGTGGGACCCTATGGTCCTTCCCACCATGTCCTCCACCTGCCTTTTGTGAAAAAACTTTACCCACAGAGTAAGTTTAATCAGAGAAGCAAGAAAACGCAGAAACAAAGACAAGCAGTCAAACAAGACTACACAACAATAGTTTAGTCAGTAACCAAAGTCCAGGCCCTTTAGTTCCTTCCCAAGGGCTACAGATAATATTCTGAGCCACATTCTGTGAGCTGTCTGGTAGATACTGAAACCCCCACCAGGTGGAAGAAGTTAACGACATGATGACCAAACTTTAGCCGTGACATAAGCTTCCACAGTTCCAAGAACTGGCCTCAAGGAAATGGGGACAAACTGACCCTGGAACTGAAGATTAACTCGACTAAAAACAATCAAGATGGGGGAATTCCTTAGCAGTCCAGTGGTTAGGATGCTGCGCTTTCTCTCCTGGGGTCCCAAGTTCAATCACTGGGCAGGGAACTAAGATCCCACAAGCTGTGAGGCAGGGCCAAAAAAAAAATCAAGATGACATTTGTCAGACTGCGTGAGCAATTTCAAGATGATTGTCAGAGCTGACTGTGCTTTTTCTGCATGTATTCCCCTCCCTCCATCTATAAAAGCTCTTGCCCGCTGATTGTCAGTGGCCTTCCCAGGGCGGGGACCGTGTGAGAGGGGAAAAGCGGGGCTCAGGTGGAAAGTGGTGGAGTGCAGAAGGGGGAGGTCAGCCTTTGGACCCACCTCCCCGACCCACTTCAGTTGCCAACATCCCAGATAAAGTAAACTTTGCCTTCCACCGACTTTGCCCCTTTATGCACTTGTGAGCAGTGAGCAGCTGGACCCCCACTTTCATTAACAATATCACTCACTCAGAGAGGTCATTTCTGTACCTAACCTGAAAACCAGCGTCTTTTAATTTAATGGCTACAGTCACCATCCACAGTGATTTTGGAGCCCAAGAAAATAAAATCTGTCACTGTTTCCACTTTTTCCCCTTCTATTTGCCATGAAGTGATGGGACTGGATGCCATGATCTTAGTTTTTCAAACATTGACTTTTAAGCCAGCTTTTTCACTCTCCTGTTTTACCCTCGTCAAGAGGCTCTTTAATCAAGCCATGGTTTTTCCAGTAGTCATGTATGGACTATAAAGAAGGCTCAGTGCCGAAGAATTGATGCTTTCAAACTGTGGTGCTGGAGAAGACTCCAGAGTCCCTTGGACTGCAAGGAGATCAAACCCGTCAAAGGAAATCAGTCCTGAATATTCATTGGAAGGACTGATGCTGCAGCTAAAGCTCCAATACTTTGACCACCTGATGTGAAGAGCCAACTCAACTGGAAAAGATCCTGATGCTGGGGAAAACTGGGGGCAAGAGGAGAAGGGGGTGACAGAGGATGAGATGGTTGGATGGCATCACGGACTCAATGGACATGAGTTTGAGCAAACTCCAGGAGATAGTGAAGGACAGGAAAGCCTGGCATGCTGCAGTCCATGGGGTTGCAAAGAATCGGACATGGCTTAGCGACTGAACAACAACCACATTGGTTGTTACTCAGGAGAACACTCACCAGTACGCCAGGAGACAATAAAACCCAGTGATGTCATTCTTACTGGTTAGCCTCCAACGGCACAGAACAAGGTGGAAAACAGGAGAGAGTGGAACCGGATGGCAAATGGAGTTTTAACGAGTTTTTTGTTGCCAGAGCACCATCAGTTACTTTCTGAATCCCTGTGATTCAGGTCATTTTTCTTAGCAGTGTGCTTGACCTGATTTTTTTTTTCTTCACTGGCTACCAAAGGGAACAGATACAAAAGGGAAAATACATTCTCCAAGGAATCCCCAGTAAACCATTTTTATTGGCATGTAGTTGCTCTGCAATGTTGTGTTCGTTTCCGTTACACAGCAAAGTGAAGCCACAAGTGTCTATATATATCCCCTCTTCCTTGGATTTCCTTCCCATTTAGGTCCCCACAGAGCACTGAGTAGAGTTCCCTGTGCTATACAGTAGGTTCCATTAATTATCTATTTTATATATAGCAGTGTATATATATCGATCCCAATCTCCTAATCCATCCCACTCACCCCCAATAAATCTTAAGAACTGTTCCACATACACATTTACATCTATAGTGATCTCTCTCGTTAAGCCAGCTCTCCCAAAGGAAGAGGGTCATTACTCTGTTTATGTTCTCCCAATCATGTTTCCTTTGGCCGAAAGAGCAGGCAGCTGGCCAAACATATCATGCCCTCCAGCATGGTGGAGGTCACTCTCTGAGTCCCATAGCTGAAACTGCACACACGGAGCTGCTGGGAAATACGACACTCTGACACCATCCACCGCCCACACGGCGAATGTCTTTGCCAGCCACCCAGGCTGGAGAATTGCTGCTTATAAATCCTGAGCAAAGTCCAATCTCTCTGTAAAGTGAGGGGGAGGCAATCAGGAGAGAGGAAAGCAAGAGATCAAAATGCTAGATGAAATGCCCCCGTCCCTTACTCGTGTGAGCCAATCATTTAACCAAGAAAGGACACAGTGAAAGCGATCAAACTCTGGAATTGAATCTGTGGTCAGACCCCCAGCTTTGGCACATCCTATCTTAATAATTTATATATATATATACACACACATATATATATACATGTATATATATATACATGTACATATGTGTGTGTGAGTATGTATGTGGTATAATTAATTTTATTGGATATAGTTGATTTACAATGATGTGTTGGTTTCTGCTGTATAACAAAGTGAACCCTAAGTTGCTGTTTTAGTTTTCTAGGTCAGCCAGGATGAACTACAATTGGCCCTCGGCATATGTGGGTTCTAGGGATTCCAGGGATTCAACCAATCCTCAGATCTGGGGACCCATGAATTCATAAATCCAACTGTAAGGGATTTGAACATCCCTGAGTTTTGGTACCCGTGGGGGTGCTGAAAAGAATGCCCCACAGATACTGAAGGAAGACTGGGACATTTAAACAATCAAACTGTTCACTCATGGTGCTGGAGACTAAAAGTCCAAACTCAAGCCGGCAACAGCACTGGTCCTTTCTGAGAGCTGTGAGGGAAGAGTCCGCTCCCGCCTCTCTCCTTGGCTTCTAGATGGCTGTCTTCATGCTCACATGGCATTCTCCCTATTGGCATGGCTGTGACTGTGCTTCCCATTTTTTACAAGGACATCAATCATATTGGATTAGAGTCCACTCTAATGACCTCATTTTAACCAGTTACATCTGCAATGACCCTATTTCCAAATAAGGTCAGGTTCCCATGTTCTGGGAGATAGGGCTTCAAGGTAAGACTTTCAAGTATGCTATGGACTGAATGTATTCCTCCAAAAGTCATATGTTGAAATCCTAACCCCAGTGTGATGGAATTGCCGGTAGGGGATCTTTGGGTGGCAATCGGGCTATCAGGGTGGAGCCTTCTAGAGTGGGATTCAGATTCATGTCCTTTTTTGTTGTAGATTTATTTATTTATTGGCTGTGTTGGGTGTTCATTGCTACATGTTAGCTTTCTTCAGTTCAGCAAGCAAGGGCACTATTCACAGCCACGCGCAGCCTTCTCACTGCAACGGCTTCTCTTGTTGTGCAGCGTGAGCTCTAGGGTGCGCAGGCTTCAGTAGCTGTAGTACATGGGCTCAGTGGTTGCAGCTTCCAAGCTCTAGAGTGCTGGCTCAGTAGCTGTGGCACATGGGCTTAGTTGCTCTGCAACATGTGGGATCTTAGTTCCTGGGCCAGAGGTTGAACCAGTGTCCCTTGCATTGCAAGGTGGATTCTTAACCACTGGACCACCAGGGAAGTCCTGATTCATGTCCTTTTAAGAAGAGATCCTAGAGGGCTCCCTCATCCCTTCTGCCACCTGAGAACACAAGGAGAAGTTGGCCATCTAGGAAGCAGGCCCTCAACAGGTACTGAATCTATAAGTGCCTTGATCTTGAACTTCCCAACCTCCACAACTGGGAGAAATAAATTCTGTTGTTTTTAAGCCATCCAGACTATCATATTCTGTTATAGCAGCCTGAAGGGTCTAAGACTGTGGGGAAAAATTATTCAATCCATAACAGTTACTATGAAGCCTTATAAAATTAAAAATCTTGAATGGATAATCATGATGAAGGGATTATTAAATAAGAAAGCACTTTATGGGGCTTGCCTGGTGGCTCAGTGATAAAGAATTTGCCTGCCAATGCAGGAGACACAGGTTCCATCCCTGATCCGGGAAGATCCTACATGCCGCAGAGCAACTAAGCTTGTTGGCCACACCTATCTAGCCTGTGCTCGAGAACCCAGAAGTCGCAACTATTGAAGCCCACACACCTAGAGCCCATATTCTGCAACAAGAGTTGTCACTGCGATGAGAAGCCTGCACATCACAACCAGAGAGCAACCCCAGCTGGTCTCAACTAGAAAGTCCATGCGCAGCAATGAAGACCCAGCACAGCCAAAAATAAATAAATAAATACAATTATTTTTAAAAAGACATCACTTTACTGTCCCCCACAAAGTGGGTCCTTAAAAACAGTTGGTCTGGCAAAAGATATGCTGAAGACCTCCAGGTGGAGTCTGATGGAGAAAACCCTGACAATATATTGAGTCCTTACCAGATAACACAGAACACACTGTAATCAATGTTATGGAGATAGAAATTGCCTACAATACAATGCATCCATCTGATGTATACAGTTTGATGCGTTTTTACTAGCGCACACCACCTGTAATCACCACCAACACCATCAACATTCAGAACATTTCCATCACCCCAAAAGTTCCCTCTTGCCCCTTTATTATCAACACCCTATCCCTGCCTCCAAGTCACCACCAATCTGTTCTCTGTCACTGTAGAGTAAACTCATCTATTCTATAATTTTACACAAATGAACTCCTCTTTTGTGTCCGGCTCCTTTCACGAAACATAATGCTTTTGAGATTCATCCACATTGGTCTGTGTACCAGTTTCTGTTCCTTTGTATTATATGCCATTGTATGGCTGGACCACGGTTTGTCTGCTCACCTGTTGATAGACATTTGGCTTGCTGCTAATGTTTGCCTATTACAAACAGAGCTGCTGTGAACGATCACATACAAGCTCTGGTGTGGACATGTGTTTTCATTTATCCTGGGTAAGTACTCAGCTTCGGAAATACCATCTGGTGAGCATACATTTAACTCCATAAAAAAGCTTCTACCATACTGCTTTCCATCAGCAGTGGGCACGATACTCCCCAGCCTTGCCAGCAATTGGCATCATCCATCCTTTGGATGATAGTCATTCTGGTGAGTGTGTAGTCAAATCTTGCTGGGGTTCTCATTTGCATTTCCCTAATGTTCAATGATGCCATACAAATAGACACGTGTGTGTCTCTGCATTCGTGTTTAGTCATATCTGACTCTGTGACCCTATGGACTATAGCCCACCAGGCTCCTCTGTCCGTGGAATTATCCAGGCAAGAATACTGGAGTGGATTGTCATTTCCTCCTCTAGGGGATCTTCCCGACCCAGGGATTGAACCAGAGTCTCCTGTGGCTCCTGCATTGGCAGGCAGATTCTTTACCACTGAGCCACCTGGGAAGCCCCATACACGCACAAGTGAGCTTTAAAGTAATAAAAGAGACATCCCTGGTGGTCCAGCGGTTGAGAATTCACCTGCCAGTACAGGAGACATGGGTTCGATTCCTGGTCTGGGAAGATCCCACATGCCAAGGGGCAACTAAATCCATGTGCCACAGCCACTGAAGCCTGCATGCTCTAGAGCCCATGCTCCACCACGAGAGAAGCTGCCATGATGAGAAGCCCTCGCACCGCGACTAGAGAGTAACCCACCTCGCCGCAACTAGAGAAAGCCCTTTCACAGCAACAGAGGCCTGGTGCAGCCAAAAATAAACAATAAACAAAACGTTTAAAAGAAATAAAAGGTTTCCCAGAAGTCAGAAAAGAGACAGCTGAGAGGCAGGAGGTAAGCATGCAACATGGCACCAAGAAAGCTTGTAGAGCATAATATAGAGGAAGTATTAGGGGCTTTACTGACTCTGCAAGGCAAGAGATGGGGCCTCATGTCCTGAGTGAACAGATAAATAGCAATTGACATTTTCCACATAGAGCTGGAACTCCGGTGGGACTAGGTAGTACCCTAGGGAATGGGTACCAGGAGAACTTTATCTACCAGCCCGGAGAAAATAAAAGGAAGCTTGTCTCTTCCCTGTACATTAAAAAAAAAAAAAACTGAAGGACTTCCCTGGTGGTCCAGTGGCTAAGACTCCACGCTCCCAATGCAGGGGGCCCAGGGTTAGATCCCTGGTCAGGGAACTAAGATCCTGGACACTGCAACTAAAGATCTTGCATGCTGCAACTGAGACCTAGCACAGTCAAATTAATAAATAAATATTTTTTTAAACAAAAAGTAAATTAAAAATTTTTTTAATTGGTAATATCTAGTGTGGGCTAGGATGTGGAAAGACAGACATTAATTTATGCTGTTGTGGGAGTAAACATTGTTATAAACTGTTGGGAGGGCAAGGTTATATTAATATTATTTATTACATTTATATTACAGAAATATTATTTAAAACCTAAATATGCATCTTATGTTTATTTATTTTTTAGAAGTTCTTAGCATAAGCTAAATAAAGGTAGCTTAAGCAAAATTATGATTATGGTGATAATGATGTTAAAAGGGAAGGACATGCCTTACCGCATATAATGCAGAACAAATTTTCTTCTCACAGGAACTAGGACCTGTCCTAAAAAATCATCACAACGTAGTAGATCTTCAATACCTGCACGTTAGCTTCAGTCTTCTCACTCTGCACCATCCCTATTGCTGTTGCTCAGTCACTAAGTCATGTCCAACTCTTTGTGACACCATGGACTACAGCACACCAGGCTCCCCTGTTCTTCACTATTTCCCAAAGTTGGCTCAAACTCACGTGCATTGAGTCGGTGATGAAGTGTGGTCCTCTGGAGAAGGGAATGGCAAACCACTCCAGTATTCTTGCCTCAAGAACCCCATGAACAGTATGAAAAGGCAAAAAAGATACGACACCGGAAGATGAGCCCCCCAGGTGGGTAGATGTCCATATGCCACTGGGGAAGAGCGGAGAAATAGCTCCAGAAAGAGTGAAGAGGCTGGGCAAAAACAGAAACAATGCCCAGTTGTGGATGTGTCTGGTGGTGAAAGTAAAGTCTGATGCTGTAAATAACAATACTGCATGGGAACCTGGAATATTAGGTCCATGAATCAAAGTAAACTGGATGTGATCAGGCAAGAGATGGCAAGAGTGAATACTGATATTTTAGGAATCAGTTGAACTAAAATGGACAGAAAGGAAAAATTTAATTCAGATGACCATTATACCTACTATTGTGGTCAAGAATCCCTCAGAAGAAATGGAGTAGCCCACATAGTCAACAAAAGAATTCGAAATGCAGTACTTGGGTGCAACCTCACAAACGACAGAATGATCTTGGTTTGTTTCCAAGGCAAACCATTCAGCATCATAGTAATCCAAGTCTATGCCCCAATCACTAATGCCAAAGAAGCTGAAGTTGAACAATTCTATGCAGACCTACAGGACCTGCTAGAATTAACACCAAAAAAGATTCCATCCCTTCATTCATGTTCAAATGTTTATTGACCACCTGCCACGTGCTGGCAGAATACACGGCACTGTGGTTGGCTATGTGAAAGGCAGATCTGTCTCTGCTTCTTTCTGACACATGCTCTTGGGCAAAGTATTTAATCTAAGTCTCAGTTTTCTCATCTGTAAATTGGGAATGACCATGGGACTTGAATAATAGGGCTAGTGTGAGAAAATTAGATAATAAACGCAGAATGACTGGAACCCAGTAATCACTCCCTGTGGTTGGTGATTCTTTTCTTACATGCAGTATGTTGGGAATGAAATAAAAATAATCCCCTTTCCATGGTGCTTTCCAATCAATGGACAAGCGTACATTAAACCAAAAAATCTTTTAGTCCCAATTACAAAGGAGAGTTAAGGCTTTAAAACAGTTTGGGTGAGATACACTTCCAAATCTAATCAACTGTGTCTGGAATTTAGGAGGAAAGAGCAATCACATTGCACCAACATGGCTTCCTGAACCATTCCTTTGGATGGGAGAATGATTCCCAGAGAGAGGGGGTGGAGGTTAGAGGATTGTGGACAAGTAGATACTCCAAAAGGTATCCACTATGATATCCAATTTCTTAACATTTCACTTCTGACATTAACCCTAACCCAGAGAGATAATTGTAAAAATGTTCAGAACAACCTTGTATCAGTTACCTATTTCTATGATGATATTCTGTAACAAATAAACACAAAATATCAGTGGCATCAGTTCAGTCGTTCAGTCGTGTGCGACTCTGCAACCCCATGGACTGCAGCACGCCAGGCTTCCCTGTCCATCACCAACTCCTGGAGCTTGCTCAAACTCATGTCCATAGAGTCAGTGATGCCATCCAACCATTTCATCCTCTGTCATCCCCTTCTCCTCATGCCTTCAATCTTTCCCAGCATCAGGGTCTTTTCCAGTGAGTCAGTTCTTCACATCAGCTGGCCAAAGTATTGAAGATTCACCTTCAACATTAGTCCTTCCAATGAATATTCAAGACTGATTTCCTTTAGGATTGACTGGTTTGCTCTCCTTGCAGTCTAAGGGACTCTCAAGAGTCTTCTCCAACACCACAGTTCAATTCTTTGGTGCTCAGCTTTCTTTATGGTCCAACTTTCACATCCATTTATGACTACTGGAAAAACCATAGCTTTGACTAGATGGACCTTTGTTGGCAAAGTAACATCTCTGCTTTTTAATATCCTGTCTAGGTTTGTCATAGCTTTTCTTCCAAGGAACAAGTTCCTTTTAATTTCAAGGCTGCAATCACCATCTGTAGTGATTTTGGAGTCCAAGGAAATAAAGTCTGTCACTGTTTCCATTGTTTCCCCATCTATTTGCCATGAAGTGATGGTGCCATATGCCATGACCTTTGATTTTTTGAATGTTGAGTTCATATATATATATATTTGGCTGCATCAGGTCCTAGTTGCAGCATATGCGATCTAGTTCCCTGACCAGGGATCAAACCCAGGCCCCCTGCATTGGGAGCTTGGAGTCTTCACCACTGGACCATCAGGGAAGTCCCTGAATGTTGAGTTTTAAGCCAGCTTTTTCACTCTTCTCTTTCACTTTCATCAAGAGGCTCTTTATTACTCTTGGCTTTCTCCTATAAGGGTGGTATCATCTGCATATCTTAGGTTATTGATATTTCTCCCAGCAATCTTGATTTCAGCTTTGCTTCATCCAGCCTGGCATTTCGCATGATGTACTCTGCATATAAGTTAAAAAAGCAGGGTGGCAGTATACAGCCTTGATGTATTCCTTTCCTCCATGTCCGATTCTTTTTTTTTTTTTCCCATGTCCGATTCTAACTGTTGCTTCTTGACCTGCATACAGATTTCTCAGGAGGCAGGTAAGGTGGTCTGGTATCCCCATCTCTTGCAGAATTTTCCACTGTTTGTTGTGATCCACGCAGTGAAGGCTTTGGCATAGTCAGTGAAGCAAAAGCAGATGTTTTTCTCGAACTCTTGCTTTTCTATGATCCAATGGATGTAGGCGATTTGATCTCTGGTTCCTCTGCCTTTTCTAACTCGAGCTTGAACATCTGGAAGTTCAAGGTATACATACTGTTGAAAACTCACTTGGAGAATTTTGAGCATTACTTTGCTAGTGTGTGAGATGAGTGCAATTGTGCAGTAGTTTGAGCATTCTTTGGCATTGCCCTTCTTTGGGACTGGAATGAAAACTGACCTTTTCCAATCCTGTGACCACTGCTGAGTTTTCCAAATTTGCTGACATATTGAGTGCAGCATTTTAACAGCATCATCTTTTAGGATTTGAAATAGCTCATCTGGAATTCCATCACTCCACTAGTTTTGTTTGTAGTGATGCTTCCTAAGGCCCACTTGACTTCACACTCCAGGATGTCTGGTTCTAGGTGAATGATCACATTATTGTGGTTATCTTGGTCATTAAGATCTTTTTTGTATAGTTTTTATGTGTATTCTTTCCACCTTTTCTTAATATCTTCTGCTTCTGTTAGTCCATACCATTTCTGTCCTTTATTGTGCCCATCTTTGCATGAAATGTTCCCTTGGTATCTCTAATTTTCTTGAAGAGTCTTTCCCATTCTATTGTTTTCCTCTATTTCTTTTCATTGATCACTTAGGAAGGTTTTCTCATCTCTCCTTGCTATTCTTTGGAACTCTGCATTCAGATGGGTATATCTTTCCTTTTCTCCTTTGCCTCTTCCAACAACACAAGAGATGACTCTACACATGGACATCACAAGATGGTCAATACAGAAATCAGGTTGATTATAATCTTTGCAGCCGAAGATGGAGAAGCTCTATACAGTCAGCAAAAACAAGACCTGGTGCAGACTGCGGCTCTGATCATGAACTCCTTATTGCAAAAGTCAGAATTAAATTGAAGAAAGCAGGGAAAACTACTAGACCATTCAGGTTTGACCTAAATCAAATCCCTTACAATTATACAGTGGAAGTAACAAATAGATTCAAGGGATTAGGTCTGATGGAGTGCCTGAAGAACTCTGGACAGAGGTTTGTGACATTGTACAGGAGGCAGTGATCAAGATCATCCCCAAGAAAAAGAAATGCAAAAAGGCAAAATGGTTGTCTGAGGAGGCCTTACAAAATAGCTGAGAAAAGAAGAGAAGCTAAAGGCAAAGGAGAAAAGGTTTACCTATCTGAATGCAGAGCTCCTAAGAATAGCAAGGAGAGATAAGAAAGTCTGCGTCGTGATCAATGGCATACGACAGTAAATTTGTTGCACATATGTCTGGGGTCAGTGGAGGATCAAATGGTTTTGCTGATCTTAGCTCTTTTTGCTCACATGACTGATGGTTAGCTGGCTGACCGTGGAGTGACAAGAGCAACTTGGCTCTGTGCCGCACGTCTCTCACTCTCCTGAAGGCGATCCCCAGTGTGTCCTCGTGGTGATGTCAGTGGTGCAAGAGTTAGCCTAGTCACGTAGGGACCTTTCAAGCATGTTCCTACCCAAAGCAAGTCATAGTAAACCCACAGTAAAAGCAGTAGGATGCTAGGACTTGCCTGGTAGTCTAGTGATTGAGAATCCACCTGCCAAAGCAGGGAAAACAGGTTTGATCCCTGGTCTGGGAACTTTCCATGTGCCTCAGAGCAACTGAGACCATGTGCCATAACTACTGAGCCCAAGCTCTAAAGCCAGCAAACCACTGAGCAGCTCACATTCCCAGGGCTTTCCCCAACAAGAGAAGCCGCTGCAATGGGAAGCTCCTGAACCACAACAGAGAGCAGCCCCCACTCACCACAACTAGAGAAAGCCCTTGTGCAGCAACGAAGAGTCAGTGCAACCGAAAATAAATTAATAAATAATTTTTAATTAAAATTCAAAAATAATAAAATGCTACAAAGTGACTGGCAAAAGAGAAGTGTGAAGAATTGATACCATTTTGGCAATCTACCATGTGCATCATTTGTAATTGCCAAAGAAACAAAAACAAACAAACACGGGCTGATTTGTGTTGAGGTTTGACAGAAAACAGCAAAATTCTGTAAAACAATTATCCTTCTAAACAAACAAACCACAAAATAAAATAACCTTTTTTAAGTAACCTAAATGACATCAGTAGGAAATTGGTTAGATAAATTAAGCCACAACATGGAACAGCATCTGTATTAGTTTCTTCTCACTGCTCTAACAAACATGCATTAACTCAGTTGCTTAAAATAGCACAACTGTATTGTCTGAAATGGGTTCCACTGTTGTTGCTGTTCAGTTGCTCAGTCGTGTCTGACTCTTTGCGACCCCACGCACTGCATCACCCCGAGCTTGCCTGTCCTTCACTATCTCCCAGAGTATGCTCAAACTCATGTCCATTTAGTTGATCCTACCATCCAACCATTCTCTGCCCTCCCCCTTCTCCTCCTGCCCTCCATCTTTCCCAGCATCAGGGTCTTTTGCACAGAGTCACTCTTTGCATCAGGTGGCCAAAGTAATGGAGCTTCAGCCTCAGCACCAGTACTTCCAATGAACATTCAGGGTTGATTTCCTTTAGGATTGGCTAACTTGATCTCCTTGCTGTCCAAAGGACTTTCAAGAGTAGTTTCCCACACCATAGTTTAAAAGCATTAATTCTTCAGTGCTCATTCTTCTTTATGGTCCAGCTCTCACATCCATACATGACCAGTGGAAAATCCATAGCTTTGACTACATGGACTTTTGTTGGTAAAGTGATGTCTCTGCTTTTTAATATGCTGTCTAGGTTCATCATAATTTTTCTTCCAAGGAGCAAGCATCTTTTAACTTCACAGCTGGGTTCCACTGACCTGAAACCAAAGTGTTGGTAGGCCTGTGCTTGATGTCTCTGGAAGCTCTAGAAGAGAACATACTTCCTCGACTTTTCCAGGTTCTAGAGATGCATTTCTTGTATCCCTTGATTCATCCCCTTCCTCCATCTTCAAAGGCAGCAGTGTAGTATCTTCAGGTACCTTTCTCCCCGATCTTCCATCATCACATTGCCTCTGATCTCCTGCCCCTTGTTAATATAAAGACACCTGTGATTACATTGGACTTCCCTAGTGACTCAGCAATAAAGAATCTGCCTGCAATGCAGGAGACCCAGATTTGATCCCTGGATTGGGAAGATCCCCTGGAGGAGGGCATGACACCCACTCCAGTATTGCCTGGAGAATCCCATGGACAGAGGAGCCTGGTGCGCTACAGTTCATGGGATTGCAAAGAGTTGGACACGACTAAAGCAATGGAGCATGCACGTGATTACATTTGGAACCACTTGGATAATCCAGGATGTCTCTTTGTGGTGGGGGTAGGGCAGGGCTGTCTTGTTCTCTGTAAGATGTTTCCATCTAATAGCATATTCAGCCTCCACCCCCAAGATACCATGGACACGACCACCCTCAAATGTTATCACCAAATGTCCCCTGGGGGACAACTCTCCCCCATTGAGAAACACTGACCAGAGGCAAAAATTAAAAGACATCCTGTCTCTGGACTTCCCTGGTGGTGCAGTGGATAAGAATCCACCTGTCAGTGCAGAGGACACAGATTTGATCCCTGGTCTGGGAGGATTGCGCATGCCAAGAAGCAGCTGGGCCCTTGAGCACCACAGCTCCTGAGCTTGCTCTCTAGAGCCCATGAGCCGCAAGTACTGAGCCCACGAGCTGTAACTACTGAAACCTGCACACCTAGAGCCTGTTTCCTCAACAAGAGAAGCCTCTGCAATGAGAAGCCCACGCACCGCAACAAAGAGTAGCCCCTGCTCCCAACTACTAGAGAAAGCCCACGTGCAACGAGAATCCAGAGCAACCAAAAATATGCAATTAATTAATTACCAAATCACTAGACAGCCAATATATCTTATCAAGTAAATAAATCAGATAGAACAGAATGTACAACATGTTCTGACTTTGAAAATTGGCATTTTTAATAAATGTTTGAGAGGATTAATTGCAAATCACTAATATGGTTTTTCCAGTAGTCATGAACAGATGTGAGAGTTGGACCATAAAGAAGGCTGAGCGCTGAAGAATTGATGCTTTCTAATTGTAGTGCTGGAGAAGACTCTTGACAGTCCCATGGACAGCAAGGAGATCAAGCCAGTCAATCCTAAAGGGAATCAACCCTGAATATTCACAGGAAGAACTGGTGCTGTGGAGAAGGCAATGGCACCCCACTCCAGTACTCTTGCCTGGAGAATCCCAGGGACGGGGGAGACTGGTGGGCTGCCGTCTATGGGGTCACATAGAGTAGGACACGACTGAAGCGACTTAGCAGCAGCAGCAACAGCAGAACTGGTGCTGAAGCTGAAGCTTCAATACTTTGGCCACCTGATGCAAAGAACTGACTCATTGGAAAAGACTCTGACACTGGGAAAGATTGAAGGCAAAAGGAGAAGGGGGTGGCAGAGGATGAGATGGTTGGATGGTATCACCAACTCAATGGACATGGGTTTGAGCAAACCCTGGGAGATAGTGACAGACAGGGGACACTGTCGTGCTGTAGTACATGGGGTTACAAAGAGTCGGACATGACTTAGCCACTGAACAACAGCTACAAATATGGGTGAGCTCTCCATGAGAGATTAATGGAGGTCATCAGTTTCCAGTTTTTGCATTTGTGAAGTGTATAGCTTTTACAGCTATACAAATTCAAAAGAAGATGAAATAGTGCTCTTTTAATCAGCTTTATTCAGAACAGTGTTGTCTTTAGCCAGTTGAGGTCAAGATTATGAACCTTTGCTATTCTCAAAAAGACAGGAGATAACAAGTATTGGCAATGATGTAGAGAAAAGCAACACTTGTGCACTGTTGGAGGAAATACAAATTGGTGCAGCCATCACAGAAAACAGTATGGAGGTTTCTCAAGAAATTAAAAATAGAACTACCCTGTGAGACAGCAATCCCACTTCAGGGTGTATATCCAAAGAAAAAGAAATCTGGGTCTTGATGAGATATCTGAGGCTCACATGTTCATTGCAGTATTATTCACAATGACCAAGATATGAAAACAAGCTAAATGTCCATCAATAAATAAACAGATAAAGAAAATGTGAAGTGACGTAAGTGGCCCGAAACCTAGTGACAGCAGCCCTGAGCTGTGAGTCAAAGCTTCCCTGATTTAATGTCTTTTTGGAGACTGCAAAATCAACTGACGAAAATTACACTGGAAATCCAGGTACGCAGGAAGGAAGGGGATAAATGCAAACCAGATTTGGCAGTCATGAGTATCTAAGAGCTATCTGGTGCCAAAAGGCTGGATGTGCTCCCCTAGGGAGGTGGGGAGGAGAGGAAAAGCAGGTGAATGGGGAGGGATGGGGTAAAGAAGAAACTGAGGACAGTCAAAGGCAGAGCAGGAAAGAGCAGCATCGAGAAAGCTGCAGGCTGGAGGAGACAGAGCTGTGGTGTGAGCATCTGAGATGCCAAGTGGGAAAGAAAGAATGAAAGACAGTGAGAGAGAGAGAGGGAGGGAAAGAGAGAATGAAAGAGAGAGAAAAAGAAAGAAGGAGGGACTTCCCTGGTGGTCCAATGCCTAAAACTCCCTGATCCCAATACAGGAGGACTGGGCTTGACCCTCGGGCAGGGAACAAGATCCCACATGCCGCAACTAAGAGTCTGTGTGCCCCAACAAAAGATTCTGTGTGCTGCGGCTAAAATACCTTACCTGCTATAACTAGGACCCAGTGTAGCCAAATAAATAAATAAATAACCTTGACCCTGAGGGATGGGATGGGGAAGGAGGTGGGAAGGAGGGTCAGGATGGGGAACACATGTACACCCATGGCTGATTCATGTGAATGTATGGCAACAATCACCACAATATTGTAATTAGCCTCCAATTAAAATTTTTAAAAAACATTTTTAAAAATTGAGATTGTTTCTTGAAAAAAATTAAAAAAGAAAGGAAAGAAGGGGAGGGAGGGAGGAGCGAAAGGAAGGAAAAAAGGAAGAAAGAAAAAAGGTCAAGGAAGTGAGAGCTGAAAATTAACCACGGGCTTGAGCAAATATGCGGTCACTAATGACCTCGACAAGAACAATTTGAGAGGACTGGTGGGCTAGAAAGCAATCAGTAGCAGGTTTAGAAGGACGCGGCATTGCAAAGTGCAGATAGGCTCAAAACAGTTGGCTGAAAAAATGAATAATCATGCCTGATTGTTGCCGGGTTGTCATGACAACCAGCTAAGACAATGATGATGAACGCTCTTTCTTTACGTGACCTTTTCTATTGAGGCTTAATTTACATCCAGCCAAATTCACCCTTGATTAGTGTACAGTCCTATGAGTTTTGAAAAATGCACGCAGCTGTGGAACCATCTCCAAAATCAAGATATAGAACAGTTTCATCAACCCCAAGCAGTTCCCTCAAGACCCTTTGTAATTAACTCCTCCCGGCATCTTCAGCCCATAGCAATCTGTCCCTACAGTTTTGTCATTACCGGGAGATCATATACATGGAAGTACAGTGTATGTCCCCTTCATGGATTACAGCCTTGTCGTGGCGAAGGGGCTTGTGGAACTCAATGAAGCTATGAGCCATGCTGTGCAGGGCCACCCAAGATGGGCGGGTCATGGTGGAGAGCTCTAACAAAACATAGTCCACTGGAGGAGGGAATGGCAAACCCCTCTAGTATTCTTGCCGCAAGAACCCAATGAACAGCATAAAAAAGCAAAAAGTCGCCAGTTCAGGTTCAATGCATGGTACTGGATGCTTGGGGCTGGTGCACTGGGACGACCCAGAGGGAGGGTAGGGGAGGGAGGAGGGAGGAGGGTTCAGGATGGGGAACGCGGGTATACCTGTGGCGGATTCATTTCGATATTTGGCAAAACTAATACAATATTGTAAAGTTTAAAAATAAAATAAAAGTTAAAAAAAAAAAGCAAAAAGATATGACACCGAAAAGTGAGCCCCCCATGTTGGAAAATGTCCAATATGCTACCAGCGAAGAGTGGAGGGCAATTACTAATAGCCCCAGAAAGAATGAAGCGGATGGGCCAAAGTGGAAATGACAGTTGGGGATGTATCTGGTGATGAAAGTAAAGTCCAATGCTGTGAAGAAGAATATCGCGTAGGTACCTGGAATGTTAGGTCCATAAATCAAGGTAAATTGAATGTGATCAAGCAGGAGATGGCAAGAGTGAACACTGACATCTTAGGAATCAGTGAACTAAAATGAATGGGAATGGGTGAATTTAATTCAGACGACCGTTATATCTACTGCTGTGGGCAAGGATCCCTTAGAAGAAAGGAAGTAGCCCTCAAAGTCAACAAAAGAGTCCAAAGTGCAAGTAAATGCAAGTTTTGCATTTACTTGCAAAACCCAATGCATGGTACTTGGGTGCAATCTCCAAAACAACAGAATGATCTTGGTTTGTTTCCAAGGCAAACCATTCAATATCACAGTACTCCAAATCTATGCCCCAACCACTGATGCCAAAGAAGCTGAAGCTGGCCAGTTCTATGAAGACCTACAAGATCTTCCAGAACTAACACACACACAAAAAAGATGTCCTTTTCATCATAGGGCACTGGAATGCAAAAGCAAGAAGTCAAGAGACACTTGGCTACTACTGCTAAGTCGCTTCAGTCGTGTTCAACTCTGTGCGATCCCATAGACGGCAGCCCACCAGGCTCCCCGTCCATGGGATTTTCCAGGCAAGAGTACTGGAGTGGGTTGCCATTGCCTTCTCCAATGCGTGAAAGTGAAAAGTGAAAGTGAAGTTGATCAGTCGTGTCCGACTCCTAGCGACCCCATGGACTGCAGCCCACCAGGCCCCTCCGTCCATGGGATTTTCCAGGCAAGAGTACTGAAGTGGGTTGCCATTGCCTTCTCAGAGAGACACTTGGAGTAACAGGAAAATTTGGCCTTGGTGTACAAAATGAAGCAGAGCAAAAGCTAATAGAATTTTGCCAACAGAACACACTGGTCATAGCAAACACCCTTTTTCAACAACACAAGAGATGGCTCTACACATGAGCATCACCAAACGGTCAATATCGAAATCAGATTGATCATGTTTTTGCAGCTGAAGATGGAGAAGCTCTAAGTTGTTTTGTGGTCATCAAAAACAACACTGGAAGCTGACTGTGGTTCAGATCATCAGCTCCTTATTGCAAAATTCAGGTTTAAATTGAAGAAAGTAGGGAAAACCGGTAGGCCATTCAGGAGTGACCTGAATCAAATCCCTATGATTATACAGTGGAAGTGACAAATAGATTCAAGGGATTAGATATGATAGAGTGCCTGAAGAACTATGGATGGAGGATCGTAACATTGTAAAGGAGGCAGTGACCAAAACCATCCCCACAAAAAAGAAATGCAAGAGGGCAAAGTGATTGTCTGGTAAGGCTTTACTAATAGCCAAGGAAAGAAGAGAAGTAAAAAGCAAGAGAGAATGGGAAAGATACACCCATCTGAATGCAGAGTTCCAGAAAATAGCAAGGAGCGAGAAGAAAGCCTTCTTAAGTGAACAGTCCAAAGAAATAGAGGAAAACAACAGAATTGGAAAGACTAGAGATCTCTTCAAGAAAATTAGAGATACCAAGGGAACATTTCATGCAAGGATGAAGCAAGCACAATAAAGAACAAAAATGGTAAGGACCTAACAGAAGCAGAAGAAATTAAAAGGAAAAGGTGGTGGCAAGAATACACAGAACTGTACAAAAAAAGATCTTAATGACCAGGATGCTCATGACAGTCTCATCACTCACCTAGAGCCAGACATCCTGGAGTGTGAAGTCGTTTGCCTTAGGAAGCACTACTACAAACTACTACAAACAAAGCTGAGCTATTTCAAATCCTAAAAGATGATGCTGTTCAAGTGCTTCACTCAATGTCAGCAAATTTGGAAAACTCAGCAGTGGCCACCAGACTGGAAAAGGTCAGTTTTCATTTCAATGCCAACCACTTTAAAAGTGGTTCCAGGCAACCTTGATGGCTTTCCCCATTGGCTCAGCAGGTAAAGAATCTGATTCCAATGCAGGAGACACAAGAGATGCAGGTTCAATCCCTGGGTCAGGAAGATTCCCTGGAGAAGGAAATGGCACCCCACTCCAGTATTCTTGCCTGGAAAATCCCACAGGCAGAGGAACTTGGCTGGCTACAGTCCATGGGGCCCCAAAGAGTCAGACACGACTGAGTGACTGAGCACAGCTCAGCAGAGCTGGCCTTTGGAAGTTGGGCCAGGGTGTAATGACTGACAGTGAGAAGGAAAAAACTGGGCATTGACAGCACCTACAACAGAGCAGATCAACAGTCAGATCCTGAACTATCTTCTCTTAATTTTCATCTCTTTCTTGAGCTGTAAATATCAAATATTTTTATAGCAACCCAAGATGCTTTGCATGAAGACCTTCTAAATCATCTTTACATTCTCTAATTGGGCTTGTCACTCACAGCTAATATTGCTCTATTTATAATTACTCTCCCCATTTAGGGTCTGAAGGTTTATTTTTGTTATTTCTGAGACAGGCATGCATATCCCAAGTATGCATGCTCCTATCACTATTTATCTATCTCTTTAGAAAAACAGGGTTATCATTTCTCTCTTTTTTCCTCACCTTGCTGTGCCTACCTCTGACCCTTGGTCTGGCAGCCTTCTTGTTTATTTTATTTGCTTATTTTTCTGACCCAAACACGAAGCATGCAGGATCCCAGTTCCAGACTAGGGATTGGACGCACAGCCCCTGCATTGGAAGCATGAATTCTTAACCACTGGACTGCCAGGGAAGTCCTCCAACCTTCTTGTTAATTTTAATTAATATCTTCCATGAACTTTATATTATTCCAAATATTCACAAATTTATTGTTTCACTTAATCTCCGTGGTGGATGATGACAAGGACCTCCTGCTTTTAAACATTCTGCAGATGAGAAAACTGAGGCTCAGACTTACTAAAAATCACTTAAGTTTCCACTGCATTGTTTAGGATACTCCTGGTTGTGACTAAAATCTCAAACTGAATTGGACATAGCATTAGCTGCCATGGACCAAAGTGCATCCTTTTAAAATTCATATGCTAAAGCCCTAACCCCCAACTTGACTGTATTTGGATTAGGGCTTTTAGGAGGCAATTATGGTAAAGAATATGCCGGCAAAGGAAGAGGCCTGATTTCGATCTCTAGGTTGGGAACATCCCCTAGAGAAAGAGAATGACTATCTAGTCCAGTATTCTTCTGTTCCATGTATTTTATGCATAGAATTCTAAGTATTCTATGACTTCTAGTCCAATATTGGACTCTCTATTCCAGAATTCTGGAGAATTCCATGGACAGAGGAGCCTGATGGGCTGCAAGTTTGTGGGTGGCAAAGAGTTGGATGTGACTGAATGACTAACATTTTTCACTTCCAAGGCTAAATAAGGCCATAAAGGTCGGGCCTAATTCAGTAAAGCTGCAGTCCTGATACAAAGAGAGGGACTTCTCTGGTGGTCTAGTGATTAAGAATCTGCCTGCCAATGCAGTGCAGGGGACAAAGATTCAATCCCTGGTCCAGGAAGATCCCACTTGCCATACAGCAACTAAGCCTGTATGCTGCAATTCTGGAACCCGTGTTCCCTAGAGCCCACGCTCCACAATGAGAGAAGCCACCACAATAAGAAGCCCACACACCTCAGCTAGGGAGTAGCCCCCACTCACCACAACCAGAGAAAGCCTGTGCAGCAATGAAGACCCAGCACAGACAAAAGTAATAAATAAATAAAACATTTTTAAAAGAGGAAGAGAGAGAAATCACACTGTCTCTATGTTCTTGAAAAGACCCTGATGCTGGGAAAGATTGAAGGCAGGAGGAGAAGAGGGCAATAGAAAATGAGATGGTTGGATGGCATCATTGACTCAATGGATCTGAGTTTGAGCAAACTCCGGGAGATGGTGAAGGATAGGGAAGCCTATCATGCTGCAGTCTATAGAGTTGCAAAGAGTGGGACATGACAGAGTGACCGAACAACCATGTTCCTGAACCAAGGAAAGGCCATGTGCAGATATAGCAAGAAGGAGACCATCGGAAAATCAAAAACAGAGCTCTCACTAGAAACCTGATTGACTGGAACACTGATGTTGGTTTCTTAGCCTCCAGAACTGTAAGAATTAAATGTCTGTTATTTAAGTCACCCAGTGGATGATACACCCAAGCAGACATCATAAATGAAAAAGTAAGATGTGTTTTTAAGAACGACTTGGTATTCTGGCTCAGTGATGTGATCAATAATTTAGTTTCTTCCCGTCTCTCTGCTGTGCGCTTCACGATGTTGGCTTCAAACTATGGTTGGCCAACCCTATGGTCAAAAGCTCTCTGCCAGTAGCCCTGAAGCTTCAAACTTCAGGGAAGGAGATAGAAATTCTTTGTTCTGAGATGCACTCTGATTGGTCCAGCCTTTATCACATGACCACCTCTGAGCAAATCACAGTAGACAGATAGTAGATACCTTAAGGCCCGCAGTTGGTTGAGTGTTTAAGAGTTGAATTGGACAGTTTTCCATGAACTATAATTTGTTGGAAAAAACTGACAGTCTATGAGGTTTCAACTTGGGTTCTGGCAGAAATTTTCTCAAAAATGAATGAAATGAACTTGCTGGTTCAAGGAAAACAACTGACAGTGTTTGTTGCCAGTGGTAAAATTTGAGCTTCAAGGGAAAATTTTAATTTTGGAAGACACGTGTTTGTCACCATGTTTGACAATGTTCCAACGCTGAAAGACTTTTCTGAGATTGGTGGTGATATTAACAAATGGAGTTTTTAAAATATTATGTAATGAAATGCGTCGATGTTTGGAAGATCTGTATGACTTAGTGAAGTAATATTATTCAAAAGACCAATGAACGAGTCATAAAAAGTGCAAGGTAGGACTTGTCCTTTCAGTCTAGTGATTAAGACACTGTGCTTCCAATGCAGGGGGCATGGATTTGATCCCTGGTCAGGGAATTAAGATCCCACATGTCTGTGATATTGAGAAAAAAAAGAAATACATGAAAAGTGCAAGGTAGACAAATGGATTTTAATAAAATAGAACTCACTGAAATGGAGAGTCCCCACTACAACTAACCTTGACTAAATTACCAGTTTTTCAAGTTTTAGTATAGCATTAAAGAAGAATTCAGCCATGAAATTAAAAGACGCTTACTCCTTGGAAGGAAAGTTATGACCAACCTAGATAGTATATTCAAAAGCAGAGGCATTACTTTGCCAACAAAGGTTCATCTAGTCAAGGCTATGGTTTTTCCTGTGGTCATGTATGGATGTGAGAGTTGGACTGTGAAGAAGGCTGAGCGCCGAAGAATTGATGCTTTTGAACTGTGGTGTTGGAGAAGACTCTTGAGAGTCCCTTGAACTGCAAGAAGATCCAACCAGTCCATTCTGAAGGACATCAGCCCTGGGATTTCTTTGGAAGGAATGATGCTGAAGCTGAAACTCCAGTACTTTGGCCACCTCATGCCAAGAGTTGACTCATTGGAAAAGACTCTGATGCTGGGAGGGATTGGGGGCAGGAGGAGAAGGGGACGACAGAGGATGAGATGGCTGGATGGCATCACTGACTCGATGGACGTGAGTCTGAGTGAACTCTGGGAGTTGGTGTTGGACAGGGAGGCCTGGCATGCTGCGATTCATGGGGTTGCAAAAAGTCGGACACAACTGAGCGACTGATCTGATCTGATCTGAAAGAAGAATTCTTGAGTTCCTGAGAAGTCTATTGAAATACTTTTTTCAGCTAGATGCTTGTAGGTTTTCTTCATAGACTTGGACTAAAATGACATTTAACAACAGAGTAATAAGGTAGTCTCACAAATGAGAATACAACTGTCTTCTAGGAGATTTGCAAATATTTAAAGCAATGCTATTCTTCTAACTAACTGAATTTTTTGGTTTGGAAAATATAATAAAATATGTTGTTCATGTTACCATTCAATGGGTTTTATTGTTATTTTAAGTAAATTTTAAATGCACATTGTAAATTTTCTCAATTTTAATGTTTAAACAGTAAGTATTGATAGCTACAACTTACATTTAAGAAAGCTGTGTAGGGTCCTCAGTAACTTTAAGAGTGAAGAGGGGGGCCTGAGACCAAAAAGTTTAAGAATTAGTGCTCTAATAATAATGTTTTTTTCTTTTCTTTAATTGAAGTATAGTTGACTTACAATATCATTTTAGTTTAAGGTGTACAGCACAGTGATTCAGTCACATATATATTGGAGTAAGAAATGGAAACCCACTCCAGGTCTTGCCTGGAAAATTCCATGGACAGAGGAACCTGGCAGGCTCCAGTCCTTGGGGTCACAAAGAGTCGGGCATGGCTGAGCGCACATGGCAGATACATACATATATCTATCTCAGTAATCTGATAAAAGAACACACACACACATATATGTATGTATGCTTGTGTGTGTGTGTGCGTGTGTGTGTGTTTTCAGCTGCTCATTCACGTCTGACTCTTTGCAACTCCATGAACTGTAGGCTGCCAGACTTCTCTGTCCATGGGATTTTCCCGGGCAGAAATACTGGAGTGGGGTGCCATTTCCTACTCCAGGGGATCCTCCCAACCTAAGGATTGAACCCACGTCTCCTGCATCTCCTTCACTGGCAGGTGGATTCTTTACCACTGCACCACTTGGGAAGCCCCATATATAAGTGATATCATATGGCTTTTGTTTTTCTTTCTGGCTTCACTTCAGCTAGCCATTCTGAACATTAAATTTCTTCCTGATGCCCTTCACTCTCTCCTAACTCTATGAGGACAGCTTTCTCCTAACTCTAGGAACTGATCATCTCTTCTGCCTGAAGTGCTCCCATGACAACCACAGAGTATCTCTCAGAATCCCACGGCTGAGTGTCTTTCCAGCGGCAGAACATCACAGAATTTCAGCATCACATGTACTAAGAAATTGAACAGCCTTAGACACTAGTGATCAGCCCAGGCACACATGGTACCTCTGAAAGTGAAAGTCACTCAGTTGTGTCCAACTCTTTGAGACCGCATGGACTGTAGCCTGCCAGCCTCCTCTGTCCATGGAATTCTCCAGGCCAGAATACTGGAATGGGTAGCTGTTCCCTTCTCCAGGGCATCTTCCCAACCCAGGAATCGAACCCAGGCCTCCCACATTGCAGGTGGATTCTTTACCATCTGAGCCACCAGAGATGCCAATCCAAACATCTAGTCTCAATTTAGGAAGCCAGTTGGCTACAGCTGGGAACTTTTGCTCCCATCTGGATCATGGGATTTTCCAAGTGACACATTGCCCGCAAGGACATAGACCTGAAGGATACATAAGCAAGGTGGAGTTCTTTTTTTAATAGTAATTCTTCCATTATAGAAACTGTCTTAGTCTGTTTGGGCTGCTATAACAGAATATCTCAGATTGGCTGACTCTTTAAAAAATTGTATTGTGGCAGTATATGCTGTATAGTAAAAGTGATTCAGTTACACACACATTTCTGTTATGGTTTATCACAGAATATCGAATATTGTTCCCTGTGCTATAGTGTTATTTGCTCGGTCGGGTCTGACTTTGTGGCCCTGTGGAGTACAGCCCACCAGGGCTGTAGCCCTCCAGGCTCTTCTGCCCATGGAATTCTCCAGGCAAGAATACTGGAGTGGGTAGCCATTCCCTTCTCCAGGGCGTCTTCCCAGCCCAGGGATCAAACCCAGGTTTCCCACATTGCAGGTGGATTCTTCACCATCTGAGCCCCCAGGGCAGCCTGTCATCTTGGGGCTAATTAGTTTTAATCAGTTTTTGTTGTATCCTCAGTGATTACATCATTCTTTTAAAGGCTGTGTCTGCCCCCTTCCCTCCTGTCTCATTTCCACTAGATGTTAAGGCAGATTTTAAGCACTGAAGCACATTGCTTCAGGGAAATATTTTTGAGAATTTATTATGGAGCAATAGAAAAGAAAGGTAGAAATGTTTCCCTCAGGGGCATTATTCAAAATCTGTGTTGTACACATATCAGTATAAGGCGTTTGGTGTTTTGTTTTTCTCATGTCCTGGACAATTAAACTGCCAATGAAGTGACATGAAATCAGAGAGAACTTTAACCTCGCTGCCATGGAGACCACGTTTCTCACTCATGGGGGTAAAGAGAGTTTACACAAGGATTTCCTAAGGTGATAAGGCAGCTGGCCATCGACAATTCCAGATACTTTATGGACAGGCAGAAAATCATGGGAATTTCCTGGGATTGACAAGTCAAGAAAGGGAAGCTTGAGATCTGTGATATTGTGATTTATAATAAGAAATACATATATTTGCGACTTCCCTGATGGTCCAGTGGTTAAGAATCTGCCTGCCAATGCAGGGGACATGGGCTCAATCCCTGGTCCAGGAAGATCCACATGGTTTGGAGCAACTAAGCCCATGTGCCACAGCTACTGAGCCCACTCTCTAGGGCCCTGCTCCGCAACAAGAGAAGTCACCACAGTGAGAAGCCCGCGCACTGCAACCAGAGAGTAGCCCCCACTCTCCGCAACTAGAGAAAGCCCAAGCACAGCAACGAAGACCCAGCACATCAAAACTAAAATAAAGAAATAAAAAGAAATATATATATTTGGTCTTCATCCTTGTTTCTATCATACAGCTCTTAAAACCTTGGAATTTCTGTGATAAGAGTGATGAATGTGTCTTGTTCTGCTAGGGAAAGCACACAGAGATGTGGGTGGGTTGCCGTTGGAACCAGCTTTGTCATTAGAGGGTTGAAAATTTCACTCCCACTTCCCAACCTCTGGGGTGATTGAGTTCAATCACCAGTGATCAAGGACTTAATCAATCATGTCTATGTAATGAAGCTTCCATAAAAACTCAAAGATTGGGGTCCAGAGAACTTCTAGGTTGGTGAACCAGAACACTTTCAGAAGTTCCTTTGTTCAGGATCTTGCCTGTGTATCTCTCTGCATCTGGCTGTTGAGTCTCACTGTAATAAACAAATGATGTAGTGAGTAAACTCTAGTATTCTGAGTTCAGTGAGCCACTGTAGGAAATTAATCAAACCCAAGAAGGGGGTCACGGTGATCTCAGGTGGCCTCGTCCTGCAGTGCCTTGAAGCAGGGTTTCAGTTCCCCGCCAGAGATTGGGATGGGGTCATAACGGTGAGAGCAGCAAATCCTAGCCGCTAGACCAGAGGCCAGTGACAAGACCCTGGCTCTTCAACTTTGCAGAAGAAGAATTCCCACAAAGACAGAAGTAGTGAAACAAGTGGGGCTTCCTGGTGGCTCAGCAGGTAAAGAATTCACCAGCGATGCAGGAGACCCGAGTTCCATCCCTGGGTCAGGAAGATGCCCTGAAGAAGAGTATGGCAACCCACTCCAGTATTCTTGCCTGGAGGATTCCACGGACAGAGGAGCCTGGCGGACTACAGTCTATGGGGTTACAAAGAGCCAGACATGACTGAAGCAACTTAGCACAGCACACAGCGAAACAAGTGTTTACTAGGAGGAAGAAAAGAGTATAGTACATGTGGATAGTCTCGTGGGCAGACTCAGAGAGAGAGTCACCCCTTTCTGGTAGTCAATTACTTTTAAGGGGCATTCGTTCCGGGGTTTCCTTTGGCCAATCATTTTGATTCACCTGCTTCTGAGTCTATATGTGGTATATCTCAGGATCCCCCTATGTGTATATGAACATCTGTCAGTCAAGATATATTCCACCGAAGAGGCCAAGAGGGTGTGTGACACCCCCTCCATTTTTTTACCTCCAAGGAGCTTTCTAATCAAGAGAGTTTCCTTGACTTCGAGAATGGGAAATACGTGGTGCTTTTATCTTCGATCTGGGCAGGGCTTAGCCTCCTCCCTCGACTGTCCTACTATTTTCTTCTTAGAGAATCGGTCCACAGAGAACCAACTCTAACTGTTTCCTCCGGGGCTCATCCATCTCCTGACTCAATGGGAACCTCTGATTTATACCCAGTTGGTCAGAAACACAGGTAACAACCTGGAACTGTGCTTGGCATCTGCAGTGGGGGTAGTCATATGGGACCGAGTCCTTAACCTGTGGACCCTGATGCTATCTGCAGGTTGTGTCAAAACTGAGTGGAAATGCAAGACACCCAGTACGTTGGAAAATTGCTTGGTGGTATAGGGGGAGAAGGGGAAGCCACACATTGGAATTAGTATCAGAATCATCAGAATCAAAATTCCTCTTTGGAGAGAGGCTTACTTTATCTCCTCATTCTAAACCAGGTCCTCTGATTCTATTCCATCATTGCTCTATTTTTTTTTTTTTTGGCTGCACCTCACAACATGTAAGACCTTAGTTCCCCTGCCAGGGATTGAACTCATGTCCCCTGCAGTGGAAACTTGGGAGTCCTAACCACTGGACTGACAGGGAATTCCCAGAAATATAATTAATTTACAATGTTGTGTTAGTTTCAAGTGTATAGCAAACTGATATGTATGGGTTTGAACTAATCTTTCTAACTGAGGGGTCTCCGTGTGGATTCTGGGAGGAGTTTGGCTTCATTTGTTGGGGGGGAAGATGAGGGGAAAGAGAAAGAGTCCTTTATAAGGAATGGATGAAAATTTAGGTGGTGTCCATTCCCTGGGACAGTGATCTGCTGACTTTCCTTAAAGGGCCAAGTGGTCAGTATCATTAGTTTGGGGGCCAGACCGTCTCCGTCTTGAACTCTGTCTTTTTTGTGTCTGTGTCCTTTTTTTTTCTTTTCTTTTCTTTTTTTTTTTTTTCTAGTCAGCAGAACGAGGAGTTCGATCTGTAACTGACTGTGAACAATCAATTGAGATAACTCACTACCTTCAGACCAGCCTTGAACTCTGTCTTGTACTCTGTCTTGGTAGCTTGAAAGGGGCCATAGACAAAATGGAAACAAATGGGAGTAGCTGTGGTTCAGAAAAACTCTGTAGACACTGAATTTTCAGATTTATATCATTCTCACCATGGACTATTCTTCACTTAACTTTTTAAAATGATTTTAAAAGGTAAAAATCATTCTTAGTTCACAGGCTATATAAAGAGGCAGGGAGCCATACTTGGGAAGCCCCACCCTGCATCGGGCGTAGTTTTTCAACCCTTACCTAGATGTATTTGTCCAGGCAAGTCTGTCTTTAAAAAGCTACACAAGGCAATCTAGAAAAACGGTACAGATGAACTTATTTGCAAAGCTGAAATAGAGTCACAGATTTAGAGGACAAATTGAGGGTTACCATGGGGGAAGAGGAGATGGGATGAATTGGGAGATTGGGATCGACATATATACACCACTATGTATAAAATAGATAACAAATGAAAACCTACCGTATAGCACAGGAAACTCTACTCAGTGCTCTGTGGTGACCTAAATGGGAAGGAATTCTTAAAAAACAGAGTGGGTACGCGTATGCGTATAACTGATTCACTTTGTTGCATAGCAGAAACTAAGACAGCACTGTAAAGCAACTGTACTCCAATCAAAATTAATAAAACCAAAAAGTCTCCACAAGAAAAGAGGCACTGATACCTGGTACAGTGTGGATGAGCCTCAAAAACATTTTGCTGAGTGAAAGTAGCCACTCAGAAAAGGTCACATATTGAGTGATTCCATGTATTGAAACATTCAGGATAAATCCATAGGGACAGAAAGCTGATGAGTGGTTGACAGGAATGGGGGGAGGGAAGAACTGGGGAGGGAGTGCTAAATCGTATGGAGCTTCCTCTTGGGGTGATGAAAATGTTTTGGAACTAGATGGAGGTGAGAGCTGCAGAACACCATGAAACTAGTAAATGCCACTGCATTGTATGCACTTTAAAATGGTATATGACACGTAGTTGACTACAACTTAATGTGTTTAATTTAAAAAAATATGTGAGCCTTTTGCCTCATTGCAGTCAAGAAAGCAACGTGGGTCACCAGCAGCTCTACTGGGGCCATTTGAGAAAATTCAGCGAAGGTTCTCGCTCTTGCCGGGTCTGCTCAAACAGGCACGGTCTGATCCGGAAACACTGCCTCAATATGGGCCACCAGTACATGAAGGACGTTGGCTTTGTTAAATCAGACTAACTGAAGTTCCTCGAATAGATCATTCAGCACATCTACCTTATGTGGAAACAATATTAGCTCTTTGCATAGAAAATGAAAGTTTAAAAACTACCCCCCCCCAAAAAAAATCCATGAGTGGTTTGGATGCACAGACAAGAGAGGACTTCCTGTCACCTGAGGTTATATTCCTGGCTGTTGGAGGGGCATTCCTGAATGAGCCAAGGTCCTTGGGGAGAGGATCCTCCTACCCATTTGGGGAGACATACACTGACATTTGAGGGCTTCCCTGGTGGCTCAGCTGGTAAAGAATCAGCCTGCAGTGCAGGAGACCTGGGTTCGATCCCTGGGTTGGGAAGATCCCCTGGAGGAGGGCTAGGCAACCCACTCCAGTATTCTTGACTGAAGAATGCCCATCCACAGAGGAACCTAGTGGCTACAGTCCATGCGGTTGCAAAGAGTCAGACACAATGGAGCAACTAACCCCACTGATGAAAGCAGGACAAGGCTTTCCAGGGAGGTAAACATGGGAGGCTGGAGAAACCAATGGGTGAGAGAGTCCAGCTCTACAAAACCCCTCAAATGTGTCTCTGAGAGCACAGCTATACTGAAGACTTTATAAAATGAGATGGAGAATTCTGGGTTGAATTGTGTCCCCCTGCCAAAAAAAAAAAAAAAAAGGCAAATTAGCAGACTTCCATTTTGGTCCATTGGTTTAAACTCTGTGCTCCCAATGCAGGGAACCTGGGTTTGGTCCCTGGTCAGGGAATTAGATCCTTCATGCCGCAACTAAAGAGACTGCAAGCTGCAAGGACGACTCCCCACGTGGCAATGAAGACCCTGAGTGCTGTAACTTAAGACTTGGAGCATCCAAATAAAAAATAAACGAACTTTTTAAATTAAAAAAAAAAAAAAAGATATGCTGGAGTCCTAACCCCCAATACTTCAGAATGGGAACTTGTTTGGAAATAGGGTCACAGCAGATTTGATTAAAGTCCTACTGGACTAGTGTGTTAATCGCTCAGTCGTGTCCAACTCTTTGCGTCCCCACAGACTGTGGTCCGCCAGACTCCTCTGTTCATGGGATTCTCCAGGCAAGAATACTGGAGTGGGTTGCCATTTCCTGCTCCAGGGGATCTTCCTGACCCAGGGATCAAAGCCGTGTCACTTTCACCTCCTGCACTGCAAGCAGATTCTTTACTGTTTGAGCCACCAGGGAAGCCCCCATACTGAACTAGGGTGGGCTCCTAATCCAATATGACCGGTGTCCTTAGAAAAGGGAGAAATTTGGACAGACACACACACCCATACAAACACACTCAAGAGGAACACCATTATGAAGATGAAGGCAGAGATTGGGGAGATGCTTCTACAAGTCAAGGAACACCAAAGATTGCTAGCCAGTCACTAAAAGTAAGGCGAGAGACATGAGACAGATTCTCCTTCATGACCTGCAGGAAGAATCAGCGCTGGGCTTGCCTGGTTGGCTCAGTAGTAAAGAATCCGCCTGTCAATGCAGAAGACACCCGTTCCATCCCTGGCCAGGGAAGATCCCATATGCCTGGAAGTAACTAATTCTGCGCCACAACTACTGAGCCTGTGCTCTAGAGCCTGGGAACCACAACTCCTGAAGCCCATGAGCCCTAGAGCCACCACAAAGAGAAGCCCCTGCCACGAGAGAGTAACCCCACTTGCTGCAACTAGAGAAAAAAAAGTGCCCAGAAATGAAGACCCACCACAGCCAAAACTAAAGAAATAAAATTATTAGAAAGAAAAAAGAACCCGCTGACACCTTGATCCCAGATTTCAGCCTCTAGAACTATGAGACGATAAATCCCCGCTGTTAAGCCCCTGAGCTTATGGCACTTTGTTACGGCAATCCTAGCAAACAAACACAACCACACAGGAAATTTGAAGCACATGTTTGCCAAGCCTTGTCTAACATCTGTAATGAACATTTTGGAACAACTGGAAAAATAACTGTCAAGTGACCTCTCAAAACACAGTCACTCCACTCTCATCTTCTCTCTCCATTTCTCTTTTTCTCTGGGTGATTTGCTTTCATCATTTATTATCATATCCTGAAGCCTAAAGTTTTGAGCTCATATCACATCAGAGAACCGGCTTACAGGAGGAGGTATGCTTATTTTTCCCTCATAATCTCTGGGAAGAAGAAATGCTCTTGAATTTCACTCAGCAACCAATAGCAAACATTAAAAAAAAAAAAATCCCATCTGGGGTTTATTTTTCAAACACATATCCTCAGTTATAAAATGTGACTTAGGGAACTCCCTGGTGGTCCAGTGGTTAGGACTTTAAGCTCCCAATGTGGGGGCCCGGGGCCCGCAACTAAGCCCATGTGCCACAACCAAAGATTCCATATGCTGCAACTATGACTCCGCATGGCCACATAAATTTAAAAAAATAAAATATGACTTTATTGGCATTGCTGCCGAAACTTGGCCTCTGTTCACAGGTGCCGAACAGAAACACACAGAGGGAGTTTGGGGTGAAGTAGCAAAGAGCAGCTTTTATTCCTTTGCCAGGCACAGGGGGCCACAGTGGGCTGCTGCTGCTGCTGCTGCTAAGTCGCTTCAGTCGTGTCCGACTCTGTGCGACCCCACACACAGCAGCCCACCAGGCTCCCCCGTCCCTGGGATTCTCCAGGCAAGAATACTGGAGTGGGTTTCCATTTCCTCCTCCAATGCATGAAAGTGAAAAGTGAAAGTGAAGTCGCTCAGTGGTGTCCGACTCTTCACGACCCCATGGACTGCAGCCCACCAGGCTCCTCCGTCCATGGGATTTTCCAGGCAAGAGTACTGGAGTGGGGTGCCATCGCCTTCTCCACAGTGGGCCAATGCCCTCAAGATCATGTGACCCACCTTGGAGGGGGTAGCAAGGAGTTTTATAGTGTTCAAGGAGCAGGGGCATGATAAGCTCATGGACAGTTCATGGATTGGTTGGCATCAAGGTGAAGTTTCAAGCCTCATCAACCTTCTGGTTTCATCCAGTCTGGGGTCGGTGTTCTTGTCGTAAGCAGTTTTCATCTGGTCTGCTTCCTGTAAAAACAACTTAGGACTGTGTGCCAGGCCTTTATCTGTATCTTTCAGGGAACTGGGAATTCAGTGATTCTGCTATGCAGCGGAATTATTGTCTAAATTGTTACCAGTTCCCTAGCCCAACAGTTATTCTTTGTTTCTACACCTTCACATTTCCCACTCATTCGCTCTTGAGTCAGCATTTTACTTCAAAAGACAAAGACACAGGGGCTTGTACAAGGTTTCAGCATGTGCAGGTTAGAATTTCTTTCAGAGTATGGTCTTGCGACACCTGTGCTATGCTGTGCTTAGTTGCTCAGTCATGTCCGACTCTTCCGTGGGGATGCTCCAGGCAAGAGTACTGGAGTGGATTGCCCTGCAATCCACTGCAAGGGATCTTCCCAACCCAGGGATTGAACCTAGGTGTCCCACATTGCAGGAGGATTCTTTACCAGCTGAGCTACCAGGGAAGCCCCTTGAGACACCTCAGTCAGTTCAGTTCAGTCACTCAGTCATGTCCGACTCTGTGACCCCATGAATAGCAGCATGCCAGGCCTCCCTGTCCATCACCAACTCCCGGAGTTCACTCAGACTCAACATCCATCGAGTCAGTGATGCCATCCAGTCATCTCATCCTCTGTCGTCCCCTTCTCCTCCTGCCCCCAATCCCTCCCAGCATCAGAGTCTTTTCCAATGAGTCAACTCTTCGCATGAGGTGGCCAAAGTACTGGAGTTTCAGCTTTAGCATCATTCCTTCCAAAAGTACAAATCCCTTGATTCTTAAGGGAGACTTCACCTAAGGCTTCAGGCTTGGCTGGATGCATGTGTTCAAACAGTGTCAGGAATCTGTTTGTCCATTCCCAGCCCTGCTTCCCTTTCTGTTGTCTCCATTAGCTGTCTGGTTCTCCCTGCTGTAGGCAGTTTCATTCTCCAAGCTTAGCAACTATGGCAGAAATCCTGGAAGCAAGTCTCATCACCTTGAGATATGTGCTCATGGCTGAACTATGAGCAAAGAGATGTCATACACTGAATGGCCAGTCTTGGTTCTAGGCCCAGTTCTAAAGCTGGCCCTTCTCAAGTCACATGGATAAGAATGGGACAATGGGGACTTCCCTGGTGGCCCAGTGGTTAAGACTCCACACTCACAATGCAGAGGAGCCTGGGTTCGACCCCTGGTCAGGGAACTAAGATCCCACATGCTGCAATTAAGAGCCTGCATGCCACAACAGAAGATCCTCATGGCGAAGCAAAGATCCTGCATGTGCCAACAAAGATTCCCTGTGCCACAGCTAAGACCTGGTGCAGCCAAATAAATTAAAAAAAAATATATAGAATGAGACAATGATTCCCCAAAAGAAAATCAGAAGAAACATATTAACAGAAGAAAGAGAAATGTATGTTGGACAGGCAAACCCAACAGATATCCATTATGCCTATATATGCTAAGTGAGTCATTGAGGTTTACTAAAACATAGTGTTCATAAATTTAAAATAGCAAGTCACTACAGCTAACTGAGCATTTTTATTTGGTATTCCACCTAGAAGTCTGGCTGCCAAGTAATAACCCACAGTATCACACACACATGTATACACCAATAGTAGGAATTTCCATAATTCCCTGAAGGAACATTTTGCCTTTGTATTCTCTTGAGTTGGCCATGGTTTTTGAATGCTGTTCTTTTTGCTTAGCTAATGATAAATTACTGTGGGCTTAGCTTGTTATTATCAGTTTAATTTGTCGTGGGTTGTTTGGCAAATCCTACAGTATTTAATAACACTCATTTGCATCAGTAGTACTTTTGGCCTATAATTTTTCAATAAGTAGACTTTAAGTCATATATGTATGGAATGAAAAGAGGAGCTCTGCTCTTACTGCTAAAGCATATGTACACACTATTACCCAAGTTTTAGGATGTGTTCAGGATGAGGTGTCTTCTTAACCATCCAACTGTCATCCACTGGATGGTGGGAAGAGGTGGGGTCTTGATTCTCTCCTGGGGGACAAAAAATTTTTAGAGATAATGGATTTAAAGGGCTTTATGCTGCCTGCCAAGTCGCTTCAGTCGTGTCCGACTCTGTGCGACCCCATGGACTGCAGCCTACCAGGCTTCTCTGTCCATGGGATTCTCCAGGCAAGAACACTGGAGTGGGTTGCCATTTCCCTCTCCAATGCATGAAAGTGGAAAGTGAAAGTGAAGTCACTCAGTCATGTCTGACTCTTCTCGACCCCATGGACTGCAGCCTACCAGGCTCCTCCACCCATGGGATTTTCCAGGCAACAGTACTGGAGTGGGGTGCCATTGCCTTCTCCAAAGGGCTTTATGGATATCATTTATTTTTAATTTTTCAGTTGAAGCATAGTTGATTTAAATGTCTTAATTTATGATATACAGCAAAGTGATTGAGTTATACATACATATATTCCTTTTTAATATCCATTATGGTTTATCACCGGCTTCCCTGGTGGCTCAGATGTTAAAAAAATCTGCCTGCAATGCAGGAGACCCAGGTTCGATCTCTGAGTTGAGAAGATCCCCTGGGGAAGGGAATGGCTCCCCACTCCAGTGTTCTTGTTGCTGTTGTTGTTCAGTCACTCAGTCGTGTCCAACTCTTTGTGACCCGATGCACTGCAGCACGGAGAAGGAAATGGCAACCCACTCCAGTGTTCTTTCCTGGAGAATCCCAGGGATGGGCTGCCGTCTATGGGGTCGCACAGAGTCGGACAAGACTGAAGCGACTTAGCAGCAGCAGCAGCAGCACTGCAGCACACCAGGCTTCCCTCTCCTTCACCATCTCCCGGAGCTAGCTCAAACTCATGTCCATTGAGTCAGTGATGCTGTCCAACCATCTTGTCCTCTGTTATCCCCTTCTCCTCCTGTCTTCAATCTTTCCCAGCATCAGGTTCTTTTCTAATGACAATGATTCCCCAAAAAGAAAATCAGAAGAACTATATTAACAGAAGAAAGAGAAATGTATGTTGGACAGGCTCCTTACATCAGGTGGACAAAGTATTGGAGCTTCAGCTTCAGCATCAGTCCTTTTAATAAATATTCAGGATTGATTTCTTTTAGGGTTGACTGGTTTGATCTCCTTGCAGTTCAAGGGACTCTCAAGAGTCTTCTCCAACACCACAGTTCAAAAGCATCAAGTCTTCAGCACTCAGCCTTCTTTATGGTCCAGCTCTCACATCCATACATGACTCCTGGAAAAACCATAACTTTGACTAGATGGATCTTTGTTGGCAAAGCAATGTCTCTGCTTTTTAATACACTGTCTAGGTTTGTCATAGCTTTTCCTCCAAGGAGCAAGTGTCTTTTAATTTTGTGGCTGCAGTCATCATCTGCTGTGATTTTGGAACCCAAGAAAGTAAAGTCTATCACTGTTTCCATTGTTTCCCCATCTATTTGCCATGAAGTGATGGGACCAGATGCCATGATCTTTGTTGTTTGAATGTTGAGCTTTAAGCCAGCCTTTTCACTCTCCTCTTTCACTTTCATCAAGTGGCTCTTCAGTTCCTCTTCACTTTCTGCCATAAGGGTAGTGTCATCAGCGTATTTGAGGTTATTGATATTTCTCCCAGAAATCTTGATTCCAGCTTGTGCTTCTTCCAGCCCAGCATTTCTCATGATGTGCTCTGCATATAAGTTAAATAAGCAAGGTGACAATATACATCCTTGACATACTCCTTTCCCAATTTTGAACCAGTGTGTTCTGTGTCCAGTTCTAACTGTTGCTTCTTGACCTGCATACAGGTTTCACAGGAACCTGGTGAATTCCATGGACAGAGAAGCCTGGTAGGCTACAGTCCATGGGGTGACAGAGTCAGACATAACTGGCTAACACAAGGCCTTCTTACCATTTATCGCAGCATATTGAATATGGTTCCCTGTGCTATATAGTAGGACCTTGTTGTTTATCCATTCTGTGTATAATAGTTTGCATCGGTTAACCCCAAACTCCCAGTGCTCCTTCCTCCACCCTCTTCTCCCTGGCAACCACAAATCTGATCTCTGTATCTGTGGGGCTGTTTCTGTTTCAAAGATAAATCCATTTGTGTCATATTTTAGATTCCATTACTTATGGAATGGATATCTAAAATATGATATGTAAGTGTGATATCACTTACATAGTGATATCACATGATATTTGTCTTTCTCCCTCTGACTTACTTCGCTTAGTATGATAATCTCTAGTCCCATCTGTGTTGCTGACAATGACACTATTTTATTCTTTTCTATAGCTGAGTAGTACTCTGTCATATACATGCTCCACATCTTCTCTATCCAGTCACCTGTCAGTGGACATTGAGGTTGCTTCCATGTCTTGCCACTTGTGAATAGTGCTGCTCTGAACATAGGAAGTACCTATGTTGCAGATACTAGTTTTAATATATTGGAAAGTTTAGGTGGAAGAGTACTGGAGTATATGTTTGAAAAACTGGTCTTAAATTGTAGAGGATCTGAAAGCTTGATCCAGACTGGGGTTGGCAAACTCCTGTAAAGGACCAGATGATAAATATTCTGGGCTTTGCAGATTGTACAGTCTCTATCGAGGTGACTTAAATCTAACTTTTTAGCATTAAAAACAGCCATAGGTAACTTCCCTGGTGACCCAGTGGTTAAGAATCCACCTGCCAATACAGGGGACATGGGTTCGATCCATGGTCCAGGAAGATCCCACATGACTTGGGGAGACTAACCCCCTGTGTCACTGCTTAACCTGTGCTCTAGAGCCCACACGCTGCCACTACTGAAGTCCACACACCCCAGAGCCCATGCTGTGCAGCCAGAGAAGCCACCACAATAAGAAGCCTGCACACCGCAACTAGGGAAAGCCCACGCGCAGCAACAAAGATGCAACACAGCCATAAATAAATAAATGTTAACTGTTATTTTAAAAAACAGCCATAAACAGTAGGTATATGAATGGGTGTGGCTGTGTGTCAGTAAAACTTTATTTACGAAAATAGGTAGCCGGCAAATTTGGCTGGTGAGCGGTAGTTTGCCAACACCTGATCTGGGAGTTTGTTAACACTTCGTTCTGTTGAACCCTTGAGGATGTTGCTTATGTCAATTTCAGTGCCCAATTTACATACCTGAGAGATGTTAATTGTTTTTTGGTAACAATTTGGTGGCTCAGATGGTAAAGAATGTGTTCAATCCCTGGGTCAGGAAGATCCCCTGGAGAAGGGAATGGCAGTCAATTCCAGTATTCTTGCCTGAAAAATCTCATGGACAGAGGAGCCTATGGGTTACAGACCATGGAATCACAACACACAACTAAGCAACTAGCACTTTTACTTTCATGACTAGTTCCAACCCTTATTCTGTGCAATGGGAAACTTCATCTCAGACAATTTAGGGTTCTCTTCTGCTTGGTGGGGTGCTTTTTCTTGGTGCCATAATGCTGCATCTTAATTTTTTGGGCCTCACATGGTGCCTAGGATGGGGATGAGGCACAGAGAAAGGAAGGATAAGTTGCCAAGTCACTGTCTCTCTGTGATGGCCACATTGAAAGGTGCCTTATCATTTTCGTTCTTGATTCCTGGCTGCTATGGATTGAATTGTGATCCTCAACAACAACAACAAAATGTTTAAGTCTTAAACTGTTGGGAGCCACGTTAGGCATTACTGACAAAATGGAGGCATGGCCCCAGCCCCCTCTCCTCATTCCGCAGGCACGGACCCGGGATGAAGGAGTTAGGCCTTGTAATTCTGACTTGTTTTTTCCTCTCCTCATCTGAGTTGACTGAAAAGGAATATTAAGGTGCTTATTGCTCTTGAGAGGAGCATGAGAAGGCACAAAGCCTATTCTTCTGCAGCTGTGCTCAGAGAATAATTCATAAAGTTAATCATTGATATTTGTTTAAGGACTTTTACAAAAGAGTGTTCCAGGATGAGCACATAGGCCTCAGCTTGAGGCCATGGGAGGGATTGCTATCTGAAGCCTATTTGTGAGGAAAATGTTTATGGCAAAGGAGTTTACTGAATTTAGGGGTTGCTGCTGCTGCTAAGTCACTTCAGTCATGTCCGACTCTGTGCGACCCCATAGACGGCAGCCCACCAGGCTCCCCCGTCCCTGGGATTCTCCAGGCAAGAACACTGGAGTGGGTTGCCATTTCCTTCTCCAATCCATGAAAGTGAAATGTGAAAAGGAAGTCGCTCAGTCAAGTCTGACTCTTGGCGACCCCGTGGACTGCAGCCCACCAGGCTCCTCCATCCATGGGACTTGCCAGGCAAGAGTACTGGAGTGGGGTGCCATTGCCTTCTCCGGAATTTAGGGGTTAAAAATAATTAAAATAGTTAGAAGTTAAAGATTTAAGGAATGTTGTAAAGTTAGCATATTTTACTACAGCTTATAGAAATTAGGAATTTTTAGAAACACTATAGCTAGAAGCCTTTTTAAGAGATAGTGAGCTCAGGATGTTAGGGGCAAACAGGATTTAGGAAGATAAGTAGTAAACTGAGGAATGTAGCATGAGTTACAAAGTAACCACAAGTTAACTATAGGACACATTAGAGGAAGTAGGTAATAGACGGTAAGGCTGATCCTGAGAGAATCACTGAAGCAGGAACTCTGTTTGAAGAGCAACAGTGATTTATGGACATAATAAATCTGGATGAGGGGGGAACTGAAAATGTCAAACCTCTGACCTAATGCTTTTGTAAAAGTATAAAAGAGAATCTTAAAGTTGAAATAAATAGGCAGTCCAAGAAAACTGAGAGGCTGTCTCATCGCTGACACCGTTCATCTCTTCAGGTTGAATCCCTGGCTGCTGGAGCTGAACACTAAACCTCAGTACCTCAAATTATGACCTTATTAGGATCATTGTAGATATGACTCTTGCCCATTTTTAAAGATTTTTTTTAATGTGGACCATTGTTTAAGTCTTTATTGAATCTGTTACAATATTGCTTCTGTTTTATGTTTTGTTTTTTTGTCCTCTAGGCATGTGGGATCTTAGTTCCCCAACCAGGGATTGAAACCATACTCCCTGCCTTGGAAGGCAAAGTCTTGACCACAGGACCACCAGGGAAGTCCCTGGTGTCCTTCTAAAAAGAGAAGAGGATGGAGCTCCCCTGGTAAAGAATCCACCTGCCAATGCAAGAGACTCAGATTTGATCCCTGGTCTGGGAAGATTCCACATGCCACTGAGCAGTTAAGCCTAAGCACTACAAGTATTTAGCCAATGCTCTAGAGCCTGGGAAGCACAACTACTGGGCCCTTATGCAACAGCTGCTCAAGCCTGCATGCCCTAGAGCTTGTGCTCCACAACAAGAGGAGCCACCACAGTGAGAAGCCCACACACTGAAGCCCACACACACAAAAACAAAACATAAAACAGAAGCAATATTGTAACAGATTCAATAAAGACTTTAACAATGGTCCACATTAAAAAAAAATCTTAAAAAATGGGAGAGTAGCCATTAGAGAGTAGCCCCTGCTCTCCCCAGCTAGAGAAAAGCCCAAGCAGCAGTGAACACTCAGCTCAGGCAAAACATAAATAAATGTAACCATATGAAAAAGAATAGGATTGCCAAGTGTTTACAAAAAATAAATAAAAAGAAGGAGGAGAGAGAAGACACTGAGACACAAGAACATCACATAGCAAGGAGGCAGAGATTGAAGTGGTATAGCTGCAAGTCAAGGAATGCCAAGGTTTATTGCAGACAAACCACTGAAAGCTGGGAAAAGACAAACAGTTTCTCCCCTACAAGTTTTAGAGGGATTGTGGCCCCACCAACATCTTAATTTTAGACTTCTAGCCACCAGAACTAGGAGGAAATACATTTTATTGTTTTAAGTGACCCAATTTGTGGCAAGCCTTGGAAATTAATACATTGGCCAGTGCCAGTCACTGCCAGAGCCAGCTCTACCAGCCCACTTGTTTTCTGAACCCCATCCTTTGTCCCAAATCCTCTTCTTCCAAAGCAACAGAATGGTAGCCAGGGACTTCCCAGGTGGCTCAGTGGATGGGAATCTGCCTGCCAATGCAGGGGACATGGGTTCCATCCCAGGTCCCAGAAGATTCCATGCCACAGAGCAGCTAAGCCAGTTGGCCACAATTACTGAGCCTGTGCTCTACAGCCTGGGAGCCATGACTACTAAGCCCACATGCCGCGAGTCTGTGCTCCACAACTAGAGAAGCCACCATAATGAGAAGCCCAAGCATGGCAACGAAGAGTGGCCCCCCACTCACTGCAACTAGAGAAAGCCTGTGCAAAGCAGCAAAGACCCAGGACAGCCAAAAAATAAATAAGTAAAATTATTTTTAAAAAATAAATAAAGAATGGTAGCCAGGAACATAACTGCCCAGTTAGACATTTCCCAGCCTCCCTTGCAGCTAGGTGAGGCCATGTGACTGAGTTCCCACCAATGGGGCATGAGAGGAAGTGACATATTTCACTCCCTGGCTTGAATCTTATGGATAACACACACATTTCCTGTGTGCTTTCTTTCTCCTTCCTACTGGCTGGAACTGAGATGTAATGGTGACCTGGTGTTGATCAGAGGAATACACCAGTGCTACAGGACAGTGGGTCATAAACACGGCTATACATTAAATCTCCTGGGGAGCTTTAAAAAAAACCTGTGCCCAGATCCCACTGCAGACCAATTAATTCAGATCTCTAATGGCAGGGTCAGGGATCCATATATTTTTATACCTAACCCTAAGCTTAACCCTAACTGTGAACATCAAAGACTGAGGGAAGATCTTGAAAGCAGCCAGAGAAAAAGTACCTTTCCAGGTGATTTCAGTGTGTGGTCAGGATGGGAACTAATGCCTTAGGGAGGATGAAGCAGAAGAGGAATCTGGGAACCTGAGTGACCACTGGGAACTGCCTTGCCAACCTGAACCATTCCATTGGGTGAGGGACTCTGATTTCTGCATGAAACATCACTCATATGGCATTGATATCATTCACCTTCGAAACCAGAGTAATTTTGATAAATTTAAAGACTTCATGTTAATTTATGAGTAACTGAGACAGGGGAGCTATCTGATATAGCAGGGCTTTATTTCAGGGCACTGGAAGAGCTCTCACTCCTTTCCCCAACCATCCTTTCCTCTTGCATTTCCCAGCTTCTCTGTCCTGCTACCTCTGTTCCATTTTCAAACATGTAACCCAATTTTCACTCCTTTGAATAATATCATTGCATTCTTAGCATAATAGATTTAATCCTCAGTGATATGAACATCATTATCCCTACATTTACAGATGGGGAAACTTAAGCCCAGAGGTGCAATGCAGCCAAGTTCCATTTGGGGCATAGCCTGTGCCTTTAGTTATATTATCCTTTATTCCTTGTGAATTTTATTAACAAATTTTGTTAGTAAAATGTCACACTTATATGCTCATATGCCTGCAGAAATATTACAAGCCATACATATTAAATATGGAAACCAATGAATTTTAAACTTGAAAGGACTGTACAGCCAATTTGTTTAACTTAACTCCTTTATTTTAAGGTGAGAAAACCAAGACTGCATTCATCCACTTATCATTCATTCAATAAATGAGTATTGGTATAAACAAAGTGTCACCCTAATGAGGAGTAAGTATGTGTCAGGCACTGTTGTAAACCCTTTGCAGTTATCAACTCATGAAACTCAGAAACACCCTTATGAGATACCCCTACTCACCCCATTTTTGGATAGGGAGCCGAGACACAGAAAAGTAGCATTCACAATGCTAGCAGGTGGCAAAGAAATGATTCAGTCCCAGGAGTCTTATACACAGGCACAGCACTAGATGAGTAATTTAAAATTCATACTTTTAATTTCAAAATTTTAAAAAGTCCAAAGCCGTGAGAAACCGCTCTGCCCCAAAGATTGGAGAAATAATCAGCAACAGACTTGAACCCCTTTCCAAGGCCCTCAGATACTGGAATTGTCAGGTACAAAGGCAACAACAGGTGAAATAGTAAAAATAAAATTAAGGATGCAGTAACAAAGATCAAACAACAAGAAAGTTGAGGGGGAAATGGAGTTTTTTAAATAAAATCTGTAAAAATAAAAAAATATAAAACTCAACTAATTAAAAGCAGCTTAAACACAACCCAAGAGAAAATGAGTGAACTGGGAGAATAGCTGAGGAAATAAACTGGACTGTAACACACACAAAAAGATAAGATATAGAATAAGAATAAGAGAAACGAAGAATAAAATGATTAAACCCAAGGCACATCTAATCAAAGACCCAGGAGGGTCAAAAACAGAAAATGGAGGAAAGGCAACACTTAATGAGATCAAGAACTACAAATTTTCTAGAACGTATAAAAAATTAATCCTCTGATTCAAGAAGCATAACATAGCCCAAACAGAATAAATAAAAAGAAATATATAGCTAAGCTTATCTTGGTGAAACTGGAGACACCAAAGACAGTGCCTGCCATGGAAGGAAGGGGATGAGAGCATGCTGGGATTTACTTACATTTGTCTTTACTAACAGTAATAATATAGCTAATATTTACATATGCTATGCCAGGCACCATTCTGAGTATTGGGTTGGCCAAAAAATTCTTTTGAGTTTCCACAAGATGTTATGGGAAAATCCAAACTAACTTTTTGACCAACCCAATATTTTATTTGTATTAATTCATTTAATCTTCAACTCTATGAAGTAGTTACTATTGTTAATCTCATTTTATAAACAAAAAAATAAAGGTCTAGAAAGACTAAGTGATGGGACCAGTGACCCACAGCCGGTAAGTAGCATAGCTGAAGTTTTAAAACTCTAGCTGAAAATCTTAAGAAAATCCATTTCCAAACATTACTTTGTGTTTATCTGCAAAGTAATTCTTTGGGGGACTAGTAAGGACATTCCTAAGACTGTGAACAAGAAAGCTAGCAAAGCAACAAGTTGCAGTTTAGTACTAAGAAGCCAAACTCTTATTGAATATAGAGGGGGAAAAAAATTTCCCTGGTTCATCTCTAGAGGCAAATGCTTTGAGAGAACATAATCCATTTGCTGCTGGGATGAAGTCAGAGCAGTTTCAATCTCAGGGTTTAATCTTTTCACCAAATGTGGGCTCTATTACAAATTTCCTTGGATAGAAATTTTCAGGATCCGGAGAACACGCCTTCCTGGTCCCTAACATACAGATGCGGAGAGCAAATATTTGTCTCCTGGGAACCTTGGCGGGGAAAAATCCAGAGAACAGCTTTTCTGCCACCAAGCCACTTGGGAAATTAAGATCATTAAACGCTAATAGCAGCTGTTAGGTACTTGGCAAATATAGCTAATCAGCCACCCACACATGGGGAAGTATCCTAAATCCACCAAGGCTGCTAAATCCCCTGGTGACTTCAGGACTATTCATCTCCCTTCTGACCAGGTAATTAGAAAGAAGTGGATAATTACCTCCTCCAAATAGCAGAGGCAGTGATATATCACAACCTGTGATGTTACCACAGTCGTGTTGCAGGATCAAAGGTCCAAAGTGCTTCTCAGCTCAGAAACATCACAGTAAAAAAAAATAATGCAACAGCAGAGGCTGAAATTCATCAAGCTAGACTCTGTGGGAAGACTCTGATGCAGGTGCTGTGGAGGTGTCTAGAGAGGGCTCAGGGGTGCTCAGATTGAAGACTACATTTCTCTGCCTCCCCTGGAGCTGGGTGTGGCCATATGAGTAAGATCTTGCCAATGAAATGTGAGCCAAAGTGATGAGTGGCTTGTCCAAGAATTGGAATGTAGATGCGCCTATAATCCAGTCTGAATCTATCCGATGAAGACAATGCCATAAGGAATGGCAGAGCAACAAGAAGGGGAAGAAGCAGGATCCTGGAAATGATGGTGTGTGGAACAGGTCTGCCCTGACAAGACGGCTCATGAAAGACTGCCATGGGAAAGACAAACCCTGGTCTGTGCTCTCTTAAGCTACTGTACTGGGGGATCCTTGTTGTTATAGCATCTTAACCTTTACCGTAATCCAATAGGCTAGTTCATTTAATCCTCACAACCATCCAGTGAGTTGGCTACTTTTATCAGTCCCATGTTGCAGATAAAGAAAATGACACTCAGGACTTCCACTGGTCCAGTGGTTAAGAATCTGCCTGCCCATGGACCTCGCAGTTTGCTGTAAAAGGAACAGGCTTTGGTATCATCAAGCAAACACAGATTCACATCCCAGTTTTGTCTGTTACTGGCTATGTGACTTTGGGCTAGCTATTTGATTCTCTGTGTACTTTGGTTTATTCATCTGTAAAATGGGAATAATAATAATAATAATGTGAGAATTAAGGATTTAAAAAAGAAGAAGAAGAAGAAGAATCTGCCTGCCAGTGCAGAGGACATGTGTTCAATGCATGGTCTGGGAACTAAGATTCAGCATGCCACAGGGCAACTAAGCCCGTGTGCCACAACTACTGAGCCCACGCTCTACAGACCATGCTGCAAAACAAGAGAAGCCACCGCAAGGAGAAGCCCACTCACTGCAACTAGAGAAAGCCCTTGAGCTGCAACAAAGACCCAGGCCAGCCAAAATTAATTTTTTTAATAATAATAACTAAATATATAATTTGCCCCAACTCCTGAGATCAATAAGTGGTGCAAACAGAATTGGAAGCCAGGATTATCATGCTCCGAAAGCCCATGCAGAAGGTTCTGATTTCATAAGTCCGGGGCAAAGGTGGAGTTTTCAAGTTTCTAGAAAGTTACCAGGTGGTACTGATGCTGCTAAGCCATGAATCACAATTTGTGGAGCAAGGATTTCAACCACTCCACTCCTCTGCCTCCCCTAGGATTTAGGAGCTAAACTTCCAGATCCCAGAATTCTAGTCTCAGATCTCCAAATGATAATGAAGAGCATCCTAAAAAAAATGTTTCCCTTTCTGTGCTGTTCTCCACTCCTGGATATTAGTTGGATTCATCAATTCAGGTTGTTTTAATAGGCAAATTTTCTTTCGAGCATCAGATTTCTCGTAGGAAGTTGTCATGCTTCACAGAGCACGCGTGCATGGTAAGTCACTTTGGTCACGTCCAACTCTTTGCGACCCCATGGACTATAGCCTGCCAGGCTCCTCTGTCCGTGGTATTCTCCAGGCAAGCATACTGGAGTGGGTTGCCATGCCTTCTTTCAGGGCACTGTGAAGTGAAATATGATGCCACTTTCTGGAGATCTTGTGACAGCTGTCTTACCTTCTGTCTTTTCTTACTTTAGCTCTCTAACTCAAAATAACATTCATCGGGGCTGTTGGAAAAGGTGGCACAAGTTGTTATGTGCTCATTTCCCCAGGAAACATCGACTACATGAAGGTAGAAACACCCTCAGCCTGGAGGGATGTTATAATCAACAGCAAAAACCATTTCAACACCCAAAACACTTGGGAACTGTCTCCCTATGCAAGTCCAGCTCCAGCTTGAAAAATCAGCACATTGCCAAAGTAAGCTAAATTCAGTTCACCAAAGAGAAATATAAATGGCCACTCCTTGTGTGGAGACATTCAATACTACTGGTAAATAAATGAAGTTTAAACCAGGTATACCATTCTTCACTGGAAAATTGGAAAAAACTAAAAAGAAATATTAACACCCAGTGCTGTTGTTGTTGTCTAGGTGGGCTTCCCAGGAGGCGCTAGTGATAAAGAACCCACCTGCCAATGAAGGAGACATAAGAGATGCAGGTTCGGTCCCTGGGTCTGGAAGATCCCCTGGTGGAGGGCTCCACTCCAGTATTCTTGCCTAGAGAATCCCACGGACAGAGAAGCCTGGGGGGCTAGAGTCCATAGGTCACAGAGAATCAGACACTACTGAAGCCACTTAGCACGCAGGCTGTAGTTGGTAAGAAGAAATGAGCACTCTAATTTACTGTAAAGAGAGTACCTACCTACTGGGAATCATGTGGTTGCAGGTGACAAGATCCTGATTCAAAACTTTTTAATCGGGGACTTCCCTGGTGGTCCAATGGTTAAGACTTCACCTTTCTATGCAGAGGGTGCAGGTTCGATTCCTGATCAGAGAACTAAAAGCCCCACATGCCTCACAGCTAAAAAAAAAAAAAAACAAAACACAAGAGTCAGTATTGTAACCAATTTCATAAAGATTTTTAAAATGGTCCATATCAAAAAAATCTTTTTTAAAAATCATTTAATCAAAATGGGAATTGGGAGTCCAGGATTTCTCGCGTCCCCACAGGTCCCTCATGCAGGAAAGAGGTGTTTGCTGTCTCTGGGGTTCACCCCAAGCGTGGTGGACCTACACCACCTCAGCCAGGGTCAAGGGTGAGGGGTGAGGTCAGGACCCACTTGCCAAGAAGCGACACCAGGACACTGCAGACTCCGGAGGAAGCTGCCTGCGTGGAGCTCATGCCTGGCCTATCACCAGGCTCCCTCTCTAGCCACTCACGATACCGATGGGAAAACCCCCAGCAAAGGACGGCAGGACTCAGACAGGACGACGCACCACAGTCAGGAGCACGTGCTGAGGAGGATGGCCACTCCCACAGCCTGGTGCTGTACAGACCAAAGCCCTTGTTTTAGGGGAACTAGGTCCTGGGGCATAGAAGCAGCCTGCAGGGTTGTGTGCAAACACACATCTGCGACCAAGGGGAAGGAAAAGTGAGTTGGAGCGTCTGCAAAACAAGGTCAGAATCAGGAGTCAGTCGAGGCCATGAGGGCTGCTGGCCAGAGGGGAGCCAGAGGGAGCTTTACTGGAATACAATATTCCACCATCACGTGGTTACTTCATCCACTATTTGCTTGCTAACCAAGAGCCATCCAGTCTGGAAGGAAAAAAATCTTCTTCTTTTCTGCTTCTGTTTTTGGCCTCTGGTCAGATAGCAGTCCACATTCCTGTTTGTTTTCCCCAGAGCATCTGAATAAAAGGATTCCATAAAACCTGAAAGAATTCCCTACCTCAACGTGTGACTCACCGTCTAATCTGGATGATAACAGCTAGTCTTCATGTACGTGAGTTCTAGCTTCTTTACCAAATAAATGGCGAGATATTCTTTCGGGATGTTAAGATATAGAATTATTGGGTTTTCTTTCCTTTTAAATAAATTGTACTTCTTGATCACCCTTTAAAAAAGGGGGGTGGGGGGTGGGGGAAGTGCAGAATTTTCTGGCAGTCTAGTAGTTTAGGACTCCGGCTCTCACTGCTGAAAATCTGAGTTCAGTCCCTGGACAGGGAACTAAGATCCCACAAGTCGCGTGGCATGGCCAAAAAATAGGGAAGGGGGGAAGTGGCAGGGATGGTTATTTATTGGTGACTCTGGGAAGTCCAAAGACGTATCAGGCTCCCAGCATGACTAGGACCAGCATTGTCAAAGTTGTCATCAGAACTCACTTTTTCTCTCAGATCTGCTGCCCACTGGAGAAGTACCACCCTCCCTCGCTCCCATAATCTAACCATGACAGCTCTGGGTAGGTGTGATGAATTTCTAGAAATGCAACGCATCTAGACCCCTTGCATGTAAAAATGCAACGTCCTGCCTCATAGGTAGAATGTATTTCCCTATTACATTGATATTGGGCTTGACCATATGACCTGCTTTGGCCAATGGAATGTTAGCAGATGTGAACAAAGGATTTAAATGTGTCTGCGTGATTTAGTGTAGCTCTTGTTATTTTGTTAGGGGAATAGCATGCACCAGAAGTTGCTTCCCTTTTCTCCTGGGTCACAGATTGTGTGTGTGTGTGTGTGTGCGTAGCAAAGTTTTATTAAAGTATAAAACTTTAGAGTGTAAAAAGTTTTATTAAAGTATAAAAGAGATAGTGAAAGCTTCTGACATAGACATCAGAAGGAGACAGAAAGAGTGCCCCTTGCTAGTTTTTAGCAAGGAGTCATTTACCTATAAGCAAGCTGCTAACTGGAGAAGGAAATGACGACCCACTCCGGTATTCTTGCCTGGAGAATCTAAGCAAGAGGAGTCTGGTGGGCTACTGTTCATAGCATCACAAAGAGTTGGACATGACTAAGTGACTAACCACAAGCTGCTAATTAGAGCAAGGAAATGCCTCAAAACTGAGAGAGTTGCACCAGGCCCCTCACCCACAACACACATTTTGAGATAGCATTGTGGACCACAGATTTGACAAATGCGGATCAGAGTAAAGACAACCCTCCCCATCTGAGCCCAACCAATCCACAACTTGAAGCAAGGTCAGCCAGCCACGCCTTGAACAGATCAATTCTGAACCAATCTTTACGTGCAGACACATAAGCATAAGAATAAAAGTTTGTTTCAGAGAATGAAATAATGCCATTTGCAGAACATGCATGAACTTAGAGATTGTCATACTAAGTGAAATCAAGAGAAAGATATCATATGATATCACTTATATGTGGAATATAAAATTTGACACAAATGAAGTTATACACAAAACTGAAACAGACTTATGGATGCAGTGGGGGAGGAATAGACTGGGAGTTTGGGATTAGCAGATGCAAATTTATATGCAGAATGGATAAACAACGAAGTCTTACTATTTAGCACAGGGAACTATATTCAATATCCTATGATAGATTACAATGGAAAAGAATATGAAAAAAATACATGTATATTTAGGTATATCTGAACCACTGAGCTATATAGCAGTGTATGTGTGTTAGTCACTCGGTCGTGTCCAACTCTATGTGACCCCACGGAATGTAGGCCAACAGGCTCCTCTGTTCATGGGATTCTCCAGGCAAGAATACCAGAGTGGGTAGCCATTCCCATCTCCAGGGGATCTTCCTGACTCAGGGATCAAACCTGGATCTCCTGCATTGCCAGGCAGATTCTTTACCATCTGAGTCACCAGGGAAGCTCGCTATACAGCAGAAATTAACACAATGGTGTCCATCAACTATACTTCAATAAAAGACATTCTTTAAAAAAATAATGAACACTTACTTGGAATAAGCCACTAAGTTTTGGGCAGCTTGTTATATTGCATCATGGTACTAATAGCTGATTGATACAAAAAGTATGGCTTCAGCATCCAGGAGCCACATGGCAACTGAGTCATTATCCACAACCACCTACCTTTCAATTCCAAGAGTATTATTCATCATCTGCACCCACAACTGATACCAGCAAAAGAAACAAAACCTCATTTTTAAATGCACCACAAGAGAAAGTAAAAAGTATATGGCTACACTCATCAACAGTACCCCAGAGTTCACTTTGCAAATTTATCTAGGAACTAATTCATTGTTGCAGCCTACTGCCTGTAATTCAGTGGTTTATAATTTCTGGAGTCACAGTTCCTTTGGAAATCTGAGAGCTATGATTCCTTCCTTTCAAAAGGTACATCTTTTCACATAAACATTCTTTATTTTAATGCAATGGAAACTAATTTCCTTCATGGTATAAAAAAAGAACAGTATAAAGTCATAAGTCTTTCTCATCTACTTTTACAGGCAAATATTTTTTATTAAAGAATAGTTGATTTACAATGTTGTGCTACTCTCCAATGTACAGCAAAGTGATTCAGTTATACACATATATATTCTTTTAAAGATTATTTTCCATTATAGGTTATTACAAGATATTAAATATAGTTCCCTGTGCTAATATAGTAGGACCTGTTGGTTATCTATTTTATATAAAGTAATGTGTATCTGTTAATCCCAAACTCCTAATTTTTCCTCCCCCCCCCCCACTTTCTCCTTTGGTAACCATAAATTTATTTTCTGTGTCTGTGTTTACAGGCAAGTATTAATGAATGCTTCCTAAAATGTTTTGAAATTAATTCCAAACTGAGCAGTACAGTGACTATATAACCACTAAAGAATTACTTTTTCACACAGAACCTCACTATCTTTATCCATAAAATGCCAATTGTTAATAGCACCTACCTTGCAGGTTTGTCGTGAGTGATAAATGAATTAATAACAAGTAAAGTGCTTATCACAGTACCAGGACATATGTTCTTTATTGCAACTCTTTTGAGTCAGAATTTTCAGTACTCATTACTCTCAAATTAAAAGTTGGAATGGAACAATGGCTAACCAACAAGGACCTACTGTATAGCACTGGGAACTCTACTCAATATTCTGTGATGAACTTAATGAGAAAAGAATCCAAAAAAGAATGGAGATATGTATATATCTATAGACAGATAGACAGATAGATAGATATGTATATGCATAACTGAATCATTTTGCTTTTCACCTGAAACTAACACAACATTGTAAAGCAAATATACTCCAAAAAATATATTTTAAAAAACATAAAAATAAATAAAATTGGAGTGGGGACTTCCCTGGTGGTCCAGTGATTAAGAATCTGCCTCGCATTTCAGGGGAGACAGGTTCGATCCCTTGTCAGAGAACTAAGGTCCCGCTTGCTACAGAACAACTAAGCCTGCACACCCTGGAGCTCATGTGCCACAATTACCGGAGCCCACAGGCTCTGGAGTCTGCTTCTCTGTCCCTGGGATTTTCCAGGCAAGAATACTGGAGTGGGTTGCCATTTCCTCCTCCAGGGGATCTTTCCAACCCATGAATCAAACCCACATCTCCTGTATCTCCTGCATTACAAGAGGATCCTTTACCCTCTGAGCCATCAGGGAAGCCCAAAGACCAGGAATCAAACCCAGATCCCTGCAGTGACAGCCCAGAGTGCCAACCAATGGACCACCAGGGAATTCCCCAAGTTTCACTCTCTTAATAGGGTCTTTTGATGAAGAGAATTTCTTAATCTTAATGAAGTCTAATTTGTCAGTATTTTCTTTGATGTTTAGTGTCTTTGGGGTCTAATTCAGCTTTTTATTCAAACCAAATAATAAACCTTCTCATTGAAATTTACAAAAACACATTCAAATTTTAATTTCATTAGTGAAATTTCAGAAGCTTCAGAAGCATTTATTGACTTTTGCCTGAAATGTGAGGGAGACATTTTCTGTCATTAATTATTTCTCTGTAATGAAAGTAAGAATCTGCAACTCATGTTGATGACACCTTCCTGAAAGATTTTCAAAGGCAATTTGGGTCATATGCGATGTTTAATTTTTTTACTGCCTTCAGAACCTGTGCTGTGCTCAGTCACTCGTCATGTCCAGCACTTTTCGATCTTATGGACTGTAGCCAACTGTAAGCTCCTCTGTCCAGGGAATTTTACAGGCAAGAATACTGGAGTGGCCGTTCCCTACTCCAGGGGATATTCCTGACCAAGAGATCAAAACCGTGCTTCTCATGTCTCTTGCATTGACAGGCAGATTTTTTTTTAATACCAGTGCCACCTGAGAAGCCCTTCAGAACCTAAGCCCTGTATAAGGTGCAACTCCACGGTAAGAACAAACTGTGGTTCCCCACATATCCCATGTGCTTTTCTACATTTCCCAACATCCCTTGCAGTTTGACTAGGGTCATGTGACTAGTTTTGGCCAATGGACTGTGAGCAGAAATGATGCAAGTCATTTTCAGACTGAAGCAGTTAAGAACTGGTGTTTCTCCTCTGACAGCCTTGGAAGCCATATGTTCCATTGGAAGCCATTTGGTGCAGCTACAAGATGGAAGAGAGTTGCTTAACGTACTTCAACAGCACAAAAGTGAGAAATAAACATTTACTGTGTTAAGCCACGGAGACTTCAGGGCTTGCCTATTGTAGCAGCTGCATTGCTTAATCTAACTAATACCTAAGGAGAATTAGAATTCCCATTAATAGAAACTACCAAAGCTCTGCAAGTTTGTCCCAGCAGTTTCTGTGTCATCAACTCAGAATTGGGCTTCCCTTTGGCAAAGTTCTGCATCACTGATTTCTTAGGTCAGATTTTCCCAGAAGCAAAACCTGAAACAAAGATTCAGGTTGGGTCTTCTCCAGCAGTTAAGACTCTGCACTCCCAATGCAGGGGGGCCTGGGTTCAGTCCCTGGTCAGGGAACTAGATCCCGTGTCTGTAACTAAGCCTTGATGCAGCCAAATTACCCAATAAATAAACATTCAGGTGCAAGTGACTTATTACAAATCACTCACAGGATAACCATTAAGGAAGTATGAGAAGTAAAACAGTGGAAGGAAGAAGCCACCTGAGTTTGATGTCAGGTGAAGTCCCAAATTCAGACTTGTCAAGCAGGGAGTTCTAGGACATAAATTATACTCCCAGGCAAAGGAGCCTGGGTTTTGGTTTTTGTTGTTAATTTTTGTTTATTTATTTTTTGGCTGTGCTGGGTCTTCGTTGTTGTGCAAGGGTTTTCTCTAGTTGTGGCAAGTGGGTGGGGGCTACTCTCTAGGTGTGCAGTGCACGGCCTCTCATTGCAATGGCTTCCCTTGTACAGCAGAGGCTCTAGGGTGCTCAGGCTTCAGCAGTTGCAGCTTACAGATGCCAAAGCTCGGGCTCAGTAGTTGTGGCACATGGGCTCAGTTATTCCTCAGCATATGGAATACTCGTGGACCAGGGATTGAGCCTGCATCCCCTGCATTGGCAGATGGATTCTTAACCACTGGACCACCAGAGAAGTCCAGGAGCCTGTTTTTTCAACCCGTTAGTACCACAGACTGAGTGGCTAAAACAAAAGAAATTTCTTTCTCACAATTTTGGAGGCGGGAAGTCCAAGATCAAGGTGCCAAGAGTTGTCCAGTTGCTCATCTGTGTCCAACTCTTTGTGACCCCATGAACTGCAGCACACCAGGCTTCCCTGTCCTTCACTGTCTCCCTGAATTTGCTCAAATTCATGTCCACTGAGTCGGTTATGCCATCCAACCATCTCATTCTCTTTCACTCCCTTCACCTCCAGCCCTTGATCTTTTCCAGCATCAGAGTCTTTTTCCAATGAGCTGGCTCTTTGTATCAGGTGGCCAAAGTATTAGCGCTTTAGCTTCAGCATCAGTCCTTCCAATGAATAGTTAGGGTCGATTTCCTTTAGGATTGACTGGTTTGATGTCCTTGCTGTCCAAGGGACTCACAAGAATCCTCTCCAAAGCCACAATTTGAAAGCATCAATTCTTCAGCCCTCAGCCCTCCTTTATGGTCAACCCTAACTTCTGTACTTGACTACTGAAAAAAACCCATAGCTTTGACTATATGGACCTTTGTCAGCAAAGTGATGCCTCTGCTTTTTAAGATGCTGTCTAGGTTTGTCATTGCTTTTCTTCAAAGGAACAAGTGTCTTTTAGTTTCATGACTGCAGTCACTGTCTGCAGTGATTTTTGAGCCCAAGAATATAAAGGGTGTCACTGTTTCCATTTTTCCCCATCTATTTGCCATGAAGTGATGGAACTGGATGCCATGATCTTCGTTTTTTGAATGTTGAGTTTTAAGCCCGCTTTTTCACTCTCCTCTTTCACCCTCAGTGGATGTCACAGAGTGGTTGCAAATAGCCACCTTCTCACTGTGTACTCATGTGGCCTTTCCTCAGTGCATGTGTGAAGAGCAAGCTATCTGATACCACCTCCTCTTCTTTTTAAAAAGTATTTATTTATTTGTTTGCACTGGGTCTTAGTTGGGGCATTTGGTATTTTTAGTTTTAGTATGTGCGATCTAGTTCCCTGACCAGAGATAGAACCTGGGCCCCCTGCATTGGAAGCATGGAGTCTTAGCCACTGACCACCAAGGAAGACCCTCCTCCTCTTCCTATAATGACGCAAATCCTATCTGATCAGGGCCCCACCATTAATACTACATTTAACCTTAATTTCCTCATAAGGTCTCCATCTCCAAATGTATTCATATTGGGGGTTACGGCTTCAATATATAAATTCAGGGATGGAGAGGGTACAAACTTTTGGTCCCACAACAGACTCCTAAACCATCAGTAGCTGGACACCAGGATGGGGAAGTGAGATAAACTCTCAGGCACTTATGGTCCTCCAGTATGAGCAGGGTGGCTCCAGAGCTAACAAGCAATCCTCTGAAGGCCACAGGTGTGAGCAAGTAGCAGGTAAGCTTGAAGAAGCTGGGTGATGTGTACACAGAGCTGGAGTCTGGGTCTGGTTGTCAAAAACACTTTAAGATACTCCACTGCTGTATCAGTAAGAGATGACGTGCATCTGTTTTAATGGAGGAATTGAATTATAATTGTATATCTGCAGATTTCTGACCCTGCACACCAGGCTGAAGAAGTCTTCTGCTAGACTTGGAAATTTCCACAGAGTTAGCCTCCAATCTCCTCTCACAGCCTGGCAGTTTGATCAAAAGACTTCCTGGGTTTTTCACAAAATCCATAATGGTAAACACAGGGCTTTGATTTCCTCCTTGTTCAGATGATTCCAAACTATTGCTGAGCCCTGGTTGATTTCCCTGTTAGTGAGATCACTGCTCTGACAGTGAGAAGAAAAAAAACAGAAACTTCCATCCAGAGCCCAATCAAGCATCTGTCTTAAAAGCATTTGCCTTGAAATCCAGCCAACTTTAGTGCAATAAAAAAAGAATCCATTTTCTGCTTCTATTTCTTGACCAACTCCTAGCAGAGGCAGTGACTCAAGTCCTGGGCTCTGTGGACGTCAGTGGTTGGCACGAGAGCAATGATGTGCTTATCAGCGGGTTGGCAGTGCCTACAGAGAGGCTGTGAATCAGGAGGGCACGAGCCACTCCATAATCTCCAAAGCAGCCAAGCCAGGTGTGCTGTCAAGCATCACAGATGCTCCTGAGCTAGAAGACTGAGAGATTGCTTCCAGTCGGAGTTTATGTTTGTTAGGAAAATTGTTCAACCTTTCACAGATATCGAAGGCCTTGTCAATTCCAAAGTGGGGTCAGAAAATGGAAATTCTCCTTGGATGGGGTCCATGAGCACATATCTGTGCATTTTCTCTTTGCACTCAGAAATGTCTGTGGTTCCATCCAGTTGCACACAGAAGAGAGATGGGAAGCTGTCCGCTCCTCCATAACCTGCTTCAAAAACATTAAAAGAATGATTAGCAGTCCTGGGCTGATGGCAAACACAATTCTTTGGTTTTCTTCCCCTGCGTCAAATCACAAAGCAATTCAGCTCTTTCTAGGAGGCATGGCTTTACTGGAGTCCTGGTCCATGTGCCATAGGAGATGTCAAGACAATGTCTTTATTGGGGCAATGCCAACTCCTTGTAAAGTTTTGTTTTTCGAAATTGTGCTTTTGGGACTTCCTTGTTGGTTCAGGGGTTAAGAATCTGCCTTGCAGGCCAGGGAACAAAGTTTCGATCCCTGGTCGGGGAAGATCCTACATGTTGCAGAGCAACTAAGCCTGCACACCACAACTACTGAGCCCGCAGGCCACAACAAGGGAGTCCTCACACCACAGCCAAAGATCCCGCAAGAAGCAACAAATATCCTTCGTGCCACAATTAATACTGAGGCATCCAAATTAATTAATTAATTTTAAAATGCTAAAAAATAAAATGTGCTTTCTACACACACACACACACAAGTGCAAGTTGGATAGACTTAATATATTCAATCTACTTGGACAGCATCTTAATTTTAATTGCCCCAGAAGCTGAGACAAAGATTTGAGAATAAATCCATGGTTTAGAAAGTAGTTCCAGAAAGTATCAGTAGATTATAGAGATGTAAGACAAGATTGACAGTAAATGATGTATTGGTGAGAGAGTTACTGCCGTGAGTTACTAGAGCTTAATCCCTCTGGAAGTCTGGCAGCCAGGGTAGAATTGAAGGGTGAAAGAGCTGGGGTATTGACCCACCAACTCCTGTCAGTCATTTGTAGAAGGCTGCTCTCAGTGGGGACTTTGCTAAGCACTTCTGGCTGCCACTGTGAAGACAAAACGGACTCTGTTTGCAAGAGAAAGCTGCTGATCAAAGAGATACCAGTCCTGGTAGCTGGAAATGGGGTCAGTGTTCACCAGAGTGTCAAGGGAGAGGGGAAACCCTCAAGCTTCAGGGGTGAGAGGAAATGGAGACAGTGTTCACTAGAGTGTCAGGGAAGGGGGAAACCCTCAAGCTTCAGGGGGTGAGAATCTAGCCACATAAGCAACACTAAGCTTTTGTGACCCATCACTTGAATGATGAATAGAAAGCCAAAATGGGCCCGGCGTGGTTAACTTATAGGAGGAGAAAAAAAAGCCCTTCTTTTTTCAGTTGTGGTTCAAAATGCATAACATAAGAATTACCATCATAACCATTTTTAGGTGAGCATCTTAGTGGGCTGCCCTGGTGGCTCAGACAGGAAAGAATCTGCCTGCAATGCAGGAGACCTGGGTTCCATCCCTGGGTCAGGAAGATCCCCCAGAGAAGGGAAAGGCTGCCCACTCCAGTATTCTGGCCTGGAGAATTCCATGGACAAAGGAGTCTGGTGGGCTACAGTCCATGGAGTCACAAAGAGTCAAACACAATTTAGAGACTAACACTCTCAGTGCATTAAATACATTCAGACTTTGTGTAACCACCATCCATCCCCAGAATACTTTCCATCTTATAAAACTGAAACTCTATACCCATTAAACACTGACTTCTCAGCCTCTGGCATCCAGCATTCTATTTTATGTCTCTGTGAATTTGACTTCTCTAGGGACCTCAAGTAAGTGGAATGATACGGTACTTATCCTTTTGTGACTGGCTCACTTGAAGTATAATGTCCTCAAGAGTCATCCATGCTGTAGCACACCTTTCAAGACTTCATTTCTTCTTAAGGCTGAATAATATCCCATCGTATGGACAATACTGGACTTCTCAGGTGACGCTAGTGGTAAAGCATCTGCCTGCCAATGCAGGAGATGTAAGAGACTGGATTCGATTCCTGGATCAGAAAAATGCCCTGGAGAAGGAAATGGCAACCCACTCCAGTATTTTCGCCTGAGAAATTCCATGGACAGAGGAGTCTAGCAGGCTACAGTCCACGGGGCTGCAAAGAGTCAGACACGACTGAGCATCTGAGCTCATGGATATGCTACATATTGTTTACGCATTCCTCCGATGAGGGACACTTGGGCTGCTTCCACCTCATGGCAATTGTGAAGAATCCTGCTATGAATATCTAGCACACGTTTTGTGGAGGAAGAACACCAGCAGGATTCTGAAATCCAGCACTACATCGATGCTGAGGCCATACTTCCCACAGGCTGCTCCCACCAGGGACTGAGCAGGGCAAGGACACTGAGGCAGGCCATGTCCCGGGGGACTAGAACTCCTTTGGAATAAGCAAATGAGCCCAGTGACCGGGTCAGATCCCTCAGAGCTACCCTGCAGTCTAATCCGATTCCATATCGGGACTTCCCTGGTGGTCCAGTCGTTAAGACTCGGCTCTTGCACTGCAAGGGGTGTGAGTTTGATTCCTGGTGAAGAAACTAAGATCCCGTATGCTGCATGTTGGTCAGTCGATCGACTCTTTGCAACCCCGAGGACGCAGTACGCCAGGCCTCCCTGTCCCTCACCATCTCTTGGAGTTTGCCCAAGTTCATGTGCTTTGCATTGGTGATGCCATCCAGCCACCTCATCCTCTGATGCCCTCTTTTACTGCTCCCAGTCTTTCCCAGTATCAGGGTCTTTTCCAATGAGTCAGCTCTTCACATCAGAGGACCAAAACACTGGAGCTTCAGCTTCAGCATCAGTCCTTCCAGTGAATATTCAGGGTGGATCTCCCTTAAGATTGACTGGTTTGATCTCCTTGCAATCCAAGGGACTTTCAAGAGTTTTCTCCAGCATCACAGTTTGAAGGCATTAATTCTTTGGCAGTCAACCTTGTTAACAGTCCAACTCTCACAACCATATGTGACCACTGGGAAGACCATAGCTTTGACTGTACCAACCATTGTCAGCAGAGTAATGCCTCTGTTTTTCAACACACTGTCTGGGTTTGTCATACTGTATGGTACAGCCTAAAATAATTTTTAAAAAAAAGAAAGAAGATAACCCAGAGAGACACATATAGAGAAGAAGACCACACGATAATAGAAGATTGGAATGATGCAGCTAAAGGCCAAGAAATGCCAAGGACTGCTGGAAACTGCCGGAATCTGGGAGAGGCAAGATGTGGATTCTCCCTCAGAGCCTCCAGAAGAAACCAGCGCCACCGATACCTTGATTTTGGACCCCTGGCCTCCAGAACTTACAGCTTTCTGGTTTTGAAGCCCCTATGGTCACTTGTTGGGCTGCCCTGGTGGCTCAGACTGTAAAGAATCTGCCTGAAGTGCAGGAGACCCAGCTTTGACCCCTAGGTCAGAAAGATCCCCTGGAGAAGCAAATGGCAACCCCCTCCAATATTCTTGCCTAGAGAATACCAAGGACAGAGAAGCCTGGTGGGGTACAGTCCATGGGGTCACAAAAGAGTCAGACATGACTGAGCAAAGGAGCATACACGGTCAATTGTTATGGCCGCCTTAGGGAACCAAAACAGTCAGAGTTGAAGGCAGTGGTTGGTATAAAAGGGAACTGATTCCAAGTGACCTTCAAGGCAGTAGGCGCACCATCAGCATCTGCTATGGTAGAATCTTTTTATCTCTGGAAATGTCTTGCAAATGCAACCAAGAAATTATGAGGGTTGGGACTTTCCTGGTGGCTCAGTGGTTAAGAATCCACCTGCCAATGAAGGGGATGCAGGTTCGATCCCTAGTCTGAGAAGAATCCACATGCCTCAGAGCAACAAATCCTGTGCACCACAAATGTCAGTGCCCATGCGCTCTAGAGCCCGAGCTCCACAGCAGAAGCCAGCACAACGAGAAGCCCAAGCTCTGCAACTAAGAGTAGCCCCTCCTCGCCGCCAATAGAGAAAGCCCACACACAGCAAGGAAGACCCAGTGCAGCCCAAAATTAAATAAATAAATAATTTTTTTAAAAAAAGAAAAAAATTAGGAAGGCGACAGCACCTCCTTCCCTTGGGGAGCTGACGTTGGCTATACTTCTGGCTACCTCTCATTTAACCTGCCATCTTCCTATGATCATCTTGCTCTCCCTTTCAGGGGGAAGTTCCCCACTGAGAATAGTCTTAACATAAGGACTGTTCCAACACTAGCCTCCCCATCCGGGACAGGCATGGGAGCGGAGCCATGCTTGGCCAACCTAAGTCTCATTGTTTTGACTTCTGAGTGAATGGTCCAGGGTGATTTGAAGTGTCTGAGGACAGGGGCAGGAGTAGTACATGGCCAGAGCTGCCCACCAGCTCTGTGACCTTGGCTCTGAATCCTCTTGCCGGCCCCTAAGAAGGAAGGCTCATCTAAGACAGATATGCTGAGGGTGAACTTCCCTGTGAACTTTCTCTTCAGCATGAAAGTTCACAGATGTCCTGTAATAACACAAGAGTGATCAGGAGAAGGAATGTCCTGAGCCCCACCAGGATTTCTCCTCTCCCCACAACATGAAAGTATTAGCTGGGTGTGTGCGTGCTAAGTTACTTCAGTCATGTCTGACTCTTCAACACCCTACGGACTGTAGGCGCCACCAGCCTCCTCTGTCCATGGGATTCTCCAGGCAAATAGTGGAGTGAGTTGCCATGCCCTCCTCCGGGGGATCTTCCTGACCCAGATATTAAACTCACATCTCTTATGTCTCCTGCATTGGCAGGCGGGTTCTTTACCACTGGGAAGCGCTACTTGGGAAGGCCATTAGCTGGTTAGAAAGAAGAAATCTGGATAGAGCTGTGCTCGCAGAGCTGGGCAAAGCTGCTGCACACTGTCTCTGGGGCCACAGTCTCCAGGTGACTGGGAGATTCTAAGGAAACTTCAAGATACCAATATTAGCATTTCTCAGCCCTTCAGTCTCCACCTGGGTTCTAAATTCCTTCTGCCATGGAAAGTAATTGTCTTTGCTCAGGCTCCCCCAGAAGCACATACTGACCCCAAGTCTCCTGCATGAGTCATTTGTTTGGGAGGTGACCCCAGGAAACACCAGTAGGGGTTTAGGGATGTGATAAAGACAAGGGAGGGTGCCCCATACTGGTGCTACAGATAACCAGGTTTTCCTCTATGGCCCCAAATGGCTAGGGAACTCTAGGAGACTGCATAGGACATGCCCCTCAGAGTCATCCCACCTGAGGGCAGGGGAGCTGGGGTATTGATCCACGAGTTCCCATCAGTTGTGGCTGATTGCTGCTGGTCGGGGCAGGGGTGGGGATATAGCTGTTCGATGTCCATTCCCAGGCACTTCTAACCTACTGTGCAGGCTTTGGCAACTTTAGAGAAGCCTGTTGAGCAAAAAGATGCAAACAGCAGCAGCTGGGAGTATCTACCAAAGGTTACAGTTGTGCAACATTAGCATTAGCAATTCACAACCCTCATGGTGCCCACTAGACCCCCCAGAGGTCCCTCAGTTTCTCCCCTTTCTCCAAGAATATTTCTACAACTTTCAGTCCATTCTCTGAGCCTCTGATACTATTTCCACAAAACTCATCTTTTAAATGTGTTAACAATATGAACAGAATCTGTTTCTTTTGCATGCGTGCAGACAAAAACCCTGACTGAGGGACTTCCCTGGTGGTCCAGTGGCTAAGAGTCTGTGCTCCCAATGCAGGGGCCCTGAGTTCAATTCCTGGTCAGGGAAATAGAGTCATAACTAAGAGTTCTCATGCTGTAACTAAAGATATCGCATGCTGCAACAAAGATGGAAGATCCCACATGCCACAATTAAGACCCAGTGCAACCAATAAATAAAATTTTTAAAAAAATTTCAGCTGTGACTGTTCCCCTTTACTGCATTGTTTTTCTCCATATCAATTAATAAAACTGGAGTAGTTTATGGATTTGCCTGGTGCTTTCCTCATTAAGACTCCACCCTTCAAATGCAAGAGATATAGTTTCAATCCCTGGTCGGGGAACTAAGATCCCATATGCCATATGGTGTGGCCAAAAAAATGTTGTAAAAACTATATAGTTTCCTTTTTTACTTTATTGACTGACTCCCAGACGAGGTCTAGTCCCATGAAGGCAGGAACTTTGATCGATTTCAGTAGTTGCTGCTGTAACACCAGTACCTAGCACAGCACCTGCTACAGAATTGAATGAATGAACTGATTTGTATGTTTCATGAATTATGGAATATTTACTCTTCAGCAGTTGATAGTGAAAGCCTAGAGCCTATGCAGAGTCTTAAAGGTTTCTCTGATTTGACCCTGAAGCGCTGCATTTCTTTGCATCCCCAGCAGAATGAGAAATCTGCCTAGCATTCACCATCCAGTATTGGGGAAAATCGTATCTCATGACCCTCTACTTCTCAGATTTGAAACATTCACAGGACTGAACATCTCCAGGCAGGGGTCACACCCCTAGTTTTGAGCCACCAGAAAGGAATGCTCCTCCCTGGAGGTGACTCTGGTCACATTTTTCCTTCACCCTCTCCTCTGTCCTAAAAATAATCAAGATGCTGGAAGCTGTTGAGTCTGCATTGAGCTATTTTTAACCTTGGAATCTAGGCTGTGACCAGGCTAGACTTAGCTGCAGTGAACACATATCGATGGGTATGTCTCACCTCAGAAATGATTTTGAACATCTTTATAATGTGCAAGTAATAATGCCTGACTTAGCAGAGGTTATAAATTGAGAGTTATTGAGGAAACAGCAGAAGAATGAGTAAAATGCAAGAATTCATTCATTCAGCGCCAGGTTCTTTTCTGGGTAATGGGGATACAGAAAGGAACAAAACAGACAATCTGTGCCTTGGATATAAACAAGGTGAGCTTAGACTATCTACTTGGGTCAGAAAGCAAGGAAGGGGCATTTAAAGACAAAGTTTTGTCAAAAAATACACAAGCTAGCTTGCAGGACCTCCCACTGGTCAAAACTGGGATAAGATCTTACTCTGTCAGCCAAAAATCCCATGTTATAAAAACCTTGCTTACAGACATTCAGTGCAATTTCTTACAGCTCTGACCAGAGCAATTAAATAAACAGACTGTCTGGAGGTTTCACACAACGAGAATAAATAGCCAAGCACGAAGGATTTTTGAAAAGCAATATGGTACATTATTTCCTCTAAGACAGTCACATTGAGCCACGGATTAATCAAACACAGAGCATAGTACCCTAAAAAGTATTCTGCTGTCAGGAAGTGTCACTTCTGATTGACTTTTCCTACTTTGGAATAGTAAGTAGGGACTGTCCATTTCTAGATCCTTTCTGAGTCACTGTTCTGTGTGCTTCAGGTCCATTATTTCACAGGATCCCAGCCAGTACCCAACAAGTCAGGTTCTGATTACCAGTGTTTCCTAGAAGAGGCAACTGGACATCCAGGCCCTTTGTAGCACATTTTAGTAAAAGAGGAGGAGAAGGAGGAAGTCAGTAGTAAACTTTTCAGTAGTAAACTTTTTCCCTTTCAGTATGTGAATAAGTCCATCTATCAGTTAGAATTCAATTCTGCTGCACAGACCAGAAAATTGAAATAATAGTGGGTTAAACAAGAAAAAGATATTTTTTTTTCTCTCATGCAGGTGTACAAAGGTAGGAATTCACAGTTTTAGGGCAGTTGCTCAGTTATCAGGGACCTAAGGGTCTTTTAACTTTTTGCTTTTTCATCCTTGGCTTCCAACCTCATGGCCACAAAATGGGTGCTACATCTCCAGCCATCATATCCATACTCCATGCAATGTTAAGAGGCAAAGGGCTGGGGAATATGTGCCAAATGAGTCATCATCGTTTAAGAGTTTACTAGAAGCTCTCCCCTCAATAACCTTCATTTGTATTTCATGAGGTCACTGCTACCTGCATTAAAGGTGAGGAAATGTGTTTTTAGGTGAGCACATTGTCATTCTCTATGAAAATGGGGAGCTCTGTTAGAACAAAGAATAGAGGATTTTTACTGAGGATGTAACAAGCAAGCAATCTCTGCCACAATAAGCAGGCTCCATTTCCCTTCTGATTTCTATTTCTTACACAGGATTTCTGGCCCATGCCCTCTTGCCTTTACCCTTCAGTGCATAGTAGCCTATCTTCCAACTGCCAGAATATGGAGGCTTTTGTTTGTTGCTGAATCTTGTTTTGCCATGCACAAACCGCAGAATTAATACCCTGGGGAGCAGCCCTCAACCAGTACCTGACAGGAATTGGTGGGTAAATACCTCTGCTCTCTCGCCCTTCAGTGGGACACTTCTGAAAGGCTCATGCCTTCAGCTATCTCCCAGAGGTCCCCAGCAGAATTAAACTCCAGTTGCTGCAGCAGGAAAATACATGAAACACACCCTTCACTGTCTTCCTTACCGTCCTCTCCCCTCCACTGATGTTTCTGGGGGTCACCTCCCCAAAACTATTTGACCTCAAATCGTTGTCTCAGGATCTGCTTTGAGAGGAACTCAAACTAGAAAAAAAAAAAAAAAAGACAGGAAGGAAGGAAGGAAGGGAAAGGGAAGGTGGGGGAGGGAAGGAAGAAGGAAGGGGGAAAGGAAGAAAGAAGATGGAATGAAAGAAAAGAAATGGGGAAAGACTAATATCCTTAATCCCATCACACTAATATTACAACTGCTTTTGGGCAGACTTCCTAGCAGATGGCTGTGCTTGGTTTGCGGCATTCTTCCATGTGCTTCGTTTGTGTGTTTGCTTGTTTCCCTGGTGGTGGTAAAGATGAGGATCTTGTGATTAAATCCTTGCAGAAGAGGACAAGCTCTAAAACCCAGTTGTGTTTAATCTTTTGATGTTGAAATAATTCTAGATGGCCAGGAAGTTGTAAAGAAATGTACAAGGAGTTTCCACACACTCTTCACTCTCCTCCCATAAGGCTAATATCTTGCATACCTATAACGCAATATCAAAATAAGAAATTGATGATGGTACAAGTCACAGAGCTTATTCAGATTTCATCAGTGACCTGTGCATTCATGAATATGTGTGTGCGTGTGTCTGTCTTTGTACGTGTGTAGCTGTATGTAAAACTACCATGCATAGCTTTGTGTAACCACCAGCCACAGCTAAGAAAGTCTACTGTACCATCACCACAAGACTCTCTTTCTGCCCTTTTACAGCCACTAATCTGTTCTCCATATCTGTAATTACGCTATTTCATTAATGTTATATTAATGGAATCACACAAAATGTATCCTCTGAAGCTGACTTTTTTCATTCACATAATTTCCTTGGAGTTCATCCGAGTTGCCGCATGCACCAATAGTTCACATTTTTTATTGTCGAGTAGTATTTCATAGTATGAGTGTCCCGTAATTTGTTTATCCATTCACCCACCAAAAGACCTCTGGGTAGTTTTTGGTCTTTGATTATTACAAATAAAGATGCTGTGAACATTCATGTGCAAGTTTCTGCATGAAAGTTAAGTTTTCGTTTCTCTTAGGTATATGCCCACAAGCATAATTGCTGGGCTATACGCTAAGTCTACTTTTAGTTTTAAAAGGAACTGCCAAACCTTCTCCAGAGTTGTCTTATCATTTTATGTTCCCTCCAGAGATGAATGAGAGATTCCATTCCTCCACAGCCTCTGACCACCTACATTTGACTCTTAGATCTGCAATTTCAGCTTATAGGTGGAATCTAAAAAATAAAGCTAACTAGTTCAGTTCAGGTCAGTCGCTCAGTTGTGCCTGACTCTTTGCGACCCCATGAATCGCAGCACGCCAGGCCTCCCTGTCCATCACTAACTCCCGGAGTTCACTCAGACTCACGTCCATCAAGTCGGTGATGCCATCCAGCCATCTCATCCTCTGTCATCCCCTTCTCCTCCTGCCCCCAATCCCTCCCAGGATCAGAGTCTTTTCCAGTGAGTCAACTCTTCGCATGAGGTGGCCAAAATACTGGAGTTTCAGCTTTAGCATCATTCCTTCCAAAGAACACCCAGGGCTGATCTCCTTCAGAATGGACTGGTTGGATCTCCTTGCAGTCCAAGGGACTCTCAAGAGTCTTCTCCAACAGCACAGTTCAAAAGCATCAATTCTTCGGTGCTCAGCTTTCTTCACATCCAGGGCCTACCACAAAAAAGAAACAGTCTCACAGCTATAGAAAGCAAACTAGCTGTTACCAGTGGGAAGAGGAAAGTGGTGATAGGGAAGACAGGAGTAGGGAATAAAGAGGGACACACTATTATGTATGAAATACATAAGCTACAAGGATATAAAATGCAACACAGAGAACATAGCCAATACTTAATAATAAGTATAAATAAACTATAACTTATAAAAGTTGTGAATCACTATACTGTACACCTGAAACATATAATATTATACATCAACTATACAGACAGTAACGGAGAAGGCAGTGGCATCCCACTCCAGTACTCTTGCGTGGAAAATCCCAGGGATGGAGGAGCCTGGTAGGCTGCAGTCCATGGGGTCGCTACGAGTCAGACATGACTGAGCGACTTCACTTTCACTTTTCACTTTCATGCTTTGGAGAAGGAAATGGCGACCCACTCCAGTGTTCTTGCCTGGAGGATCCCAGGGATGGGGGAGCCTGGTGGGCTGCCATCTATGGGGTCGCACAGAGTCGGACACGACTGAAGTGACTTAGCAGCATACAGACAGTAAAGCATATCTGCCTGCAGTGTGAGAGACCCGGGTTCAATCCCTGGGTCGATCCCCTGGAGAAGGAATGGCAACCCACTCCAGTACTCTTGCCTGGAAAATTCCATGGATGGAGGAGCCTGGTAGACTATAGTCCATGGGGTCGCAAAGAGTCAGACACGATTGAGCAACTTCACTTTCACATACTGCAATTATTAATGTTTTCCATTGTGTATCTTTTCAATATTTATTTATTTGGCAGTACCAGGTCTTAGTTGCTGCACCCAGGATCTTCAATTGCAGCATGTGAACTCTTAGTGGCAGCGTGTGGAATCTCGTTCCCTGATGAGAAATCAAACCCAGCCTCCTGTAATGGGAGCGCAGAGTCTTAGCCACTGGACCACCACCAGGTCCCTCTACTGCAGTTTTAAAACCGAAATTAAAAGATCAGCGGCATGTCTACCTGTCTGCTTCAAAAGGGAAAAGTGTTTTGGCTCCTTTTATTACTCTGGTAGTATCCAAACAATTCTGTTGCCATATTCAAGATACTGAAAGGCAAGTCTGTCTCTTTTCTCTAACGGAAATAATCAGCAGTGTAGGGTGTTCACCCAGATGTTGTCCTACATTTCCCAGACTCCCTCACAGTTAGAGCAGACCCGTGCGATTCATTCTAGCCAATGGATTATCACTTCCCGGCGGAGGCAGTTAAGAGCTGGTACGGCCACCTCATGCGAAGAGTTGACTCACTGGAAAAGACTCCGATGCTGGGAGGGATTGGGGGCAGGAGGAGAAGGGGACGACAGAGGATGAGATGTCTGGATGGCATCACCAACTCGATGGATGTGAGTTTGAGTGAACTCCGGGAGTTGGTGACGGACAGAGAGGCCTGGCATGCTTCGATTCATGGGTCACAAAGAGTCGGACACAACTGAGCGACTGAACTGAACTGAACTGAACACTCCCTCTATCCTTCTCTTCTCCTCCCAGGGTAGCTTTGGAAGCCATGTGAGAGATGGTGCTCCTGCTCAATGGAGGAAGGTTGGGTCTCTGAGTCACTGCTTGGACGAGAGCCCTGCTAGCCAGCTTCACGGGAACAAGAAACAAATTTGAGTGGGGTGCAGCCATTAAAGTTTCCGGTTTCTTTGTTATCACCATTGAACAGAGCCTTATACTGACCAACAAGCCTGCTTGCTGGACAAAGGGAGAATTCTCAGGAAAGTTTTGCAGACATTACATGTCATTTTTCCCCAACTACAATTTGCATAATTCGTTTTCTAAATTATTATTTCACAAAACTTAGTGAAGAATTAAGATCAGTATGCAGCAGTTCGCTGATGACCTTTGTTTTCATGAGAGAGGAGAAATCATTTATTACATAATGAATGCCACCAAGTCTCTTTAAAGGGACTATAGCCAAGAGCCTCTCCTAGAAGGAGTGCACGTCACTTCGCCAATATGGCCCTCAGTTTCCCCATTTGGAAGGACAGCTAGGAAAGTCTCTGCAATCCATTCTTTCATTTAAAAATGTCCTTGATTTTAGGGCTTCCCTGGTGGTCTAGTGGTTAAGAGTTCCTCCTGCCAATTTAGGGAACTCTAGTTCAATCCCTGATCCGGGAAGATCCCGCATGCATTGAAGCAGCTAAGCCGAGGTACCACAACTACTGAGTCTGAGCTCCAGAGCCAGGGAGCCACAACTACTGAGCCCGTGTGCTGCAACTGTTGAAGCCTACACGCCTCGAGCCCATGTTCCACGAGAGAAACCACCATGATGAGAAGCCTGAGCACCACAACCAAGAGCAACACCTGCTCAACACAACTAGAGAAAGCCCGCTTGCAGCAGTGAAGACCCAGCGCAGCCAAAAATAAAATAAATAAAAATTCTTTTAATGTCTGTCTGAGTAACCCAGGGAAGGGGAGAAGAGAGGAAAAGAGGAAATTTGGAAATAATTCCCCTCCATGTAGCAACCCCCTGAAGATCACCAAAAAAAATTTAAAAAAAGGTTATAGTCAAAATTGGAGCAAGAATTCTAAAACTTCTCTACTCCTGAGGAACCTGCTGTCCTAAATTTAAACTTGGCAGAGACTTCGGCAACACCCTCAAGCCTCTTTCTGCCAAGAAACTCACTGAAATTAACAAATGGCTTGTTTGCTTATGTTTGGTCTGCCTCAGTGCCGTAACAGTTTTCCACGCATGTAACTGATTGCACCCAAATTTACTTCCAGTTTTTCCTCTCCTTTCTGCTGTTATGTTGTGTCCTCAGCTTCAAAGGTCACGTTCATCAAATTAGAATATGACAGGTTCACACGCAGACATTTCATGTAAATGCCTGAATGCCTGAGGCAGGATCAGGTGGAAGAAAACTTTTGCAGAAGAAAAATAATTATAATAACAGCTTGGGCACAGTCCTCGAGTTGAACATATATTAAATTTAGCAACACTGGACTTTTTTAACCACCTGAGCTCCTTTGCAGTACATACTTTCTTTTGCCCAGACCATTCCAATAAATTTGTAACACGTAATAAGGCAGCTATCATACAAAAATGCAAAAGGTGAAAAATAATGATCTAAAATAACACAAATTGGGACTTACCTGGTGGTCCAGTGGTTAGGATTTCACACTTCCACTGCTGGGGGTGTGGGTTTGAGCCCTGGTTGGGGAACTAGGATCCCACATGCCATGGGCACAGCCTTAAAAATTAAAAAAAAATAAAATAACACAAATCGTTAACACCCTAGTCTGAGCCTCCATCATATTCTTTTTTTTTTTAATTAATTTTATTTTTAAACTTTACATAATTGTATTAGTTTTGCCAAATATCAAAATGAATCCGCCACAGGTATACATGTGTTCCCCATCCTGAACCCTCCTCCCTCCTCCCTCCCCATACCATCCCTCTGGGTCATCCCAGTGCACCAGCCCCAAGCATCCAGTATCGTGCATCGAACCTGGACTGGCATCTCGTTTCATACATGATATTTTACATGTTTCAATGCCATTCTCCCAAATCTTCCCACCCTCTCCCTCTCCCACAGAGTCCATAAGACTGATCTATACATCAGTGTCTCTTTTGCTGTCTCGTACACAGGGTTATTGTTACCATCTTTCTAAATTCCATATATATGCGTTAGTATACTGTATTGGTGTTTTTCCTTCTGGCTTACTTCACTCTGTATAATAGGCTCCAGTTTCATCCACCTCATTAGAATTGATTCAAATGTATTCTTTTTAATGGCTGAGTAATACTCCATTGTGTATATGTACCACAGCTTTCTTATCCATTCATCTGCTGATGGACATCTAGGTTGCTTCCTTGTCCTGGCTATTATAAACAGTGCTGCGATGAACATTGGGGTATACGTGTCTCTTTCCCTTCTGGTTTCCTCAGTGTGTATGCCCAGCAGTGGGATTGCTGGATCATAAGGCAGGTCTATTTCCAGTTTTTTAAGGAATCTCCACACTGTTCTCCATAGTGGCTGTACTAGTTTGCATTCCCACCAACATTGTAAGAGGGTTCCCTTTTCTCCACACCCTCTCCAGCATTTATTATTTGTAGACTTTTGGATCGCAGCCATTCTGACTGGTGTGAAATGGTACCTCATAGTGGTTTTGATTTGCATTTCTCTGATAATGAGTGATGTTGAGCATCTTTTCATGTGTTTGTTAGCCATCTGTATGTCTTCTTTGGAGAAATGTCTATTTAGATCTTTGGCCCATTGTTTGATTGGGTCATTTATTTTTCTGGAGTTGAGCTGTAGGAGTTGCTTGTATATTTTTGAGATTAGTTGTTTGTCAGTTGCTTCATTTGCTATTATTTTCTCCCATTCTGAAGGCTGTCTTTTCACCTTGCTAATAGTTTCCTTTGATGTGCAGAAGCTTTTAAGGTTAATTAGGTCCCATTTGTTTATTTTTGCTTTTATTTCCAATATTCTGGGAGGTGGGTCATAGAGGATCCTGCTGTGATGAATGTCAGAGAGTGTTTTGCCTATGTTCTCCTCTAGGAGTTTTATAGTTCTGGTCTTACATTGAGATCTTTAATCCATTTTGAGTTTATTTTTGTGTATGGTGTTAGAAAGTGTTCTAGTTTCATTCTTTTACAAGTGGTTGACCAGATTTCCCAGCACCACTTGTTAAAGAGATTGTCTTTAATCCATTGTATATTCTTGCCTCCTTTGTCAAAGATAAGGTGTCCATATGTGCGTGGATTTATCTCTGGGCTTTCTATTTTGTTCCATTGATCTATATTTCTGTCTTTGTGCCAGTACCATACTGTCCTGATGACTGTGGCTTTGTAGTAGAGCCTGAAGGCAGGTAGGTTGATTCCTCCAGTTCCATTCTTCTTTCTCAAGATCGCTTTGGCTATTCGAGGTTTTTTGTATTTCCATACAGACTGTGAAATTATTTGTTCTAGCTCTGTGAAGAATACCGTTGGTAGCTTGATAGGGATTGCATTGAATCTATAAATTGCTTTGGGTAGTATACTCATTTTCACTATATTGATTCTTCCAATCCATGAACATGGTATATTTCTCCATCTATTAGTGTCCTCTTTGATTTCTTTCACCAGTGTTTTATAGTTTTCTATATATAGGTCTTTAGTTTCTTTAGGTAGATATATTCCTAAGTATTTTATTCTTTCCGTTGCAATGGTGAATGGAATTGTTTCCTTAATTTCTCTTTCTGTTTTCTCATTATTAGTGTACACGAATGCAAGGGATTTCTGTGTGTTGATTTTATATCCTGCAACTTTACTATAATCGTTGATTAGTTCTAGTAATTTTCTGGTGGAGTCTTTAGGGTTTTCTATGTAGAGGATCATGTCATCTGCAAATAGTGAGAGTTTTACTTCTTATTTTCCAATTTGGATTCCTTTTATTTCTTTTTCTGCTCTGATTGCTGTGGCCAAAACTTCCAAAACTATGTTGAATAGTAATGGTGAGAGTGGGCACCCTTGTCTTGTTCCTGACTTTAGAGGAAATGCTTTCAATTTTTCACCATTGAGGATAATGTTTGCTGTGGGTTTGTCATATATAGCTTTTATTATGTTGAGGTATGTTCCTTCTATTCCTGCTTTCTGGAGAGTTTTTATCATAAATGGGTGTTGAATTTTGTCAAAGGCTTTCTCTGCATCTATTGAGATAATCATATGGTTTTTATTTTTCAATTTGTTAATGTGGTGTATTACATTGATTGATTTGCGGATATTGAAGAATCCTTGCATGCCTGGGATAAAGCCCACTTGGTCATGGTGTATGATCTTTTTAATGTGTTGTTGGATTCTGATTGCTAGAATTTTGTTTAGGATTTTTGCATCTATGTTCATCAGTGATATTGGCCCGTAGTTTTCTTTTCTTGTGGGATCTTTGTCAGGTTTTGGTATTAGGGTGATGGTGGCCTCATAGAATGAGTTTGGAAGTTTACCTTCCTCTGCAATTTTCTGGAAGAGTTTGAGCAGGATCGGTGTTAGCTCTTCTCTAAATTTTTGGTAGAATTCAGCTGTGAAGCCGTCTGGACCTGGGCTTTTGTTTGCTGGAAGATTTTTTATTACAGTTTCAATTTCCGTGCTTGTGATGGATCTGTTACGGTTTTCTATTTCTTCCTGGTCGAGTTTTGGAAAGTTGTACTTTTCTAAGAATTTGTCCATTTCTTCCTCGTTGTCCATTTTATTGGCATATAATTGTTGATAGTAGTCTCTTATGATCCTTTGTATTTCTGTGTTGTCTGTTGTGATCTCTCCATTTTCGTTTCTAATTTTATTGATTTGATTTTTCTCCCTTTGTTTCTTGATGAGTCTGGCTAATGGTTTGTCAATTTTATTTATCCTTTCAAAGAACCAGCTTTTGGCTTTGTTGATTTTTGCTATGGTCTCTTTTGTTTCTTTTGCATTTATTTCGGCTCTAATTTTTAAGATTTCTTTCCTTCTACTAACCCTGGGGTTCTTCATTTCTTCCTTTTCTAGTTGCTTTAGGTGTAGAGTTAGGTTATTTATTTGACTTTTTTCTTGTTTCTTGAGGTGTGCCTGTATTGCTATGAACTTTCCCCTTAGGACTGCTTTTACCGTGTCCCACAGGTTTTGGGTTGTTGTGTTTTCATTTTCATTCATTTCTATGCAAATTTTGATTTCTTTTTTGATTTCTTCTGTGATTTGTTGGTTATTCAGCAGCGTGTTGTTCAGCCTCCATATGTTGGAATTTTTAATCGTTTTTCTCCTGTAATTGAGATCTAATCTTACTGCATTGTGGTCAGAAAAGATGCTTGGAATGATTTCTATTTTTTTGAATTTACCAAGGCTAGCTTTATGGCCCAGGATGTGATCTATCCTGGAGAAGGTTCCGTGTGCGCTTGAGAAAAAGGTGAAATTCATTGTTTTGGGATGAAATGTCCTATAGATATCAATTAGGTCTAACTGGTCTATTGTATCATTTAAAGTTTGTGTTTCCTTGTTAATTTTCTATTTAGTTGATCTATCCATAGGTGTGAGTGGGGTATTAAAGTCTCCCACTATTATTGTGTTATTGTTAATTTCTCCTTTCATACTTGTTAGCATTTGTCTTACATACTGCGGTGCTCCTGTGTTGGGTGCATATATATTTATAATTGTTATATCTTCTTCTTGGATTGATCCTTTGATCATTATGTAGTGACCTTCTTTGTCTCTCTTCACAGCCTTTGTTTTAAAGTCTATTTTATCTGATATGAGTATTGCTACTCCTGCTTTCTTTTGGTCCCTATTTGCATGGAAAATCTTTTTCCAGCCCTTCACTTTCAGTCTGTATGTGTCCCCTGTTTTGAGGTGGGTCTCCTGTAGACAACATATGTAGCGGTCTTGTTTTTGTATCCATTCAGCCAGTCTTTGTCTTTTGGTTAGGGCATTCAACCCATTTACGTTTAAGGTAATTACTGATAAGTATGATCCCGTTGCCATTTACTTTATTGTTTTGGGTTCGAATTTACACACCATTTTTGTGTTTCCTGTCTGGAGAATATCCTTTAGTATTTGTTGGAGAGCTGGTTTGGTGGTGCAGAATTCTCTCAACTTTTGCTTGTCTGAGAAGGTTTTGATTTCTCCTTCATACTTGAATGAAATCCTTGCTGGGTACAATAATCTGGGCTGTAGGTTATTTTCTTTCATCATTTTAAGTATGTCTTGCCATTCCTTCCTGGCTTGAAGAGTTTCTATTAAAAGATCAGCTGTTATCCTTATGGGAATTCCCTTGTGTGTTATTTGTTGTTTTTCCCTTGCTGCTTTTAATATTTGTTCTTTGTGTTTGATCTTTGTTAATTTGATTAATATGTGTCTTGGGGTGTTTCGCCTTGGGTTTATCCTGTTTGGGACTCTCTGGGTTTCTTGGACTTGGGTGATTATTTCCTTACCCAGTTTAGGGAAGTTTTCAACTATTATCTCCTCAAGTATTTTCTCATGGTCTTTCTTTTTGTCTTCTTCTTCTGGAACCCCTATGATTCGAATGTTGTAGCATTTAATATTGTCCTGGAGGTCTCTGAGATTGTCCTCATTTCTTTTAATTTGTTTTTCTTTTATTCTCTCTGATTCATTTATTTCTACCATTCTATCTTCTAATTCACTAATCCTATCTTCTGCCTCTGTTATTCTACTATTTGTTGCCTCCAGAGTGTTTTTAATTTCATTTATTGCATTATTCATTATATATTGACTCTTTTTTATTTCTTTTAGGTCCTTGTTAAACCTTTCTTGCATCTTCTCAATCCTTGTCTCCAGGCTATTTATCTGTGATTCCATTTTAATTTCAAGATTTTGGATCAATTTCACTATCATTATTTGGAATTCTTTATCAGGTAGATTCCCTATCTCTTCCTCTTTTGTTTGGTTTGGTGGGCATTTATCCTGTTCCTTTATCTGCTGGGTATTCCTCTGTCTCTTCATCTTGTTTAAATTGCTGAGTTTTGGGTGTCCTTTCTGTATTCTGGCAGTTTGTGGAGTTCTCTTTATTGTGGCTTTTCCTCGCTGTGTGTGGGTTTGTACAGGTGGCTTGTCAAGGTTTCCTGGTTAGGGAAGCTTCTGTCGGTGTTCTGATGGGTGGAGCTGTATTTCTTCTCTCTCCTTTAGAAGAGTTGGGTTGCTTTTCTGGGTGCCTGATGTCCTCTGCCGGCATTCAGAAGTTGTTTTGTGGAATTTACTCGACGTTTAAATGCTCTTTTGATGAATTTGTGGGGGAGAAAGTGTTCTCCCCGTCCTCCTCCTCCGCCATCTTGGCTCCTCCTTGCCTCCGTCATTTTCTACCTGGACCAGTGGTATTGTTTCTGCCCAAGTCTTCCAGCTCCGGCCCTCGCACATGATGGTCTGTTCCCTTTGCAACAGCCAGAGGGCACCAGTGAGCACCTGAGTCGGGTCATGCCTCCCCTGCTCAGAACTTTGCACAGCTCCCCTTTCACTGGGGTAAAAGACAAAGTCCTTCCCACTCCCCCCAAGGCCTCGCACAATCTGTCCCCAACACCTGCCTGCCTCACCTCCTCCACTCTCCCCCGCAGTCATTCTCTCCAATAACAGTGGCTTCCTTGCTGTTGCTCAGACCGCACTAGGCAAAATCCCACCTCGGGGCCTTTGCACTTGCTGTTCCCGTGACCGAGAAAGCCCCTCCTCCCAGCTTCCTCCGCCTGCATCAAGTTTACTCAGTTCTCACATTCTTGATGAAGCTGGCTTCTGACTACTAGAAACTGCAACTCACTTCCTAGCACCCCCAATCCACGTACCTTATTCTATATTTTTTCCCATAGTATTTACTACCTTTTAACATACTTTAACTGTGGAAAATTCTGAAAGAGATGGGAATACTGGACCACCTGACCTGCCTCTTGAGAAACCTATATGCAGGTCAGGAAGCAACAGTTAGAACTGGACGTGGAACAGCAGACTGGTTCCAAATAGGAAAAGGAATACATCAAGTTTGTATATTGTCACCCTGCTTATTTAACTTATATGCAGAGTACATCATGAGAAATGCTGGGCTGGAGGAAGCACAAGCTGGAATCAAGATTGCCGGGAGAAATATCAATAACCTCAGATATGCAAGTGACACCACCCTTACGGCAGAAAGTGAAGAGGAACTCTAAAGCCTCTTGATGAAAGAGAAAGAGGAGAGTGAAAAAGTTGGCTTAAAGCTCAACATTCAGAAAACTAAGAGCATCTGGTCCCATCACTTCATGGGAAATAGATGGGGAAACAGTGGAAACAGTGGCTGATTTTTGGGGAGGGGGCCCCAAAATCACTGAAGATGTTGATTGCAGCCATGAAATTAAGATGCTTACTCTTTGGAAGGAAAGTTATGACCAACCTAGATAGCATATTCAAAAGCAGAGACATTACTTTGCCAACAAAGGTCCGTCTAGTCAAGGTTTTTCTTTTCCAGTGGTCATGTATGGATGTGAGAGTTGGACTGTGAAGAAAGCTGAGCACCAAGGAATTGATGCTTTTGAATTGTGGTGTTGGAGAAGACTCTTGAGAGTCCCTTGCACTGCAAGGAGATCCAACCAGTCCATCCTAAAGGAGATCAGTCCTGGGTATTCATTGGAAGGACTGATGCTGAGGCTGAAACTCCAATACTTTGGCCACCTCATGCGATGAGTTGACTCATTGGAAAAGACTCTGATGCTGGGAGGGATTGGGGGCAGGAGGAGAAGGGGATGACAGAGGATGAGATGGCTGGATGGCATCACCGACTTGATGGACATGAGTTTGGGTCAACTCTGGGAGTTGGTGATAGACAGGGAGGCCTGGCGTGCTGCAATTCATGGGGTCGCAAAGAGTCGGACACAACTGAGTGACTGAACTGAACTGAACATACTTTATTGGAAAAGGCAATGGCAACCCACTCCAGTACTCTTGCCTGGAGAATCCCATGGACCGAGGAGCCTGGTGGGCTGCAGTCCGTGGGGTCGCTAAGAGTCAGACACAGCTGATCGACTTCACTTTCACTTTTCACTTTCATGCACTGGAGAAGGAAACGGCAACCCACTCCAGTGTTCTTGCCTGGAGAATCCCAGGGACCGGGGAGCCTGGTGGGCTGCCGTCTATGGGGTCTCACAGAGTCGGACACGACTGAAGCAACATAGCAGCAGCAGCAACACACGTTATGGACTTCCCAGGTGGCACTAGTGGTAAAGAACCCGCCTGCCAATGCAGGAGATACAAGGGATGCAGTTTCGATCCCTAGGTCAGGAAGTCCCCCTGGAGGACAGCCAGCAACCGACTCCAATATTCTTGCCTGGAGAATCCCACGGATTGAGAAGCCTGGCAGGCTGTAGTCTATAGGGTCACACAGAGTCAGACACAACTAAAGTGACTTAGCATGCATGCAACATACTTTATGTCTCATATTTATTATCTACCACCACCCCCTACTTGAATTGAAGTCCCATGAAGATAGCTTTGTTTAGTCACTCCTGTAGCTCAGACATCTAGAAAGTACTTCACCCATAGTACATACACAACACACATTGTTGAAGGAATGGATGGACGGATAAATGAATGACTTGCTATACAATATCTGGCTTATGGAATTTTTAGAATATCTAACTTTGGAATATCTCAGTGTTGACTTTTTAATAGGTTTTCATTTCCTCCCTATAGTATCCTGTTTGAGTTCAGATCCCATCCTTGGTCCCCTAGAATTCTCTCCATCCGCAGACATCACAGTGCCTGAAGTGCAGGAGACCAGGTTTGATCCCTGGGTCAGGAAGATCCCCTGGAGAAGGGAATGGCTACCCACTCTAATGTTCTCGCCTGGAGAATTCCATGGACAGAGGAACCTGGTGGGCTACAATCCACGGGGTCGCAGAGTCCAACACAACTGAGCAACGATAACATTTTCAACACAGATATACAACCCAACATTCCCACAAAAATGACTCTTTTAGTTAAAAACAACAGTACTCGTCCAGGTGGGAGATGATGGAGGCTCAGACCAGAGTGTTAACAACTTGTGCAATTTTTCACTTCTAAGGCTATGCCTCACGGCATTAATAAGGAGGAAACACCAGACAAACCCAAACTGAGGGGCATTCTACAAAGTACTCAGCCTGCACTGTTCAAAAGAATCAAGGTCATGGAAGAAAAGGAATGAGTAGGAGGCTGTCCCAGCTTGAAAGAGACTGTAGGGATCCAGCGACTAAATGCAACAATTGATGACCCTGAACGGGACCCTTTTGACCTAAAGCAGCATCCCCAACATTTTTGGCGATAGGGATGGGTTTCGTGGAAGACAGTTTTTCCATGGACAAGGGTGAGGGGATGGTTTCAGGATGATTCTCACAAGGAGCATGAAACCTAGATCCCTCGCATGTTCAGTTCAGAGTAGGGTTCACGCTCCCATGAAAATCTAATGCCACTAACGATCTGACAGGAAGTGGAGCTCGAGGCTATAAATACAGATGAAGTTCTGCTTGTGCGCCTGCTTGCCGGCCGCTCACCTCCTGCTATGCGACCTGGTCTCTAGCAGGGGCTTAGGGACCCCTGCCCTAAAGGACATCGTTGGGGCTGATGGTACACTAGTACTATTAGTGGGACTAGTACACAGAACATGGACAGGCCAGAGGGCATTGTGCTAAGTGGAGTAAGTCAGACAGAGAAAGACGAAGACTGTATGATTTCATTTATATGTGGAATCTAAAAAAAAAGAGAGAGAGAGACCATAGACACAGAGAACGGATTGATGGCTGCTAGAGGCAGGAAGAGGGATGGGTGAAAGGATGGAGGTGATCGAAAGTTATACAGTTCCATTTGTAATAAGTTCTGGGGATGTTATGTACCGCATGGTGACTAAAGCGCTGTATTGTATATTTGAAAGTAAGAGCTAAGGGAGTGAATCTTAAAAGTTCTCTTCAAAAGAAAAAGATTTCGAAATATATGAGATGATGGATGTTAGCTAAACTTACTCTGGTAATCATTTCACAACATATATCAACCAACAGGGGTCTACTATCTACAGAGGGAATTGTACTAGATATTTTGTAGTAACCTATAAAGGAAACGGAGAAGGCAATGGCACCCCACTCCAGTACTCTTGCCTGGAAAATCCACGGACGGAGGAGCCTGGTAGGCTGCAGTCCATGGGGTCGCTAAGAGTCGGACACGACTGAGCGACTTCACTTTCACTTTTCTCTTTCATGCATTGGAGAAGGAAATGGCAACCCACTCCATTGTTCTTGCCTGGAGAATCCCAGGGATGGGGGAGCCTGGTGGGCTGCCATCTATGGGGTCGCACAGAGTCGGACACGACTGAAGCGACTTAGCAGCAGCAGCAGCAGCATAAAGGAAAAGAACCTGAAAAGAATTTATATATATGTGCGTGTATATATATATATATATACACGCACATATATGATTGCATGTGTGCTAAGTCACTTCAGTTGTGTGTGATTCTTTTGAGACCCTGTAGACTGTGGCCTGCCAGACTGCCCTGTCCATGGGATTCTCCAAGCAAGAATACTGGAGTGGGTTGCCATGCCATCCTCCAGGGGATCTTCCCAACCCAGGATAGAACCACATTGCCTGTTCTTTACCACTAGCACCACCTAGGAAGCCCCATATATATGATTTATATATATATATATACATACCTATATAACTATATTATGTGCTTTGCTTAGTCACTCTGTCGTGTCCAACTCTTTGCAACCCCATGGACTATATAGCCCGCCAGGCTCCTCTGTCCATGGGATTCTCCATGCAAGGATACTGGAGTGGGTTCCCTTCTCCAGGGATTGAACTTGTATCTCTTGCATTGGCAGGCAGATTCTTTACCACTGAGCCATCAGGGAAGTCCTTAAATATATATATATATATTATATATAAATAAAAAAAATATATATATATAATTGTTTTGTACACCTGAAACTTATACAGTGTTATATGTCAATGAAACTGTAAAAAATAAGTGTGTCCTGAGGAAATCAGAATTGAAAGAGACACATGTACCCCAATGTTCATTGCAGCACTGTTTACAATAGCTAGGACATGGAAGCAACCTAGATGTACACTGGCAGATTAATGGATAAGAAAGTCGTGGTACATATACACAATGGAATATTCAGTACAGTTCAGTTCAGTCGCTCAATCCTGTTCAACTCTTTGAGACCCCATGAATTGCAGCACGCCAGGCCTCCCTGTCCATCACCAACTCCCGGAGTTCATTCAGACTCATGTCCATCGAGTCGGTGATGCCATCCAACCATCTCATCCTGTCATCCCCTTCTCCTCCTGACCCCAATCCCTCCCAGCATCAGAATCTTTTCCAATGAGTCATCTCTTCACATGAGGTGGCCAAAGTATTGGAGTTTCAGCCTCAGCATCAGTCCTTCCAAAGAACACCCAGGACTGATCTCCTTTAGGAAGAACTGGTTGGATCTCGTTGCAGCCCAAGGGACTCTCAAGAGTCTTCTCCCACACCACAGTTCAAAATCATCAATTCTTCGGTGCTCAGCTTTCTTTACAGTCCAACTCTCACATCCATACATGACCACTGGAAAAACCATAGCCTTGACTAGACAGACCTTTGTTGGCAAAGTAATGTCTCTGCTTTTGAATATGCTATCTAGGTTGGTCATAATTTTTCTTCCAAGGAGTAAGCGTCTTTTAATTTCATGGCTGCAATCACCATCTGCAGTGATTTTGGAGCCCCAAAAATAAAATCTGACACTGTTTCCACTGTTTCCCCATCTATTTCCCATGAAGTGATGGGACCAGATGCCATGATCTTCGTTTTCTGAACGTTGAGCTTTAAGCCAACTTTTTCACTCTCCTCTTTTACTTTCATCAAGAGGCTTTTTCAGCTACAAAAAAGAACACATCTGAGTCAGTTCTAATGAGGTGGATGAAACTGGGGCCTATTATACAGAGTGAAGTCAGTCAGAAAGAAAAACACCAATACAGTATCTTAACGCATATATAACACATGTACACCCGTGGCTGATTCATGTCAATGTATGGCAAAAACGACCACAATTTTGTAAAGTAATTAGCCTCCAATTAAAATAAATTAATTAATTTACAACAAACAAACTCAAAGAAAAAAACAAGTGTGTGTACATGTATATACATACACATACATAGAAAGACACAGAGGTACAGACGAAAGCAGTACAGAAATGGCAATAACTAGGGGGTATGGGTGAAGGGTTTGTGGATGTCCACTGTACCGTTATTATAATTTTTCTGTATTTGAAAATTTGTGAACATTTCAAACAAAAGGTCTGAACGTTTTCAAAATAAAATGTTAGGAAAACAAGTCACCTAATCTATTGCCAGAGTTTTACATTTTTATTTACTTGTTTATTTTTGGCTGTGCTGGGTCCTTGTTGCTGCGTGTGGGCTTTTCTAGTTGCAGCGAGTGGGGGCTACTCTCTAGCGGTGCTGTGCAGGCTTCTCACTGTGATGGCTTCTCTTGTTGTGGATCACAGGCTCTAGGGCGCATGGACTCGGTAGTTGTGGCTCACAGGTTTTAGAGTGTGGGTTCTGTATGGTGGCACATAGGCTTAGTTGCCTAGTAGCATGTGGAATCTTCCCAAACCTGGGATTGAACTCATGTCCTCTTCACTGGCAGGTGGATTTTCAACCACTGGACCACCTGGGAAGCCCTATTGCCAGAATTTTAACTAATTCAAGTAAGGGATTTATGTTTCAAAATGCTCCCTTAATTAGAGCTTTATAAAGTAAACAGAGGAAGGACATTGGAGATTTTCAGAAAATATTTGGTTATTGCTACACATTTGCCATGGATAATCTACATTTTCCCATCTATATCTACAAGCATTTATTCAACAATATTGTGTGGTCCCGTTTAGAGAGCCATTTTCCTCCTCTGAAAGTCAGAATGCCTTCAAGATTTGCATAATCCATTTCATGGCCAGGGAACAGTAGGATAGATGCGAATCTTGGAGTGTGGGTTGTTAGACTATTTTGAAGCTGGTGAGAAAAACACACACACACAAAATATCTGCAAGACAAAATAGGTATCTGCAACGCCCGGTCAACAGACTGCACAAGAAGAAATGTCTCTGCCCTGGTGGGAACAGATTGAGTGGAGGGAGTTGATGGGTGGGAAGGCAATGCTGTCAAAATCCTGAAATAAAGATGTTCAAAACGCCCTTTCACAGCATCTCAGGCAAATGTCACATGGGGACCTCGACAGCCCAGAGTGACTGAATGTCAAGCGGAGATTTTGAGAAAATGAGAGAGGGTGGAAATGATGCATGAAAACATACCCTTTTTCTCTCTTTTCAAATCTGGCTCAAAAAGCCCAGCTGTGAAACCAGGACACTTTCTCAGCTGTCTAAGGAGCAATATTACCTTGTCCAAGACTAACAGGGTACCAGAATAGTCAGGCTTCCTATTATTAATTGATTTGTTTGATCTGCATTTATGTTCTAGGTGCTATGCTAAGCTTTGGAAAACAGAGGATTCTGCCAGTTCCTGCCCCTGAAGGCTTGTAGTCCATTGAGAGCAAGGGAAGTAGTAACAAGTGTGGTGGATTGAACTACTGGTCTCACTCCTTTGTTCTTTCTCTCTCTCTTTCCTTGTATGACTACTCCGGGTCTTAGCTGTGGCATGCGCAGTCTCCCATCTTCAATCTTTGTTGCAGCACGCAGGATCTTTAGTTACAGCATGCAAAATCTTAGTTGCAGCCTGTAGGATCTAGTTCCCTGACCAGGGATCGAACCCAGGCCCCCTGCATTGGGAGTGGGGAGTCTTAGTGAGAAGGTGTTAGTTGCTCAGTCATGTCTGACTCTGTGCCCCCATGGACTGCAGCCCACCAGACTCCTCTGTCCATGGGACTTTCCAGGCAAGAATACTGGAGGGGGTAGCCATTTCCTCCTCCAGGGGATCTTCCCAACTCAGAGATCAAACCCAGGTCTCCTGCATTCCAGGCAGATTCTTTATCATCTGAGCCACTGGACCACCAGGGAAATGCCCTGGTCTCATTTATTCACTCCTCCCCAACCCATACCCTGCACCATGGAACTTTACTGTCAAACTCACTAGGGACAGAGTTTTTGCCCCTTGAGTTTTAAAATATAGTGTGTTGCAGAAAGCTTGGCATATAGTAAGGCCGACAGATCTAAAAGTGATTTCCATTGACAGAATAGCTTATCTCCCAAAGTTCCCAGGAGGAAGGGGTTCACGCCAAGCCATGCTTCCTTTGGAGGAAGCAAGTGAAGCAGAGTAAACAGACTTCAGATTGACTGCTGCTAAGTCACTTCAGTCGTGTTCAACTCTGTGCGACCTCATAGACGGCAGCCCACCAGGCTCCCCCGTCCCTGGGATTCTCCAGGCAAGAACACTGGAGTGGGTTGCCATTTCCTTCTCCAATGCATGAAAGTAAAAAGTGAAAGTGAAGTCGCTCAGTCGTGTCTGACCCTCAGCGACCCCATGGACTGCAGCCTACCAGGCTCCTCTGCCCATGGGATTTTCCAGGCAAGAGTACTGGAGTGGGGTGCCATTGCCTTAGCTGGAGTAATTTCAGCAGTCTCTGGGCATAAGTGCTGCCCCTAGCTGTCCAATACCTACACCTAGGTTGACTACGACAGATGGATAGTGGCCCTGAGTGCTAGAGCCCAATAAAAGAGGCGGTTGGACTTCCCTCGTGGTCTAATGGTTAAGAGTCCGTCTGCCAACGCAGGGGACATGGGTTCAATCCCTGGTCTGGGAAGACACCACATGCTGTGGGACAGTTAAACCCATATACCACAGCTACTGAAGCCCATGTGGCCTAGAGCTTGGACACACCACAAGAGAATCTAGCTCAATGAGAAGGCCTCGAACCACGACTAGGGAGTAGCCCCTGCTCCTTGCAACTAGAGAAAAGCCCGAACACAGCAACAGAGGTGCAGAGCAGCCAAATAAATAATTTGTTTAAAAAAGAAGTAAAGGGGAAGTAAAAGACCTGTTTTTAAAATGTATTAATTTGTTTTCTTTTTGGCTTCGTTAGGCCTTTGTTGTTGCACAGGGGCTATTCTTTGTTGATGTGCACAGGCTTCTCATCGCAGTGGCTTCTGCTGTTGCAGAGCACGGGCTCTAGGCAGGTGGGCTCAGTAGTTATCACTGGCTGGCTCTAGAGCGCAGGCTCCGTAGTCATGGCGCACAGGCTTAGTTGCTGCACAGCATGTCGGATCTTCCCAAATCAGGGATTGAACCTGTGTCCCATGCGTTGGCAGTCGGATTCCATTTTTCTTTTTCTCCAAACTTATTTATAGGAACATTGCTTCGCCATTTGGCCTAGTCAGCCATACATATACATGTGTCCACTCCCTTTTTAACCTCCCTCCCACTCCTTCCCACCCCTCTAGGTTATTACAAAGCTCCGTTTGAGTTCCTTGAGTCATATAGCAAATTCCCACTGGCTATCTATTTCACACATGGTAGTGTATATGCTTCCGTGTTACTCTCTCCATTCATCCCACCCACCCTCTCCTTCCCCCGCCACCTCCAAGCTGGCCTGTGTCCATAAGTCTTCTCTCTGTGTCTAAATCTCTACTGTTGGCAGGAGGATTCTCAACCGCTGGACAACCAAGGAATTTCAAAAACTCTTTCTAAGACTACGTCTAGTATCTGGGTGTAGTGACAGATTTGCTGCGCCTTCCTGTGGGTGTGCTGCACCACAGTAGCAATGCATTTCAAAGATGAACTGCACAGGGGCTCTGTGTTTCGCACACGGGGAACATCCAAGCGTCTGCTGTTGGAATACCAGGCAGCGGTGAGGCGGGCGAGCTGGAAAGACACAGCAGGAGAGAGCAAATGAAAAGCTGCATGAAGCGACTCAGAACACAGTGCCCTTTACACCAAAGATGTGAGCCTCTTAGAGGCTGGAAATGTCCTATCTCTGGGTCCTGGTAGTGGTTACTTTGTTGTTGTTTAGTAGCTCAGTTGTGTCTGACTTTTTGCGACCCCCATGGACTGTAGCCCACCAGGCTCCCCTGTCCATGGAATTCTCCAGGCAAGAATACTGGAGTGGGTTGTCATGTCCTTCTCCAAGTGGTTAGTTGCTGCTGCTAAGTCACATCAGTCGTGTCCGACTCTGTGCGACCCCATAGACGGCAGCCCACCAGGCTCCCCCGTCCATGGGATTCTCCAGGCAAGAATACTGGAGTGGGTTGCCATTTCCTTCTCCAGTGCATGAAAGTGAAAAGTGAAACTGAAGTCAGTCGCTCAGTCGTGTCCGACTCTTTGTGACCCCATGGACTGTAGCCTACAAGGCTCCTCTGTCCATGGGATTTCCTAGGCAAGAGTACTGGAGTGGGTTGCCATTACCTTCTCCAAGTGGTTACTTAGGTGCATATAAATGTAAAAACTCATCAAGCTGTATGCTTAAGATTTATTCATTTATGGACCTAAGTCTTATCACCAGCAAGCCTCTTATTTTTAACAGAATTCTTTTCTTAAGTTATTTATTTGGCTGCACCAGGTCTTAACTGAGGCACATGGGAATCCTCTATCTTCATTGCAGCATTCGAGATCTTTAGTGGCAGCATTGTTCCTTGTGGCATGTGGGATCTCATTCTCAGACCGGGAATTGAACCTGCGTCCCCTCTATCGCAAGCATGGAGTCTTTGCCACTGGACCACCAGAGAAGTCCCACCAGCAAGCCTTTTTTTTAACCCCTGCAACCCTTCTCACCCCCAACTAACTGCCCTTCCTCAGTTTCCAAGGCTCTCTATCCACATTTTAAATCTGCCTTAATTATATAGACCAAGGGTTGGCAAACCCAAAGGACCAGAAAGTAAATATTTTTAGCTTTTCAGGTCAGATGGTCTCTTTCTAAATGACTCAGCTCTGCCCTTGTAGCATGAAAGTAACCACAGTAAATCAGTAAACAAATGGGTGTCTGTGTTCCAATAAAACTTTATTTACAAACGCAGGTGGTGGGCCAGATTTGGCCTTGGGGCCATAGTCTGCCAGCCTCTGATATTTACCGCGTTTGAATTGCTTCATCTCCTCTATCAAGTACAACTACCTTGAGGCAAGGGCAAGTTTTTCCATCCCTGTAGTTTCACCATCTGGTCCAGCACCTGACGCAAAATAAATGATTGTCCTCAAACAAATCAATGAGTGATTTAGTTAATTGTCTACTCAGCTCACACCTAAATGAGAAGAGGAAGAAAAGCAAAGCTGAGTAATACAAGGGTATGACAAAGGATGCAGCCCACCTACGAGGCATAAAAAAACCTTCCAAGTAGCCCCCACACTGTGGAAGTTCTGGCCATTGCATTCAATTTTGCGTACAGAGTTTCCTTTTGGGTGATGAAAACGTTCTGGAATTAGATAGAGGTGATGGTTGTGCAACCCCAAAACTGGGTGCCTCTTGGTGGGTGTTGAGTCAAAGGACACAATCAAGTCAAAGACTGGAAGAAGGAACCTTGGATGTATTTTCTGCAGCAAGTAAAGAGAACACTGGGATCTTTCCCAAAGAACAAAACTGAGGAAGTTTTAAGCTAAGGGTACATGCATATTCATGAAGTGACTTGAGCAGAGAAGAACTCAACATGGAATTGGAGCAAAGGTCAACAAAGTTCAAGCCTTGTGATTGAAGTCACGAGGGTCAATGTCATCACGCCATCCTCTACCTGGAGGGGGGCGCTTAGTTCCTACTGAACTCAAAGACATGTATCAGACTGTTATGTATAATATATCCCTACAGGTGGAACTAGGACTCTGTTTTGTTGCTAACCTATTATTTCTTGACTGCTTTGCCTGTGTTCCTGCATTCTCTCACTCATAACTGAGACCTGGTCAAAGTAAGCATTGCGACCAAGCTTAGATCCCCAAATGGCTTAGGCTAGAAAAGGCTTCACTTATGTCAAGAAAGCCATTCCCGGGGACTCCCCTAGTGATCCAGTGGTTAAGAATCCTCCTTGCAATCCCTGGTAGGGGAACTAAGATCCCTCATGCCACAGGGCAACTATGGAGCCAGTGGGCTCTCGAGCCCTCATGCCGCAACTAAGATCCAAAAAGATCAAATAAATAAATTTGAAAGAAAGAAGGATGTCTGGTCCTTTTTCTCCAGGGACTCCCTACCCTATCTGCTTGCAATTACACAACCCTGTGAATGTACTAAATGCCACTGAATTGTTCATTTTTACATGGTTGACTTTATGTTTTGTGAATTTCAATCTTTAAAAGCAAAAAAAAAAGATATACAAATGTGAAACTTGGCTAAAAAGGAAAAACAAAGGCTCCCTCTGGCTGCTGAGTAGAGAATAGACTTACTACAAGGCTGGAGCAGAAGTTGAAGTTACCTAAGTTCTTCAGCTTTAGTCATTTTACTTTCATTGGTCCTATTATTTCAGAAATATTTCTTGAGGGACACAAAATGTTTGGTCTCAGTGCTATTAAAACTATTTAACTTCTTCTCGGTCTTAGGAAATGCCAAGAAATAAAGATGCTGGGACTTCCCTGGTGGCCCAGTGGGTAAGACTCTGTGCTCCCTATGCAAGGGGCTCAGGTTCAATCCCTAGTCAGGGAATGAGATCCCACATGCCACAACAAAGATCCAGGACAGCCAAATAAAATTTAAAAATAAAAAGAAAGGAAGATGTTGCCCCTGAGCAAACTGGTGGGGTCCACAGTTTGATGGTCTCAGACAGATACTGCCCCAGTGTTAGCGTCTTGGAGCAGTAGCTAACACCCTTGGAGATCTTGCTATGTACAAAGTACAATATTAATCTCTTTACTTTTGAGTATATGCTTGTGAGCTGATGCGCTGTTTTATCACCCTTTCTGCAATAAATCCGTGAGTGCTGCACATTCCTTTCCTTCAGCCTTTATGCTTTTAGCCTCCGGAGGCTGCAAGCTTCAAGTCACCTTCTGCTGACTGTGTCCCATCTCAAGACTATACCACACATCATTTCACTTTCTGCAGCCTTCTCCAACCCTGCAGGTTGGAGAAGAGTGTGGAGTTAAAGATCACTGGGGTGCAGTTGGTCATGATTAACATCGACACATCATATCACACGTTCCCTAGCAGGATATACTTAAAAGGGCTGCTGTAAACTGAAAGTTTGTGTCCTTCTAAATTTCATGTGTTAAGACTCTAAGCCCCTGTTAATCAGCTATACCCCAATATAAAATAAAAAGTTTAAAAATTTCTTTTTGAAAAGAATATATACGATGAAATATTTTGTCGGTGTTAAAAAAAAACAATAAATCAGATATTTTTAAAACAAACAAAAAAAACAAACAAAAAATCTAAGCCCCATAGAGAACAAGTGTATGGACACCAAGGGTAGAAGGGGGAAGAGAGTGGGATGGATTGGGAGATTGGGATTGACATATATACACTACTACGTATAAAATAGATAACTAATGCGAACCTACTGTATAGCACAGGGAACTCCGCTCAGTGCTCTGTGATGACAAAGAGGGGAAACGTGTATACCTAAAGCTGATTTACGTTGCACTGCAGCAGAAACTGACACACCACAGTAAAGCAACTAAGCTCCAATTTAAGAAAAAAAGTTAACCCACAACATGATGATATTGGGAGGTGGGGCCTTTGGGAAGTGATTAGGTCATGAGGGTGGAGCTTTCATGAATAGAATTAGTGCCCTTACATTCAGGGAAGCTGGGTTAAGTGTGTAAGAACTCTCTGTACTATTTTTGTAACTTTCCTATACATCTAAAATCATTTCAAAATACAACTAAAAAGCTTAAAAAGAAAGACTTCAGGTTTTGACGTTCAACTGATGGAAAACACGATCCAGCAGATAAATGTTCCTACCTCTAGCTTTCAGACAGACATTGTTGGGAGAAATCTTTATTCTATGGCCCACAGCAGTGACCACAACAACTCACCTCATCTTGGCTTTTCCCCCTTCTCCATTGTGTTCTCCCAGCTCTTTCACTCCTCATCCCTGGGGTCACCTCTGACAAGGACCCCTCTCTTTGACCAAACTTTACTCAGGCTCCTCTAAACTCTCTTGTCCTTGTCCTACTGAATCCAGTTGAACAAGAATCTCCCCAGGCTTGACACATAACCCAGTTCGTAACTTAGTAACTGATTCCCTCACCACACCCATTGGCTATAAACTACCAGCTCTCCTCACTGTATTAGGAGTTGAGGTCAATCTCTCTCCTCTATTGCCATAGTCTTGAATAAAGTCTTCCTTGCCTGTTTAACACTGTCTGGTGCAATTTTTCTTTGACATCTCCCAGATAAACAACTTGAGCCCAAGTCCTTGTCTCAAGGGGTCCTGAACTAAGATAATCCCACTAACAGATGAGGAAAATTAGGCACATTGAAGTTAAGGTGTAATCTCAAGGTTTAACAGCCAGGAAATGGTAGAGATAAGATGTAACAGACAGGCCAACATCAGAGTCTGTCCTCTTGATGACCACACTATACTGCCTCTAAGAATTAAAGGATTTTCTGGGACATTCCTGATGGTCCGGTGGCTAAGACTCCATGCCCTCAATGAAGGAGGCCTGGGTTCAATCCCTGCTGGTCAGGAAACTAGATTCCGCATGCTGCAACTAAAGATCCTGCATGCTGAAACTAAGACCTGGGGCAGCCAAATAAGTAAATTAATTTTAAAAAAGAATTAAAGACTTTCTGTTTAAAACTTCACTAATTTAAACCCAGGTCTGTGTCCCCATGATTCCCCAACACAAACCCAAATGCTGTTCTTCTGCCAACTTATTCAAATAATGTGTGTAAGGCAGAGAAATGTGACAGCTTGAAACTACTCTAATTTTACTTACAAATAATTGGGTTGATTCATGCTGTTTTCTCCAAAACCTACCCCCCCAAAACTGGTAATCTGATTGGTGTTACAGAGTGCCAAATTTGTCACATACATCTCTTACAACTTTTATAATTCTCCTTCAAAGGCAACACGCAAAAGCAGTCAGTCACAAAACTAGAGTAGTAAACAAGAGATATTCCAAGATGGGAGAAAGTTAGTTTTTCAAAAGAGGTGAAATGAGAAGAAAGAAAGGCAAGAGGGAGGAAAATCAAAGAGCAGCTTCTGGAAGAAAGAAACCTCAGTGTTCCATGATGTAAAGATCATTAATACGGGTGGGATAGGGTGGGAGGTGGGAGGGAGACTCAAGAGAAATTGTGTCAGTCGCTCAATCATGACTCTTTGTGACCCCATGGACTGTAGCCCACCAGTCTTCTCTGTCCATGGGATTCTCCAGGTAAGAATACTGGAATGGATAGCCATTCCCTTCTCCAGTGGATCTGCCCAACCCAGGGATTGAACCCAGGTCTCCTGCATTGCAGGTGGATTCTTTACTGTCTGAGCCACAAGGGAAGCCCTGTAAAGATCATTAATAGGGTAAAAAAAAAAATTTAAATTGCTATAACAGGTACTCAAAAATGTACCAGTTAAAAGAATGTAGAAGTATGGACCTTACTCAGGTAAGTGTCCTCAGATAAGTGGTCCAGCTGTACATGCAGATGCTCTCTATTTGATCACTAGGGACACAGGTAATTTCCACTTCCTTTCTCTGTTATTGCATTAGTTACCTGCTTGTGTGCTCAGGTGCTCAGTCATGTCAGAGTCTTTGCAACCCCATGGACTATATAGCCCACCAGGCTCCTCTGCCGATGGGATTTTCCAGGCAAGAATACTGGAGTGGGTTGCCATTTCCTCCACAGGATCTTCCCAGGGATCAAACCCCATGTCGCCTGTGTCTCCTTCATTAGCAGACAGATTCTTTACCACTGAGCTACCTGGGAAGCCCCATTAATTTTCCAGGTCTGCTTTAACAAAGTGCCACAAATTGGGTGGCTTAAAACATCGTTTACTCTCTGGTGGCCAAGAGTCCAAAATCAAGGTGTTGGCAGGGCCATACTTCCTCGGTCTGTGGTGAAGTCAAGTGAAGTATTATTCATGTCTGACTCTGCAACCCCATGGACTGTGGCCTGCCAGGCTCCTCTGTCCATGGGATTTTCCAGGCAAGAATACTGAAGTGGGTTGCCATTTTCTTCTCCAAGGGATCTTCCTGATCCAGTGATCAAACCCAAGTCTCCCATATTGCAGGCAGGTTCTTTACTGTCTGAGCCACCAGGACCTGTGATAGTGTAGCCAAAAGTGGGGTCCGGTTGCTCACTGCTCAAAAGCCATTAAAGAGGCCAAGTCAGTGGAGAGGCAAGTTTGCCTTATTTTGGATGCCAGCAACTGGGGCAGAGGGTGGAGCCCAAAGGCTGACTCCCCCACCCTGAAAATCAGGAAGCAAGAGCTTTCATAGATGAAAGGAAGGGGCTACAATGCAGAAACTCTGCATTCAACTCTGCATACAACGCAGTCAGCTCGAAATTGGTCTTTGGCATCTGACCAGGGTCATCTTAATTGTTTTAGGTACAGAAAACCATTCCATGGTCTGTTTGTTCTCATTTCCTTGAGGCCAGTTCTCAGAATTGTGGCAACTTATGTCATGGCTACCCTGGAAAAGGAAATGGCAACCCACTCCAGTATTGTTGCCTGCAGAATCCCAAGGACAGAGGAGCCTGGTGGGCTACAGTCCATGGGGTCCCAAAGAGTTGGCCATGACCAAGCATATACACACATGTCATGGTTATAGTCAGGTCATCATACAGGTAACTTCTTCCACCTCATGGGGGTTTCAAAACCTGTAAAACAGTTCACAGGATATGGCTCAGAATATTATCTATAGCCCTTGAGAAGGAGCTAAAGGTCCTTGACTATGCTTAATGACTAAATGACTAATATTTGGTCTTCTCTGACTGTTTTTCTTTGTTTCTGCATTTTCTCACTTCTCTGATTAAGCTTATTCTTAAGATTTTTCCACAGACAAAAGGTTGGCAGAGGGCAAGGGACAAGGGACAGAGGGCAAAGGGACAAGAATCATAGGGTCTTGTTCTATTTCAATAGCATCACTTCAGTCTCTGCCCCTGTCTTCACAGAGTCTTCTTCCATCAATTTCTCTCTGTAGTATCCTCTTCTCATAAGAACACCAGTCATTAGAATAGACCCCCCCTTAATGATCTCTTCTTAATGCAAAGACCGTATTTCCAAATAAGGTCACTACTGAGATGTTTTTACTCACAATTTTGACACCAAATGCCTGCATTTTTTCCACATCAATAACCTATTTTCCAATTGGGACCTCAATTGGGTGTCCAAAAATTCAATTCAATAATGATGCTAACTACCCAAAGTTCATGCCAGACCTCAAAGGTTAAGGGCTCAATTCTACAAGACTCTCCACCACTTCATATGCCAATTACAAATCCTGGGCGTCCTGTACTTATGACCAACTATCTATAAAGGGCTACCATGATCACCTCCCTGGGTTCAGTAATTTGCTAGATCAGTTCACATAAGAAAGAAAAGTGAAAGTGAAGTCACTCAGTCATGTCCGACCCTTTGCGACTCCATGGACTGTGGCCCACCAGGCTCCTCCGTCCATGGGATTTTCCAGGCAAGAGTACTGGAGTGGGTTGCCATTGCCTTCTCCAGGGGATCTTCCCACCCCAAGGATTGAACCTGGGTCTCCAACTCAAGTAAAATAGTTTAGTTACTAGTTGTTGTTTAGTCACTAAGTCCTGTTTGACTCTTTTGCTTCCCTATGGACTGCAGCCCACCAGGCTCCTCTGTCCATGGGATTTCCCAGGCAAGAATACTGGAGTGGGTTGCCATTTTCTCCTTCAGGGGATCTTCCTGACCCAGGGATCAAACCCAGGTCTCCTGCATTAGCAGGTGGATTCTTTACCACTGAGCCACCAGAAAAGCCTTTAGTTACTATTACTGGTTTATTACAGAGGATATTATAAAGGATACTTTATATACTTAGAATAACTGAGGTTAGATGATGATATAATTTGGTCAAGATCATACAGTCAGCAAATGGCACAGGGAAGATTGGAACCCCTGTTTCTCCCCTACACAATGCTGTTGATCAAATATAACAGTACCCTTTCTCATCAACCAAAAATAAAACACCATATGTCTGCTTGTTTATTCAAAACACTTGATGAGCTAGTCCTTACCCTCAAGAGGTTTACAACTTATTAAAAAAAAAAAAAAAAAACAGAATCTACTCCACTCTCTATTACTTTCAGTTCAGTTCAGTCGCTCAGTCATGTCTGACTCTTTGCAACCCCATGGACTGCAGCACACCAGGCTTCCCTGTCCATCACCAACTCCTGGAGTTTATTCAAACTCATGGCCATTGAGTCGGTGATGCCATCCAACCATCTCATCCTGTGTCATCCCCTTCTCCTCACGCTTTCAACCTTTCCCAGCATCAAGGTCTTTTCAAATGAGTCAGTTCTTTGCATCAGACAGCCAAAGTATTGGAGTTTCAACTTCAACATCAGTCTTTCCAATGAATATTTGGGACTGATTTCCTTTAGGATGGACTGGTTGGATCTCCTTGCAGCCCAAGAGACTCTCAAGAGTCCTCTCCAGCACATTTCAAAAGCATCAATTCTTTGGCGCTCAGCTTTCTTTATAGTCCAACTCTTGCATCCATACATTACTACTGGAAAAACCATAGCTTTGACTAGATGGAACTTTGTCAGCAAAGTAATGTCTCTGCTTTTTAACATGCTGTATAGGTTGGTGATAACTTTTCTTCCAAGGAGCAAGTGTCTTTTAATTTCATGGCTGCAGTCACCATCTGCAGTGATTTTGGAGCCCCCCAAAATAAAGTCTGACACTGTTTCCATTGTTTCCCCATCTCTTTGCCATGAAGTGATGGGACCAGATGCCATGATCTTAGTTTTCTGAATGTTGAGCTTTAAGCCAACTTTTTCACTCTCCTCTTTCACTTTCATCAAGAGGCTCTTTAGTTTTTCTTTGCTTTCCGCCATAAGGGTGGTGTCATCTGCATATCTGAGGTTATTGATATTTCTCTCAGCAATCTTGATTCCATCTTGTGCTTCATCCAGCCCAGCATTTTGCATGATGTACTCTGCATAGAAGTTAAATAAGCAGGGTGACAATATACAATTTTGACGTACTCCTTTCCCTATTTGGAACCAGTCTGTTGTTCCATGTCCAGTTATAACTGCTGCTTCTTGACCTGCATACAAATTTCTCAGGAGGCAGGTCAAGATGATATTCCCATCTCTTTAAGAATTTTCCAGTTTGCTGTGATCCACGCAGTCAAAGGCTTTGGCATAGTCAATAAAGCAGAAGTAGATGTTTTTCCTTTAAGTAATAAAATCTCCTGAATTGGAGGGGGGGGTCACATGACCCCCACCTAGAAACTACATTTCCCAGAAGAACTTGCTGCCAGGTGTGGCCATGTGACTATGTTGAATCCCAGTGGGATTTAAGCAGTCCTCAAAGCAATTTGGGAATCATCTCCTTAAAAACAAAACTACTCACCTAGACCTCCTCCTCCTTCTGCTGGGAACTAGGCTATAGAGGCAAGCCAGCTCCTACTGTGTATCTGAGGACAAACCCTAGGAGATGGAGAAGAAACAAGACAGAAGGAATCTGGGTTCCTGGATGACCTAAGGGAGCACAGAAAAGAATTAATATCCAACCCTATGTGACCTTATTTGCCCGTGCTTAATTTTAATCAAAGACTTGAGTCCACACAGAGTATATAGCAAGAATGAAACAGAATGACTTACTATAAAAGCTTGTTATAAACATTCCATAAGGCTCAAAGCCATGCAACTAATTACAGTAAAATTATATGTGCATGAAGATTGTTGTCGTTTAGTCACTAAATGGCATCCAACTCTGCTACCCCATGGACTATAGCCCACCAGGCTCCTCTGTCCACAGGATTTCCCAGACAAGAATAATGGAGTGGGTTGCCATTTCCTTCTTCAGGGGATCTTTCTGACCCAGGGATCAAACCCTCATCTCCTGCATTGGCACATGGATTCTTTACCACTGAGCCAACTGCAGGAAGGTAACTGGCACATATGGAAACTTCAGGCAAATAGAAAAAGACATCTACTCTAATAGAATTAGAATAGGGTCCAGGATCCTTCAACTTGGGGAACACAGTCTAGGCAGGATTTCAGCCCCCTTTCCAGCCTCTCAGCCAGTCACAGCATGAACATACACAGCAGTTCATATTTTCTGCATATCTATATGCAGAAAAACGAGGTGGGATCTTGTATCTAAATGAATTTTCTATAAAGTGAATCGTTTTCAGTGCACTGGGGAAGTTTTCTATTTAAAGAAATCCTCCTGCGAATTCTTTGACAGAGAACGCTTTCCTAATGGAGTTAGTCACCAGTGAGTCATCTCTACAAAATTCAGATTCGTGATTTGGTCTTAGCCGGATTTGGCCAGAGACGTCAGATAAATTATAGATGGCGTTAATGAATTATAGAGTATTCAAAAGCAAAAGAGGAAAGAGAACGTGGCACGTGAATGTGAACCTATGGACACCAGGAGGTAGATCTTTAAAGTGGTCCCCGTGCGTGCTTGCTTAGTTGCTCAGTCTTGCCCCCTTCTTTGCTACACTTTGGACTGTAGCCCACCAGGCTCTTCTGTCCATGGGATTCTCCAGGCAATAATACTGTAGTGGTTGCCTTGTCCTCCTCTTCCCGACCCGGGGATCGAACCCGCATCTCTTGCATTGCGGGTTCTTTACTACTAGCGCCACCCAGCACCTAATCCTAGCCAAGATCCTACGCTATCCATAATTTTTTAATTAACAATTGGTCCTGGGGACAGAAAAATCAGCTTCTGTCCAATTGAAAAGTGAACGAACGAAGGGAAAAGAAAGAGCAACTGGGAAAAGAGTCACCAAGATGAGGTAAAAAGCTGTGGACGAACAAAAGAAGCCACCGCAAATTCTTGCAGCCCCCCCCCCCTCTCCCGGGCCGGGTTGCCATGACAACCGAGCGGGCGTCAAGGTAGAGCCTGGAGCATTCCGCAGGCGTCCCGCAGGCCCCGGCGCTGGTTGACGCTCGCGCAGACGCCCCAGAACCAAAGTCGCGCCGCGGAGGTTGCACCTTTTGAGCCCTATGCTTGACCTCTGCTCCTCGCTGGATCCTTGCCGCCCGGGGAAGCAGGATCGCAGGGACCCAGGAAGAATAAGCAGCTCGTCTGGATGCCCCTTTAGTGCTGAGAGCCCTCTGGAGGACTCTGGAGAAGATCCCCGCCTTCCAAGTCGGCACCTTCCTTCAACTCTATGTGAGACTGCGCTTCGGGTCCGTGTGTCTAGCCTCAGTCTCCCCATCTGTAGTGTGCGGGTTCACAGCTCCTACCCTGGAGGCCAAAGAATATTCATAAAACTGCAGACAGGGCGGGCTCCGTTGGGGGAGTGATGGGGTTAAGGCAGCTCTTCAGCGGCCCGAGGAGGTGGGCATATTATTCTCATTTTACAGAGAAAGAAACTGAACCCAGAAAAGTAAAGTGAGACCCACTCATGAGGCTCAGCTAGTGCCTGGCAGGAGGAAGAGGGGAAGGTGTCCACCCTGGGGTAAACCCCACTGGAGGATCGGGGGACGCAATGAACCTTGTGCCTTGGCAGGAGTGACAGTGAAAGTGACGTCGCTCAGTCACGTCCAACTCTTTGCAACCCAATGGACTATACAGTCCACAGAATTCTCCAGGCGAGAATACTGGAGTGGGTAGTGGGTCCCTTCTCCAGGGGATCTTCCCAACCCAGGGATGGAACCCAGGTCTCCCGCATTGCAGAACCCAGCTCTTCTGATTTCCACGGCCAGACGAGGTGGGCATATTATTCACATTTTACAGAGAAAGAAACAGCCCAGAAAAGTAGTGAGCCACCAGGGAGGAATGAGAGGGTTGTGTTTCAATGTTGGGGGTGGGGAGATGGAGTGAAGGCAAGAAATAACAACCCAGAGTGCCCCAAACACCATCCGGACTGTAAACAGGATGGGAAAAGTGTTGAATTTAGGAGCCCATAAATGCTTACCTTTTGAAACAGTACCTTTGTTGGCAAATTCTTAGCCCACTTGGCATCTCCACCAGGGTCCAAATTCTAATCTGAGTTCGCATTTTGGTTCCTGTGCCTCTGGGTTTCTCAACATCAGCAATTCTGACATTTGGGACTGGGTCATACTTTGGGAGGTGGGCTGTCCTGTTCGCTGTAAGATGTTTCATCTTGCAGCATACCCAGCCCCTACCCTCTAGTTGCCATGAATATGACTACCTCCAAATGTCACAACCAAATGTCGTCTGGGGGACAACTCTCCCCCATTGAGAACCACTGACCAGAGCCAAAACTTAAGACATTCTGTCTCTGGACTTCCCTGATGGCACAGTGGATAAGAATCCACCTGCCAGTGCAGGGGACACAGGTTCCATCCCTAGTCCAGGAAGATTCCACATGCTGCAGCGCAGCTAAGCCCAGTACACTGCAACTGCTGAACCCAGTGGGCCTAGAGCCTGTGCTCCACAACAAAAGAAGCCACAGCAATTAGAAGCCCATGCACCACTACGAAGAATAGCCCCCACTCACCATAACGAGAAAGCCCACACAAGACAATGAAGATCCAGTGCAGTCAAAAATAAATAAATAAATACTTTTTAAAAGACAGATAAATCTACTCATTGTCACTAAATAAATGTTTAAATTCTTGGATCATGCTCTATGCCCCAAAGTGGTGGTGGTGGTGTTGCTGTTCAGTCGCCAAGTGGTGTCTGACTCTTTGCAACAGGGTGGACTGTAGCATGCCGGCTCTGTCCTCCACTACCTCCCGTAGTTTGCTCAAATTCTTGTCCATTGAGTCGGTGATGCTATCTAACCATCTCATCCTTGGCTGTGCCCCTCGCCTTTGGCCTTCAGTCTTTCCCAGCATCATTCATTCCAGTGAGTCAACTCTTCACATCATCAAGTGGCCAAAGTATTGGAGCTTCAGTTTCAGCAACAGTCCTTCTAATGAATATTCAGGGTTGATTTCCTGCCCCAAACTATGTATCATATTAATTCTCTCTCTCTCTCTCTCGAGATCCTTAAAATAGCCTAACTTTCTGGAAACTGGTTATCACAGTTGGATTATATGGAACACAATGGATGATTGTAATGGATAGGTCAACTGTGGAGTAAGCACTGGCTAAGAATCAGAAGAGCTGGGTTCTGTGCCAAGCTCTGCCATTACAAACTCTGTGGCCTTGTTACTTAGGCTCTCTGGACTGATTTTCCCATCTGTCAAATGAGGATAGTGAGATGATTTCTAAGGACTTGGAAACGCTCAGATTCTAACAAGATAACTCTCCCCACCTTGAAGTTATTTAAGCCACCCAGCCCCCATCCCAGCGCCCTCTTCACCCCCAAATGTCTTTCATTTAACATTTTTCAGCCTCCTGGCCTGTCCCTTTAAATATATCTTACAGAGTCAGTTCTTCCAGGCTCCTGTTACCACTCAGACAAACTCATTATTTTTCCTGATTCTAACAAGTAAATTATGGTGGCGTTTAACACAGCAGTGGCAGGGGCTTGTTTGTAGGAAATTACGGTGTTTAAGCACAAACACACCCTGATATTTGCATGAGGAAAAATAAAACTAAAAGTGGTCTTTTAAAATGCCCCCATGATGTGCTGCTTAAATTACAGGAATGTCTCAAGCATCCACGTAAACTATGCTGACCTGTTTGGTCTTCACACAAAAAGCCGTGTTGTTGTTTAGTCACTCAGTCAGTTGCTCAGACTCTTTGCGACCCCATGAGCTGTAGCCTGCCAGGCTCCTCTGTCCATGGGATTTTCCAGGCAAGAATACTGGAATGGGTTGTCATTTCCTTCTCCAGGGGATCTTCCCAATCCAGGAATTGAACCCATGTTTCCTGCTTTGGTAGGCAGGTTCTTTGCCCCTAAGCCACCTGGGAAACCCACAGAAAGCCATAGATCATCCATGTAATTAATTCTCTTCAGCACCCCCCTGCCTTTCCACATACTCTGCTGTTGCCAGATTGGGGTAATGGGTCAGAAGATTCTACGTCCTGTCTTCAAAGAGCAGGAACTCGAAGTAAGGAATGAGGTGTTCTGCTCACAGAGAACAGTCTGCCCAGGATGATCCAAACTGAACCCACCAGAATATAAGCTCAGGAGGGCAAAGATTATCTGTTTTATTTATCGCTGCATCTCCCATGCTTGGAAAAATTCTAGACACCTAGTTGTGCGTGCATGCTTAGTGGTGTCCAACTCTTTGCAACCTGATGGACTGCAGCCCACCAGGCTCCTCTGTCCATGGGATTTCCCAGGCAAGAATACTGGAGTGGGTTGCCATTTCCCCTCCAGGGGATCTTCCTGACCCAGGGATTGAACCCGCATCTCCTGTGTCTCTTGCATTGGTAGGTGGAGTCTTTACCACTGAGCCTCGTGGGAAGCCCCAGACACCTAGAAGTACTCAATAAATGAGTCAAATGAATGACTGGACAAGATATAGTTTGGTAAGTCATAAATAAAGTCAATCTAAATATTTTGCCTGAGGTTTAAGGTTGTGTTGCAACCCCCTAGGAAGTTTTGGCGTAGTAGACATTTCCGTCTTTTCCCTCCTTCCTTTTTTCTGTTACCCTCATCAGTTCTCTCACTGACAAAGCATCTCCTCCCTCATCTGGGTCAGTTCTGTGTAGTCAGCACCCTTTTGGAGGGCAGCGTTCAGATGCATTCCTTGTCTCAGGAGAAGAAAGAATTTATTACCTAGGATGCATGCTGGGGGGAAGAGGCAGGCACTTCTGTGTTCCCCAAGGATGATCCCTATGCCCCTAGTCTTATCCCCAAAGCTGGTTCCATACGCTTCTGGTTTGCTATTTGAAAATGTCATCTTTAGGCAGATGAATCAGATGGTGAATGCCACCTCCCTGGTGGTCCAGTGGTTAAGAATCCACCTTCCAATGCAGGGGACAGGGGTTCTATCCCTGGTCAAGGAACTAACATCCGACATGCTGTAGCTAAAAGTCTGCATGCCGCAGCTAAAGATCCTGCATGCCACAACTAAGACCCAGCACAGCCAAATTAAAAAAAAAAATTGTTTAAGAATATTTAAAAAAAGAGAGAGAACAGGAAATGCCTTCTTGTTGGTACCATTAATCATTCCTGGCCTCTTCCTTGCAGCCATACACCAAAATGCACCGAGTTATTCCTTCAAAGGCTTTTAGAAAGCCAGAAATGCTGGGAGTGTCTCTATTTCTCTGGTTCTTTGCTCTCTTCCTAAATTTCAAGAACAATCGGTTCCAAGAGATTGTCAAACCCTTCCTATGGCACACCAGGCTGACTAAAATAGCAAGCAGCAGAGCCAAGAATAGAACCCAAGAATCCAGTTTTCCTAAACCCATAAAAGGCCCAGCCCTCCTTTAAAAGTCCTTTGAACTTGGTGCAATAAAAGCAGCACCTGAATCAAGCATGTTATTCTTCTTGTGGAGGTAATTCACAGATGGCATTGAGCTCATCAAGGTCCAGACCTCCTTCTTATACTCTCTTGCAGATTAAAGAGCCACAATGCATGATGCGCCCTCGTGGCTTCAAGGTGCCCTTCCACCACTGAGAAGGGAGGCTCCCTGTCTCATTTAATCCAGTCCTACCTTCTTCCTTTTTAGAGACACAGTTCAGTTAAAGAGCTCTCTTTACCCTGAAAAGCCCCTTGCATCGCTACACTCCTCTTGCCACACACAAAACATTTCTATGCCTCAGTGGTAAAAGAATCCAGCTGCCAATACAGGAGATGCAGGAGACACAGGTTCGATCCCTGGATCAGGAAGATCCCCTGGGGAAGAAAATGACAACCCATTCTAGTATTCTTGCCCGAGAAATCTCATGGACAGAGGAGCATGGCAGGCTACGGTTCATGGGGTCGCAAAGAATTGGACACAACTGAGCATGCACACATAGTTGATTTGCAATGCTGTGTTAATTTGCTGCTGTCAGCAAAGTGATTCAATTACACACATATATACATCCTGTTTTAGATTCATTTCCATTATGGTTTATCCCACAATGTTGAATACAGTTCCCTGTGCTAGACAGTATGACCTTGCTGTTTATCCATCAGATGTTCTTTTTCAAGATTTTTGTTTTCCCCAAAGACTTTAGCCTCAGGGACTTACCTGAAAGCTCAGTGGTTAAGAACTTACCTGCCAGTGCAGGGGACTTGGGTTTGAACCATGGTCAGGGAACTAGGATCCCACATGCCACGGAGCAGCTCAGCCTACACACCACATTGAGCCCACATGGTCCAGAGCCATGTGCTGCAACTAGAGAGCCCATGCGCTGCAGCTACTGAGCCTGTGCACCTCAAAGAAAGATCCCAAAGGGTGCAACAGAGATCCCGGTGCCACAACTAAGACCCGACACAGCCAAATAAATAAATAATTTTAAAAAGTATGTCATCTCTGAATAAGAACAGTTGTTCGTTCTTAAAAAAAAAAAAAAAAGACTTTAGCTGCAGAATAAAGCAGGTGCAGCAGCTAACCAGTGGAGGTATGGCACTGAACTTTCTAGCTCTAGAGGTCCTCTCTTGCCCCCTCCTCTGGAGTTCATGGCGAGAGCATGAAGGCTCCCTGGGTGCCCCGTGTGCTCAGAGCCTGGCCACTGGAGGAGTGACTCATGCCGGAGCTGGTCCTGTCCTTTCTGCCTTCCACCAGGAAGAGGATTTTCTAGAATCCGATGAGACACTTGAATGTTGTCCTGATCACACCAGGATCTTACAGAGGCGAATGTATAGGCATTGAGGTTTCTGTTTTGTCTAAAGTTGATTTGAAAACATGTCCAGCTGCATTTTCTGGAGTTCTTGATTCGACCTTTCATTTTCTCTCTGGACTCAGACCTCAACCACCAAATCATGAGCTCTGATACTGGAGTGGGTTAATGGGTTAAGTAAAGCTGGAAAATGGGTTAAGTAACCAGGAAGGACAACTTCACATTGAGAGATCCCTCATTCATTCTTTTCAAATCCCGTTACCTTGTTTTCCATAATCAGAGAGCTTGCACCATTGGCCAGCTTCAGTGCTCACCTGCAAAAGATGATTAACTTGGTTTTTCTGGTTTGCACTTTATTTTTACTGTTCTGTAGTTATTTCATATTTTGCAGTTCTACCTATAAAGTGAATTGTTTAAGGCTCCCCAGTCTTGGGGTTGGTCCTCACAGAAAATGAAGTGAATCTGAAGTTTGTAAATTCCGTGTGTAAATTTCATGTCTTAGGCACTTACACAGTTACAGTACTTTTGCTTGCAAGAAAGAGAAACTTGTTCAAATTAGCTTAGACAAAGAGGAGAGTTTGTTACAGGGATAAAATACAGGGATATATCAAGGCACTTAAGAACTGAAAGGTCTCCAAAGATAAGGAAAGTTTCTCTGTCTCTTTCTATCTCCTGCTGTTTTTCAAATTTTATATTTTTTATTTTTGGCTGTGGCAGGTCTTCATTGATGTGCACAGGCTTTCTCTAGTGGTGGTGCCCAGTGTATCACGGCAGTGGCTTCTCTTGTTGTAAAGCATGGGTTCTAGGGCACACGGGCTTCAGTAGTTGGGGCGCGTGGGCAGGGACTTAGTTGTTCCAAGGCACATGGAATCTTCCTGGACCAGGGATTGAACCCGTGTCCCCTGCAATGGCAGTGGATTCCGAACCACTGGACTACTACGGAAGTCCTCCCCGCCCCCCGCCCCTTTCTCTCTCTTTCTCACCACATGATTGCTTATCTCTGCTCCTCTCTCCTCATGGCTAAAGATGGCTTCCCACTAAGTCCTAAAGTTCTATGTCCTCACATCTAGCCACCAGCAGATTTCTGAGCCTCGCTGGATCCCAAGTCTAAATTCCCGGGAGCAAATCCCATTGGCCCCGCTTGAGTTAAATCCATACCCCTGATCCAATCAGCTGTGGCGAAGGATGGGCCATAAATGTTAGAAATGCTGCAGCGCCCTCTGGAGGTTGGATGTTCTCACACAGGGAGAGGTGGGGGCCGCGCAGGCACCCCAACTAAGCAACTAAGCCCCTGTGCCACAACTGCTGAGCCCAGGCACCTACAGCCTGTGGTCCCCAACAGGATAAGCCACTGCAATGAGACACCCGTGCACTGCAACAAAGAGTGGCCCCTGCTCACTGCAACTAGAGAAAGCCCATGCGTAGCAACAAAGACCCAATGCGGCCAAAAAGAAAGAAATTTTTTAAAATAAATACATAAAATGTCTAATCTATTGGGCCTGCTTTCTGAGCTGGGCTGGGCTGGGCTGAGCTGAGCTGTGACTGGGGGTGAAGACAGGTAGGCTCCAACCACAGACTCTTAGAAGTGGGAAGGGGCTGGAGGACTGGCATGTGGAAGACAGGTCAGTCCTCTGCGACCCTCGAAGGCAGGAATAGAGCCACATAGTCGGTGCCAATAGCAGGAAAGTTTGATGTAAAGAACTTCCTGGTGCTTAGAGGTCTCCTTCTCATTCTGCTCCAGTCCCCCAAAGCCACACCAAGAGGAATGCCCTCCTCAGCCCACTGATTTCTTTCTTCCTATTCAAACTGTTTTACAATTACATTTGTAGACATCTATTGCGTTTGTTCCCATGGGCAGGCTGAGCTGTCCCACTTTACAGATGAGTAAACAGAGATGAGGTGACTTGGTCAGGGTCCCCCTCCAGAGATTCAGGTCCCTCCCTGTCACCCTGCCCAGCCTGGCTAACTGTCTTCATCTCCCTGAATGGGTTCCCTAGCCCCACAGGAACTGGCCTGCCCTTGGCATCTTTAGAGACAGTCTCTTGATATCTCAGGCTGATGTTTGCTTCTATCACCTGCGCTGTGTGGAAGTAATGAGTGAGGATCTACATGTCCCTTGAAAGCCAATGGTTCCCACACTCCTCTTTCCCAAGAGTACTCACAAGGGGGTATTTTGTGACTTTTTAGTCTTCTTTCAGGTGCAAGACAAGGATTTAAACAAAATCCAGAGGTAATAATAAGCAAGATTACTGAGGTTGAGAGAGGCTCCATCTTGTTCCTCAGGATCTGGGAGCCTCCCTCTGCCCTGCCTACCCTCACAACTCGATTTTGTTTTGTTGTTGGTTTGGGGTGGCATGGTTTGGCCGCACCATGCAATATGCATGATCTTAGTTCCTTGACCAAGGATCAAACCTGGACCTCCAGCAATAGAAGTGCAGAGTCTTAACCACGGGACTGCCAGGGAAGTCCTTGCCTTGCTCCTCTTTATCTGGCTCAGGTGTTAGCCCTCACAGGGGTCTCGCTGATCCTCACTCATGCCCACTCCCAAACACCTTACCCTTGTTAAAGGTTCCTACTGGTTCCCACAGCCCTTATGCTTAATGCATACAAACCAAGGCAGTATAACTGAGGTTAAGGGAACAAAGTTTAGCTCAACAGATGGAGGTCACATCTTCCACTCCTCACTAGCTGTGCAACCTTGGGGTAGTTACTTGACCTCTCTGGGCCTGTCTCCTCATTCATAAAATGAAAATGGCAGAGTATCCATCTCCTGGAATCAGCATTCCCAGGTGATATATGTGACAAGTGAGCACTGGTGAATGATGTCTGGTGAGTAGTGAGCACTCCCTTTACAGCACTATGATTATAGGAGATCTGACTTATGAGGGCTTTAGAACAGGGCCTGGCACCAAATAACAGTGTAATAATAGCAATCATAGTAGTAGTGTGCTTAGTTGCTCAGTCATGTCCAACTCTTTGGACTGTAGCCTGCCAGGCTCCTCTGTCTATGCCATTCTCCAGGCAAGAATACTGGAGTGGGTAGCCATTCCCTTCTCCAGGGGATCTTCCAGACCCAAGGATCAAACCTGGGTCTTCTGAATCGCAGGTGGATTCTTTACTGTCTGAGCCACCATTACAGGAGATTTGACTTATGAGAGCTTTAGAACAGAGCCTGGCACCAAATAACACAGTCATAGTAGCAATTGTAGTAGTAGCGTCATTTTTCACAGTGTCCTTGATAAATTGTCAGTTGGCATGTTTGCATCAGTGAGAAATAGGTGTGTCCTTTGCTTTCAAATTCCCATGGCCTGACAAACAGCACCTAATAAACAGCTATTGAATGAACAAATGAACAGATTCTGTTAGGCTCTACAAGGCACAAAAGTACATTCAAAAGTCATTGTCCCATACAGAAGGCAAAATTAAGCTGGTCCGAAGGCTCTGAGACAAGGGCCAGATAAGTACATTTTCAGGTTCCATGGGCCACAGGAGTTCTGTGGCAACCATTCAACTCTGCCGTTGTCATGCGAAAGCAGCTACAGACAACAGGTAAATGAATAGGCATAGCTGTACTCCAATAAAGTTTTATATATGGACACTAAAATTTGAACTTCATGAGGTCATAAGGTGTTATCCTTTTGATTTCTCTCCACCCCCCCGCCCCCCGCCATCAACTACTTAAAAAAATGGAAAAACAATTCTTATCTCGCTAGGCATTAAAAAATAAGGGGCTGTGGAGAAGGAAATGGCAACCCACTCCAGTATTCTTGCCTGGAAAAGTCCATGGACAGAGGAGCCTAGCGGGTTGCAGTCCATGGGGTTACATGACTGAGCACTCGGGCATGAGGGTGGAGGTAGATGGGTTGGTAGCAATAAACTGGTAAAACTTAAAAAAAAAAAAAAAAAAAAAATATATATATATATATATATATATATATATATATATATATATATATATATATATATATATAAAATGGGCTAGTTCGATTCGGCCCGGGATATGACAACCCACTCCAGTACTCTTGCCTGGAAAATCCCATGGACGGAGGACCCTGGTAGGCTACAGTCCATGGGATCGCAAAGAGTCGGACACGACTGAGCGACTTCACTTTATGAAGAGGCCCACCTTCGCCCCACCGATTAGGCGAGCTGGATCTGGCTCTGGGGAGCGCGCGATCAGAAAGGCGGGATTTGGAATGGGTCAGGCAAATGGGCAGGGCGAGGGTGGGGCATCGTGTCGTGCGTGCAGTTGGGAAGGGCAGGCCCGATTGGTCTACTCCTGCGGCGGAGAGACAGAGGCGTATTCGACATCCAGCCCATCAGCGCGGCGCTGCCGCCTCGCTCCGCCTCGCGCAGGCGTCTCAGTCATGCGGAGAGTGCGCCACGCCCCCTTGCGCGCCTGGAAGGGACTTCCGGGAAGGGCTCGCCGTGACGTCAGGAGGGCAGGTAAGTGCGGGAGGGCAGAGGGGCGGGCAGGCCCGGTTTGGCAAGGGGTCTGTCCACTTCCTCACCAGGCATGTGAGCCGCCCGAAGGGGGCCAAAGTGCCGGGTCCGCGGAGCTCTGCGGACGTGGGCCTGGTGCTCAAAGCCGCTCGCGACCCAGCCTTAACCCCCGACCCCAAACCCCGGACCCCGGCCCATATCCGATACCTCTTCAGGTTTTCCTTAGGGACAGTAAGCCCCTACCTCGCTGCGTCGTCGTGAAGATTTTGTAAAATGACGCTTGTAAAATGGTTGTGAGAAATAATCAAAACGATCATCGTTTAACTTGACATCAGGCGCTGTTCTAGATCCTTATTTAACTCAACGAGTCTTGATAGCAGCCTTATCAGGTTGATACTTTTATAAACCCCATTTTACAAGTAAGAAAACTGAGGCCCAGAGAAAGAAGGAATTTGCTTATACTGCTAGAAAGCAGCAGAGTCGGGATCCAAGCCCCAGCATTAGCCCTGAGCCAATGGGATTTATCATTATTCTTGGCACCAAAAACCAGAGATTTCTATACATCCCCCCCTATGGTCCAACCTGTGCCACTCACTGGGGTGATAAAACCACTGAAAGACCCCAATTCTTGTAAATGGAGTGCTTACTCTGTGCAGGCATTACCCAGCATGTTATTTCATTTACAGCAACCACAGAAAGTCTTCTTGCTGTCATCCACTCTTTACAGATGAGGAACTGTACGCTCAGGGAGGCTCAGACATTGGCCAAGTTTCCCCAGCTAGTGAGGAATGGAGCTGGAGTTCCAGCCCAGGGAACTGTGTGTCCCTAAAACTTGGGTCTTGAGAGTCCCTTAGACTGCAAGGAGATCAACCAGTCCATCCTAAAGGAAATCAGTCCTGAATATTCATTGGAAGGACTGATGCTGAAGCTGAAACCAGTACTTTGGCCACCTGATGCGAAGAACTGACTCACTGGAAAAGACCCTGATGCTGGGAAAGATTGAAGGCGGGAGTTGAAGGGGACGACAGTGCATGAGATGGTTGGATGGCATCACCAACTTGATGGGCATGAGTTTGACTCAGCTCTGGGAGTTGGTGATGGACAGGGAAGCCAGGCATGCGGCAGTCCAGAGGGTCGCAAAGAGTCGGACACGACTGAGTGACTGAACTGAACTGAAAGCTTGGGTGGGCACTTGCTGTTTTGTTAGTATTTTTAGTTTGGAGGTGACTTTAGGAGACTCTGGTCCAGGGGTATGCATTACAGATGGAGGATCTGAGGTGTAGAGGGGCTCAGGATGGGATGGTGGAAGACTCTCTATCTGGGGCTTTTCACCCTGGCTCTGCCTTCTCGGCGGCTTCTGAGCTCGGGCAGGTTATTTAAGCTCCCACGTGCTCGTTTGTCAGCTGGAAATAGTAATAACATCAGTGGAGCGTGTGACACACAGTAACTATCAGCACACAGCTAAGTTGGCGGAATATTCGAGACTTTCTGACTCCAGCACCGGGAGCCAGCAAACTCCACTCACTGGCCAAAATCAGACCACCGCCTGATTTCGTATAGCCCACTGGCACAAAGTGGTTTTAGCTTCTTACATGGTTGGGGAAAAAAACAAAAGAAGAATAATATTTTGTGACAGGTGACAGTCCTGCGAAATTGAAATTTCAGCATCCATAAATAAAGTTTTGCTAGGATGCAGCTATACCCATACGTTAACATGCTATCGGCTACTTTCTGGCTGAGGTGGCTCAGTTGATGAGTCTTTGGGACAGAAATGATTGCCCTCAATGGAGGAAATTTGCCAGTCCCCATTCTGGACTACACTTTAGTCCCTCATAATGTCTATTCTCTCTCTCTTTTTTTTAATTTCTTTTAGTTTTTTTTAACTTAAATACAGTTGATTATAATGTGTTAATTTCTCCTGTACAACAATGTGATTCAGTTATACGTTATATATATATACACATTCTTCTTTAAATATTCTTTCCCGTTGCGGTTTATCATAGAATACTGAATAGAGTTCCCTGTGCTATACAGTGGGACCTTGTTGTCCATCCAATCTATAATAGTTTGCTTCTGCTAACGCATTCCCATAGCATTTCTCTTTAGCATCAAGTTGAACTTCCTTCTGTTTGACTGGAAAGTCTCGCCTCTGAACAAGCAGGGGGAGGGAAGTCTCCCCATCCCACGTTAAAGGAGCCCGGCATTTAACACCTGTGTCATTGACACTGGTTCTTCAGTTCAGTTTAGTCACTCAGTCATGTCCGACTCTTTGCGACCCCACGAATTGCAGCACGCCAGGCCTCCCTGTCCATCACCATCTCCCGGAGTTCACTCAGACTCACGTCCATCGAGTCGGTGATGCCATCCATCCTCTGTCGTCCCCTTCTCCTCCTGCCCCCACTCCCTCCCAGCATCGGGGTCTTTTCCAAGGTTCTTATGGAACCTCAATCAATTATCAGAGGTTCACACAGTCAGCATTTATCAGGAGCTGTCCTGGGTGCCAGAGACGTAGCACAGTGTGACCTGGCAGAGGAGACAGACTGTAAACGAGCAAACAGACACAGGGTGACACGATAGAAAGTCCAGGGAGGAAGTGACTTGAGATCATGTCGTCAGGTGAGGCCTCTCACTGCGGTGATGTCTGAGCTGAGATCCGTGACAAAGGACGGACTGCTGGTAGAAGAGCACCTGAGGCAGTGGGCCTGCACCCACTGAGCCTCCTAAGGCAGGAAGCCAGTGTGACTGGAACAGAGAGAGAGGGCTTGGGGAGGCAAGCAGGGGCCCCGCAGGCCATGGAAAGGGACTCGAGTTGATTCTCAAAGCCATGGGAATCCCTGGAGGGTTGGGTTTGTTTGTTTGTTTTTTATTGTGCTGGGTCTTTGTTGCTGCATGAGGTTTTCTCTGGTTACGGTGAGTGGGGGCTACTTTAGTTGCAGTACGCCAGCTTCTTATTGCGGTGGCTTCTCTTGTTGCAGAGTACAAGTTCTAGGGCACTCAGGCTTCAGTAGTTGCGGCCCGTGGGCTCAATAGTTGCCGCTCCTGGGCTCCAGAGAGCAGGCTCAATAGTTGTGGCACAGGGGCCTAATTGCTCTGTGGCCCATGGGATCTTCCCAGACCAGGGATCGAACCCAAGTCTCCTGTATTGGCAGGTGAATTCTTTACCCCTGAGCCACCAGGGAAGGGTTTTAAGCCCCCTGGAGGCTTTTAAGCAGGAGAGCTGTAGTTTAGATTTATATTTGAAGAGATCCTTCTGGCCCTTATGAGGAGAACAGACTGTGAGAGTCAAGGCCAGAGCCAGGAGCTTAGCGAGATGACGGTACTCCTCCAGGTGAGCGATGATGGGGGCCATGGTGGGGTGAGAAGTGTCAGCTGGGAAACAGATGTTGGATGGAGAGTGGACAGGACACTCCCTTTCCAAACAGCCAAACCACTCCTCGGATGCCTCCTACACCTAGGGGGAGGACTACCACACACAGCCCCCGCATCTTCACAGGGAATCTGGACTGCTGAGCTGTCCAGAAGGGCAGCACTGGGCAGTGCGTCCACAAAGCAGTGTCTCATTGTCTTTTCAGATTGGCCACGTGGAGGGCGAGGACCTGTAGGCAGCTACCAAGATGGTAAGTAGACGGGCTGTGCTCACTGGGTTTCTCTTGTGGTCTTTGATACGGGGAAGGGGCCCCCTAAGTAGCCTCCTCTCCCTGCTAAAAGTCTCCTTCCCCATCCCTACCCCTGACCCAAAGCTCTAAGGTATTTTTAAACTCTGCATCATGGTCTTCTCAGTGGAGTGGTTTTCAAACTTTGTGCATGCGTGCATGCTAAGTCACTTCAATCATGTCTGACTCTGCGTGACCCTCTGGACTGTAGCCTGCCAGGTCTGTCCATGGGGATTCTCCAGGCAAGAATACTGGAGTAGGTTGTCATGCCCTCCTCCAGGGCATCTTCCCACCGCAGGGATCGAACCCACCACATCTCTTATGTCTCCTGCATTGGCAGGCAGGTTCTTTACCACCAGAGCCCACCTGGGAAGCCCAGACTTTTGTGCGTGCTAAAATCACCCCAGGAGCTTTTGCTTTTTTTTCCTTTTTTTTAAAAATGAGGTGAAATTCACATAACATAACATGAACATTTTAAAGCTGTGATTCAGCAGCATTTAGTATATTCACAATATTTTGCAACAACCACCTCTCTCTAGTTCCAAAACATTTCCATCACCTGCAGAAGGAAACATTATACCCAATGGCAGTCACTCTCATCCCATCCACCCACACTCCCAGTCCCTGGCAACCCTAATTCGGCTTCCTGTCTCTGTGGATTTGTCTCTTCAGGACCTTCCATGTCAATGGAATTGTGTACTATGTGTTCTTTTGTATCCAGTTTCTTTCACTTAGCAGGATGTTTTCAAGGTTTATCTGTTAAAACATTGTAGCAGGTATTAGAGCTTCCTTCCTTTTTATGGCTCAGTAATATCCCATCACATGGTTGGACTACAGTTTGTTTATCCATTCATCCATTAATGGACACCTGGGTTGCTTCCACCATTTGGTTATTGCAAACAAACATGTATGCACAAGGATGTGTAGAAACATGTTTTCCAGGTTGCTTTTGAAAAGCCCTGTGTCCTGTGACTTCCCTGGTCAGGGAACAAGATCCTAAGTGCTGCCTCTTAAGACCCAGTACAGCAAATAAATAAATAAATTTTTTTTTTTTCAAATGGGCTTCCCTGATGACTCAGTGGTAAAGAATTCTCCTGCCAATGCAGGAGAGGCAAGTTCAATCCCTGGGTCGGGAAGATCCCCTGGAGAAGAAAATGACAACCCACTCTAGTATTTTCCCTTGGAGAATCCCATGAACAGAGGAGCCTGGTGGGCTACAGCCCGTGGGGCCGCAAAGAGTCGGACATGACTTAGCGACTAAACAACAACCACCACCACACCAAAAAACAAAGAGAAAGGAAAAGCCCCGTCTCCGGGCGCCAGAGCAGGTGCTATGTCAGGTATCCGTGGTTTAGAAACTCCTCGGGACTTCCCTGGTGGTCCCGTGGCTAAGATATTCCGCTTCCAATGCAGGAGGCCCAGGTTCGATCCCTGGTCAGGGAACTAGATTCCCCCCTGCTGCAAATAAGACCTGGCACAGCCAAATAAATATTAAAAAATATATAAATGTATGGTTATAACGTGCAGCCAGGTTTGAGACCCACTGCTTTGGTAGATCATTCAGTCAATTCAGCGGGTGGCTGCTAGCAGTTAAAAGAGAGACTGTCACAGCTGGATGAACATTCTTTCCTGAAACCCGTGCTTTGACTGTATTATGTGTGTTTGTGGTGTTAAATATGTCTTATTTTAAGTCACAGTCCCAAAATAACCGTGAAAGCCATTGTTCTAGGAGAGAGTGACCCTCGTGGAATTTTCCACAGCAATGGCGGTGGAGCATGTTTTGTTTTGTTTTGTTCTTTTGGCGGAGCCGTGGAGCTTACGGGATTTTAGTTCCCTGACCAGGGATTGAACCTGGGCCGCGGCAGTGAAAGCGCCAAGTCCTAAACACTGGACTGCCAGGGAAGTCCTGACAGTGGGGTTTTTTCTCGCTAAGTCTCCAGTTCTCAGCCACACATCTTCCAGGAAGTCCCTGTCTCCCAGCTACACAGGTAGGTCTCCTGCAGGACCCACCCTAAGTCATGTCTCTCTTCTGCTTTCCAGGGTGAAAGGAAAGGCGTAAACAAGTACTACCCTCCGGATTTCAACCCTGAGAAGGTAAGGGGCAACCTTCCTTCTCCGTGTCCATGATAGAAAGCAACCCCTGGGCAGGGGCCCACACACATCGTCCCCTCCTGGAGTCAGACATCGTGGCCTCCTGGAGTCAGAACCACGGCTGCAGAAGCCCAGGCAGCCTGAGAAGTCTCCCTGCCTTAGGCTCATCACCTGGGTCTCAGGGCAGCCTTCCCTCCTGGGTGGTCAGTATGGTCCTCAGCGGACCCAGTATTGGGTGTGGCATGTTTCCAGAGGAGCCAGGATGAGATCCCTTCGCCCTTCTGGCTCCAGCTCCTCAGGCCTCCTCGTTGTTCCCTCTGCCGGGAACCTCTGCCTTATTTTGACCCACAAGGCTGCTTTCCTTCCTTTAGGTCTCTCCTCACAGAGGGCCTCCCTGACCACTGCCTCGTGTTCTGTCTCATGACTGAGTGCTTTATTTCTCTCATAGCTCTCACAACTCCCTGACACATAGTTTATTTCTCTGCATGTTGTCCATCTCTCCACCTGGAATGTCTGCTGCTCAAGGCCAGGGACACGCATCTGTCTCGTTCAGGCTGTGTCCCCATGCTGGGTGCTTAGTATGGGCCTTTGAATGAATCAGAGCATCCTGGCTGCTGGTCCCTGCTGACTCGGCTTTTCTATGCCACAGTCTCCCTGTACGTAGGTCCAAAGGGGAAGCAAAATGACCTGGGCTCCTAGAAACATGGAGGGATTAAAATGAGACGAGGCACATAAAGTGCCTGGCAGCCGTTTGCCGATCTTGTCGCCTATCCCAGTCCTCCCCACGACACCCGAGGTGTGTTATGATCCTTGTTGCCAGTTGATTTGGAAAACCAGGCTCAGAAAGGCAAAAAGATGAGGTCACTGCCCAGGGTTGCACAGCTTATTTAGCTCTGCCTGCTTCACCAAAGCCTCTGTGCCTCCTGTTTGCTGTTAACGCTCCCAGCAGAGCATAAGAATGAGGCCTCTCTCAGCCTGTGGGAGAGGGCCTGAGCTCCCCCTACTCAGCAGTGCTAATCCGCTCCCTCTTCCTTACCACACAGCATGGCTCGCTCAACAGATACCACAACAGCCACCCCCTTCGGGAGCGGGCTCGGAAGCTGTCCCAGGGCATCCTCATCATCAGGTAAGGCCCTGATTGTCACCACGCCCTTTGCAGCGTAACTGCAGCCAGAGTCTCAGGCATGGAGACCCAGGGAGAACCCATGCGGACAAGGACAAATGAGCTGTTCTCTGTTTGTGTAGGTTTGAGATGCCCTATAACATCTGGTGTGACGGCTGCAAGAACCACATCGGCATGGGTGAGCTGCCTGCTCCCCACCCCGCCCCCAACTATTCAGCCCCACCGCCAGCGAGCCCCGTAACTTGCTAAGCGCTGTGAGAGAGCATCTCACTGATGCCCCAGTCAAGAGTCAAGGAGAAGATAGACCCCCCCTCTTCACTGCCCCCAATAATTGGTGGGCTGTGGCCACTTGATGGCAGAGCAGTTAGGAGGCTCTGGGTTCAGATCCCGTCCCTGCCACTCCCTAAGCTGGGTAACCCTTAGCAGGCAACAGAGCTTCCATGCACCTCGGTTTACCCATCTCTGAATTCACATGATATGAGTGCCCGCCTGCATGGCATACAAAGTGCTTAGTGCAGAGAAAGAAAGAAAGAAGCGTGGGCTTTTATTATTTTTCTAGAGAATATCCAGGTTTGGGGGGGGTTTCTTTTTCACTAATTAGATGATATATTCTGGGTTCTGATCTTGCTTACTAAGTGAAAAATGCTTAAACTACAAAAACAGAACTTGGGGTGGTGGATAGTGTGGCCCTGGGAGGCTGGGGGCTGCTCTGGTTCATGGCCTCGAGGGTCAAGCTGAGCCCTGCTCTTGGTGCCCTGAGAGCCTCTTGGCCTTTGGAGCAGGTGTCCCTGGCTGGGTCTGATCAGGGGGATGCGTTAGAGGGGTCAGTCAGCCTCAGCAGTGGGGTGACCTGGCCCCTCCTTCTTGCTCTCCTTCCTCCCTCTGAAAGCCACCAGCTCCTGTTTATAGAGCAGGCTCTCCCCTGGGCTGGGTGCTATGGAATGGGCTGGGGATGTCTGCACTGCAGAGAAGGAAACGCAAGCCAGGAAGGCCGAGTCACCCACCGCAGGCCTCAGACCCCTGTCTCTGCATCCATCTGTGCCTGTGGGCACAGTCGGGTTCGAATCCTAAAGGCAACAGTAGGGCAGGGGTGGCGGCAGGTCAAGCCTACAAGCCCTCACGTGCGCCACGTGTTGTCCACTAAGCACTTTATTCATTTATTTATTTTTGGCCACACTGTGTGGCTTGAGGGGTCTTAGTTCCCCCACCAGGGATTTGAATCCGCACCCCCTGCAGTGGAATCGAGGAGTCCCAACCACTGGACTGCCAGGGAAGTCCCCAAAACCAGCCCTTTTGGCATGATCACTGGCACCCAGCCCTGTGTTAAGTGCTCCATGTGTGTTAACTAGCTTCTGCAGCTTGCACAGCAGCCCTGTGTGGTGGCCGTCAAAGTCATCTCTGTCCAATCCGGGCAGCTGGACTAAGGTCTTGCAGCTGGTAGGGCAGAGCCAGGATTTGAACCCAGGCCCTCTGGCCGCAACCCACCACCCTCTGTGGCTTGAGCACCCATCCCGAAGCCCCGACGGCTGTTTTCCGCTTGAATCTCTGGAGGTGTCTCCCCTGCAGGCCCGTGGAATGCCACCACTCCTGTCTGCCCCCTACCACCCCAGGAAACGACGCTGAGGGTGCGCCCTAGCCTCGTTCTTTTCCTCTCCTCCCAGGTGTTCGTTACAATGCAGAGAAGAAGAAGGTTGGCAATTACTACACAACCCCGATCTACAGGTAGAGGCAATCTGGTGGGCAGAGGGGTGAGGGGCTACACAGAACTCGGAGTGGGAGGGAGGCTTGTACCGTCTGCCTGAGGGTCACCCCCTGCTGGTCTCTCCTGGAAACCAGCATGGTGTGTCAGTCCGGGTGCATCCTGCCTAGACCCCTCCATGGCTCCCTCCTTCCTCGGACTAAAAATCTCAGGTCTCCCCATGGCCCACAGAGACCCCTCCCTGCCTTCACTTCCTCCCACCCTCCCCATCACTCACTCTCCTCCAACCACACAGCCTCCTCGCTGCCCCTCATAAAAACTCTCTCTGGTGCCCTCTGCCTGGAACGTCTTCCCCAGACATCTGCAAGGCCCCTTTTCCTCCTTGGATTTCTGCTCCAAAGTCGCCTTTCAGAGAGGCCTTTTCTAAAGCAGTGCTCTCCTCCCAGCGCTGTGGTGGTTTGAGCATTCCCTGCCCACTCAGCTGCCACTGGAACATCAGCCCCGCTGAGAGCAAGTTGGCTTCCTTCACCGCTGTGTCCCCAGCAGCTGGCACCAAGCCTGCCCCAGAGCAGCCTGGCTTTGGAGGGTTTGTTGAATGAATGAGTGAACAGATGAACAAACGAATGAATGCAGGGATGAATACATAAACTCCAGACAGATGGTCAGTACCAGGGTGATGGGCCCCTGCGTGTCACCCATGGCTGTGTCTCAGACACGGAGAGCAGCATGCAGCAGGTTCTCTGCAAATGCTAGTTGATGATGTAACGCACACAGATGGAGGGAAGCAGGCAGGGGTCGCAAGGTGTCCCAGGGTGGCCACAGTGTCCAGATTCCCGCCTGCCACCCTCCACCCGCCCAGGTTCAGGATGAAATGCCACCTTTGTGTCAACTACATCGAGATGCAGACGGACCCCGCCAACTGTGACTACGTGATTGTGAGCGGCGCCCAGCGCAAGGAGGAGCGCTGGGACATGGAGGACAACGAACAGGTGCTGACCACAGGTGAGCGCTGTGGGTGGGTTTGGACCCCAACCCTGATCCTGAGCCGGGGCCCCGAAAGTCCAACCCCATTCTCACCCTTGCAGAGCATGAGAAGAAGCAGAAGCTGGAGATGGACGCCATGTTCCGCCTGGAGCATGGCGAGGCTGACCGGAGCACGCTCAAGAAGGCCCTCCCCACCCTGAGCCACATCCAGGAGGCCCAGAGCGCCTGGAAGGACGACTTCGCCCTCAACAGCATGCTTCGGAAAAGGTTCCGGGTGAGTGGGGCTCCCAGCCTAGGGTCGGGTCCACAGGCAGTGAGGCATCAGCAACAGTGGAGCAAAGAAAATGAAAGTTAGTCACTCAGTCATGTCTTACTCTTTGTGACCCCATGGACTGTAGCCCACCAGGCTCCTCTGTCCATGGAATTCTCCAGGCAAGAATACTAAGAGTGGGTAGCCAATTGCCTTCTCCAGGGGATCTGCCTGACCCAGGGATTGAACCTGGGTCTCCTGCACTGCAAGCAGATTCTTTACCGTCTGAGCCACCAAGGGGGTCCTAACAGTGGGGCAGGGAGAACGCAAAGTGGGCCGAGACCCAGGTCCAGCCTGCACCCCATCACTTCCTGACTATAGGCGGTCCTTTTACCCTCAGTTTCCCCATCCGCCACGCGGGGACCACCTCCCTACATCGCAGTGCCTGGGGGAGGCAGCTGGCCCAGCAGCTTTTTTTTTTTTTTTAATAATCTTTCTTTCTTTTTGTCTGTGCTGGGTCTTCATTGCTGTGCTGGCTTTTCTCTGGTTGCAGTGTGCAAGCTTCTCATTGCTGTGGCTTCTCCTGTTGCAGAGCACAGGCTCCAGGCACTCGGGCTTCAGTAGTTGCAGCACACTGGCTCAGTAGTGGTGGCACACTAGCTTAGTTGCTCTGTGGCTTGTGGGATCTCTTCCCAGACCAGGGATCAAACCCACGTCCCCTGCATTGGCAGGCTCTTAACCACTGGAGCATCACAGAAGCCCAAGGGTTTTCTTACTAATTATTTGTTACTAAAAGTGTGTCCCTCTGGCCAGGCCTATAGCCTGAGTTGTGTGTCCCCTGCCTTCTGGGCATCCCTGAGTGGCGTCTGAGGGCCCCCAAACATAAAATGCCAGGGAAACCCCATCAGTCCCTAACTTGCCCTGCCTGCATCCTCCCTTTCTCAGTAATAGAAGCATCTTTGTTCTTCCAGGCACTCAGCCTTGCTCCTCTTGTTATAACCACCATTATTTCCCCACCTCTGCATCCATCAGCAAATTCTGGCAGGCTCTGACAACATCCGCAGCCTCCATCGTCTCCTGCCTGGACTAGCACAATCTCTCCACGCTGGTCCCCAGTGGCTCCTAGCTTCGTGTCCCAGAGCCTGTTCCCCTCACAGCCATCAGAGGGCACCGGTGAGCACCTGAGCCGGATCACATCCCTACTATGCTCAGAGCCCTCCATGGTTCCCACTTCCTTTATGCAGAAACCAAAGTCCTCCCCATGGCCCACCAGGCCCAAACAATCTGCCCTTTACCCTTCTACCCCCATCTCCACCTTCCCCTTGCTCATTCTGCTCCAGCCACACTGGCCACCTCACTGGCAAGTGCAGTTCAGCCTCAGGGCCTTTGCACAGGCTGTTCCCTCCCCTTTGGAACACTTTTCCACCTAATATCCACATGACTCCCTCACTTAGACATCTTTTCTTGAACATGATCTTCTCAGGGAGACTGCCCCTGCCCCTCCGCTCCACCGCGTGCCATATGTAAAGTTGAACCCCCTGCCAACCCTCACCCCCTTCCCAGCATTCTTTTTCTCCTCATCATTTTGTCTCACTCACCCACTAGTACGTCAGCTTCCCCAGGGCAAGGGTTTTTTTCTGCTCATGGCTGTGTCCCTAGTGTCTAGAACAAGGCCTGACACCAGAAAGATATTCTGCAAATATTTGTGGAAACAATGAATGACTGGGAACTTCCTTGGCAGTCTAGTTGTTAGGACTCCATACTTCCACTGCAGGAGGCGAGGGTTTGACTCCTGGTCAGAGAGCTAAAGTCCTGCCTACTTTGAGTTGCAGCCATAAAAAGAAAAATGAGTGAAGGACCCAATGGCACGCACAGTAATAACAGTCATGTCTCCTGCTTGTTGAACAAGTTCTGTGTCCCAAGCACTGCATGAGGCCCTTTCCTCACATAAACTTAAAGAGGAGGAAATGGGAGGAGAACTAGAGGGGATGCCCATGCCAGCTCCCAGCTCAGAGGGCATGGAAGAGGCATGACTCTGGCACCCACCTTCTCTCCCCATGGCTGCCCTATAGAGCTCAGTGGTAAAGAATCTGCCTGCCAGTGCAGGATACACAGGAAACCAGAGTTCGATCCCTGGGCTGGGAAGCTCCCCTGGAGGAGGAAATGTCAACTCACTCCAGTATCCTTGCCTGCCTGGTGGGCTACAGTCAATAGGGTCGCAAAGACTAGGACACAACTGAGTGGCTGAGCGCTGTCCCTCTCCACCCACTTCCACCCCGACACAGGAAAAGAAAAAAGCCATGCAGGAGGAGGAGGAGAGGGACCAGGCACTGCAGGCCAAGGCCAGCCTGGCCATCCCACTGGTGCCGGAGACAGAGGATGACCGCAGACTGGCCGCCCTGCTGAAGTTCCACACCCTAGACTGTGCGTGGGGGCCAGTGAGCGTGGGGAGTCGGGTGGGGGGAGACGGGGGGTAGGCGCTCAGGCAGAGGGCGGCTCTGGACCTCCTTCTCCCCCCCAGCATACGAGGACAAGCAGAAGCTCAAGCGGACAGAGATCATCAGCCGCTCCTGGTTCCCCTCCACTCCGGGAGCCAGCGCCAGCAGCAGCAGCAGCAGCAAAACCAACAGTGTCCTGAAGAAACTGGCCCAGAACCGCAGAGCCACTCCCACCAGCTCCCCTGTCACCATGGGGCACCTGGGCATCGTGCGACGGCGGTCCCGGGAGGTCCCAGAGAGCCCCCAGCACGTGGCCGAAACCTTCAAGTCTGGGGAGCCACAGTTGCCAGAGGGGACCAACCAGAACAGGCCCGTGTCCCCCCAGGACTGCTCTCTGGAGACAGCCGAGACCCCCAAGAACAGCAGCCCACTGGGGCAGGAGGAAAGCTGTCAGGACAGGCCCCAGCCCCCGCCAGACACCTCCCCTGAGGCACCCAACCCCCAGGACACACCACAGCTCTGCAGCCTCGGCTCCTCCCTCGTGGCTGACTACTCCGGTTCCGAGAGTGAGTGATTCCATGGTCCAGATTCACTCCAGAGGCCAAGACTCACCCAGGAGGCCCCTCCCAGGCTGCAGCCCCGCTGGCCCACCAGCTCTTGGAGAGCTCAGTCCCCACCCTTGTGCACACCTCACTTTCTCACGGTGATGGAGTTGTTATTTATTTGTTCCTGGAGAGGGTGTCTGTGCCTTGTGCGACCCAAGACCTCCCAACATTAAAGCCCTGCTTCTTTGCCCCTGCCTCAGATTACTAAATGGGCCCAGGAGCTCTACCCCCACCCACCCAATGAAGGTTGCCCAGCATCTCATCACCCAGTGCAGATCCCCTGCTCACAGCCTTGGTCCCCACCCAGCTTGATGAGGGTTTAAATGTAGTAGCCCAGACTGGCCTGAAATCAGGGCTGACTTCCTGGAGGTGGTGGAACAACAGGCTGAGTTTGTGAGGGATGGAAAGGGGACTGGACAACAGGGCAGGCACATAGGGTGCTCAGCATCCTGGCCCAAAGCAGCAAAGGATGGAGCGCACAGGTGAGGGCTGTTCATTAATCCCCTGCCCATGGGGACACCTTGGAAGGGTATACTTCTTTTGAAGGAAACTAGTAAAATGAGTAGAAAACAGCCTCCAAACAGCAGAGCACCCACAAGGAGGCTCATGGCCCACCGCCTTCCCCTAAACTCTGGAGAAGGATCATTGCTCAAACATTGACGGAGCCCTTGCAGTGCACCAGGCACCATCCAAGCCGTTGGAGATAACAGCGTGCACAAATCAGACACCTCTCAGAGCTGAGGTTCCGACTTAATCTCTCGGAACTTGTAACGTGCCGGTCCGGAGAGGTGGTAGCCCCCAGCCCACTGGACTTTCCTCCCCGCGGGGATGGGACGGTCTCAGGGCAGCAGTAAGGATCGTTCAATCTTGGGACCCCCCAACTGGGGCCTTGCTCTACATAAGACCACAGGCAGTACGCGCTCCTGAGGGTGCCCACCAGGAACTTGGGGGTCGTGCTATATGGCTTGAGGTCGTTGCTCCCAAAATAGTGGCAGGGGGCACTAACAGTGGAGGGGGCTGCTAACTGGGCTCGGCTGGGAAGGTGGGGCAGGATCCGACTTAAGGACGGCGACTTCCGGGAACCTGCGGGGTTACTGTGCGCATGCGCCTCCTTCGGGGAGGCCCCGCCCCCTCCGCGTATTCCGGCTCCCTCCCCGGTGCGAGCGGGCCCCCGGAGCCCGGAGAAAAGCGGTGAGCGCGACTGTTGACAGCATGACTTTGGAGGCGATCCGCTACTCGCGGGGCTCACTACAGATCCTCGACCAGCTGTTGCTGCCCCAGCAGAGCCGCTATGAAGCGGTGGGCTCGGTGCGCCAGGCCTGGGAAGCCATCCGTGCTATGAAGGTGGAGCCGCGTGGTGGAGCTCAGGTTAGGGTGGGAGTGGTTGCCCTGACTGCTGTCCCTGACGCCCCCAACTCCCCCTCCAGGTGCGTGGCGCCCCAGCCATTGCCCTCGTGGGCTGTCTTAGCCTCGCCGTGGAGCTGCAGGCGGGCGCCGGGGGACCTGGCCTTGCCGCACTCGTGGCCTTCGTCCAGGACGCGCTGAGCTTCCTTGTTACCGCCCGGCCCACCGCCGTCAACATGGCCCGCGCCGCACGGGACCTGGCAGACCTCGCGGCCCAGGAGGCGGAGCGGGAGGGCGCAACGGAGGAGGCGGTCCGAGAGAGGTAGAGGAGCCACGTGCCCGGCACTGTTCAAACCCGAGGCTGTTCATTCGTTCACTGGTGGTGGTGGTGGTGGTGCACAGCTGCCAGTTTTACAGATGGGGAAACTGAGGCAGGGTGCGCTTAATCCAGGGCGACACAGGCAGGCCTGGGACTCAACACCGAGCCGCCTGGCCCCCAGGTCCTTGAACTTAATCCCCTGACTGTCTTCCCTGAACGTCCCCAGCCCTATCTGCCCTTAGAGGTCCTTTTAAGTGCCACCTGGTTTACCTGGTTTTTGCTTTTGAGAAATTTTGTTTCCAGCCCTCGTCCTCGCCCTGCTCTCTTCCAACTCTTTCCCTCCACATCTGCTACACAGATACTCTCCATTAACCCCACCAGACTTGCTCCTGCCTCAGGGCCTTTGCACACTCAGTGTTTGCAAGCCAAATAAGCCTAGCTAATCTCCTCCCCCTCAGGTCTCAGGTTTCTGCCTTCCCCATCCCCCATATAATACAATTCATCCCCTACCCTCTGTCTCCTGACTGCTGCCTTTTCCCTCCCTTTATTGT